>NC_081412.1:136778246-137378246 GCF_030272615.1 Cryptomeria japonica
TCCCGTCAACTTTCGCTCAAATTTGTAGGACAGCATCGTCTCGACATTTTACTACTAATTTTCAGGTCCGTAGCTTCATCTTGTGTCCCTATCTCCATCTACAAGCTAATCTTTCTACTTTACATGCATTCCTAGTTCAATCATTCTATCTACATTCTTTACAAAAGAGGGTATCCTTGATGTCTTAACCCTTGAAACTCATTTAGAATCCAGTCTTGCATTGTGTGAGATTGGATTTTGTGGGTTTCAACCCCTCTTTTGAATGTAAAGTCTCTCCTAAGTGAAAACTTGTCAACCCTAGTGACCTCCCTTCTCTCTCCTTGGGGGGGGGGGGGGGAACACCTAGGTTTCGATTTTTCGCTTTACAGAAATGTATTGTGATTAAACATGTATATATAGATATTGATAATGTACTTAATTTATTTGTTCTATATACAGAAACATATGGGGTTTATGGAATTAATGAATGCACCTGATGTCGATGAGGTTCAGTAGAGGGAAGAGGTGATATCTTCATATTCACTTTGGATTGCATTCTTGATTGTTCAAAATAACTAAATCCTTTCATGTCTATATCATATGTTATCATTTTTTCATACAAGAAATGGTAATAGTTGCATCAGATTTGACTAGGCCTCCTAAGGTTACAAGAGAACTATATGAGGCTTCAGTCTGCATTTGTTCTACATATGTTAAAAATATTTGTTCTATTTAGTTTGTCAACAACTTTGGGTTATTAACTTGTATAATTATCTTTAACCTATTACACCCCCCTTCCAAACTTCCTACTAATGTTCTTACCATTCAATTTCAGTAGAAGTCATACACATATAATATGGGATCCAACACGACCAAGGGAAAAGGTATGTCTGTCTTAGATCAACTCCTTTTCACTAAGTGCACAATGAAGTTGAAAACCTCTAGTTAACTCCTTTTGGATCACTTACCATGGATATAGGAAATGATCTTAACTCATTCATCTATGACTTTGCCTCCTACGACCACAACACATCCATTTGAGGCTCTGGTATGCTTTAGTTTTTAAGTCTATTCAATTTTTGTTATCATGTGTTATTTGACATATACGCTCCTCATATGCTCCCTTTGTCTTTCCTTTGCTGCCTCTCTTGTTCTTTCCCATTGTCCTACACATAACATCATGATGAGAATCCACAATCAAATAGCAAAAAAATAACAAATGATCATCATTTTTTAATAATCTAAAGTAACAATAATTAAATAACTTCAAAAAAAAACCAACATACAAGACACATCAATCATGATCAAAAGAAAAACAATAACAAATGATCATCATTTTTTTTATAATCTAAAGTAACAATGATAAAATAACTTTAGAAAGAATCTAATATATGAGACAAATCAATCATTTCAAAGCAAAAGTGACAAAAAAATATGAAAACCCTGACAGTTATTGTCCCAAAAAATCTTGTGCAAAAGCAGTGGGGCCTTCAAACAACTTGCAATGTTGGATTTAGGCCATTGGGGCTAAAATATATTAATATTTTTCTTATGGAAACCTTTAATGTGAACGTTCACAATTTCTCATAACTCGTATGGGTTATGTAGAACTACAAGTTTTGGTCTTCGTTATACATAACCCGTATGGGTTATGTAGAACTAGAAGTTTTGGCCTTAGTTCTACATAACCTGTACGGGTTATGTAGAACTAGGAACCAAATAGGAAGTGGGGGGAGAGAGAGAGAGAGAGAGAGAGAGAGAGAGAGAGAGAGAGAGAGAGAGAGGAGAGAGAGAGAGAGAGAGAGAGAAGAGAGAGAGAGAGAGAGAGAGAGTAGGATAAGGAGAGGGGGATGGGTGGAGAGGGAGAGAGAGGGAGATTGGGAAAAGGAGAGAGGTGGGGAGAGGGGCGAGGAGAGAGAGAAATGGGGAAAAGGAGAGGGAGAGAGAGAGAGAGAGAGAGAGAGAGAGAGAGAGAGAGAGAGAGAGAGAGAGAGAGAGAGAGAGAGGGTGGGGATGGATGGAGAGGGAGAGAGAGGGAGATTAGGAAAAGGAGAGGGGGAGAGGGAGAGGGAGAGAGAGGGACATTGGGAAAAGGAGAAGGGGAGAGGAAGAGAGAGGGAGATGGGGGAAAAGGAGAGAGAGAGAGAGAGAGAGGAGAGAGAGAGGAGAGAGAGAGGAGAGAGAGAGAGAGAGAGAAGAAGAGAGAAATAGAATAGGATAAGGATAGGGGATGGAGAGAGAGTTAGAGATAGAGAGAGAAGAGGAGGGAGATGGGAAAGGAGAGGGGGAGAGGGAGAGAGAGGGAGATTGGAAAAATGAAAAGAGAGAGAGAGAGAGAATTTAAGAAGAGAGGAATAGAATAGGATACAGAGAGGGGGATGGAGCGAGAGTTAGAGACAGAGAGAGAAGGGGAGGGAGATTGGGAAATGGAGAGGGGGAGAGGGAGAGAGAGGGAGATTGGAAAATGAGAGAGAGAGAGAGAGAGAGAGAGAGAGAGGAGAGAGAGAGAAGAGAGAGAGAGAGAGGAGAGAGAGAGAGAGAATAGGAGAAAAGAAGAGATAAATAGAATAGGATAAGGAGAGGGGGATGGAGAGAGAGTTAGAGACAGAGAGAGAAGATGAGGGAGGTTGGGAAATGGAGAGGGTAGAGGGAGAGAGAGGGAGATTGGAAAAGATGTGTGTGTGAGAGAGAGAATATAAGAAGAGAGGAATAGAATAGGATAAGGAGAGGGGGATGGGAGAGAGTTAGAGATAGAGAGAGAAGGGGAGGAGATTGGGATTGGAGGGGAGAGGGGAGAGAGAGGGAGATTGGAAATATGAGGAGAGGAGAGAGAGAGAGAGAGAGAGTAGGAGATAGGAAGAGAGGAAGTCAATAGGATAAGGAGAAGAGGGATGGAGAGAGAAGGTGAGAGAGAGAGAGAGGGAGAAGAGAGAGAGGGAGATTGGGAAAAGGAAGGGGGGAGGGGAGAGGGATGGAGAGAGAAGGTGAGAGAGAGAGAGGAGAGAGAGGGAGATTGGGGAAAAGGAGAGAGAGAGAGAGTAGGGGAGATGGGGTAAGAGAGAGAATAGTGGATAGGAAGAGAGGGAGATAATAGGATAAGGAGAGAGAGGAGAGAGAGAGAGAGATGAGAGAGAGAGAGAGAGAGAGATTGGGAAATGGGAGAGGGGAAGGGGGAGAGAGAAGGAGATTGGAAAATGTGTGTGTGTGTGTGTGTGTGTGTGTGAGAAGGAGAGAGAGAGAGAGAGATGAGAGAGAGAGAGAGAGAGAGAGAGAGAGAGAGGAGAGAGAGAGAGTAGAGAGAGTGAGTAGGAGATTAGGAAGAGGGAATAGATAGGAGAAGGAGAGAGGGATGGAGAGAGAGTGAGAGACTGAGAGAGAAGGGAGGATTGGGAGATTGGGGAAAAGGAGAGAGAGAGAGAGAGAGAGAGAGAGAGAGAGTAGGCAAGAGAGAGAATAGGAGATAGGAAGAGAGGGAGGAGAATAGGATTAAGGAGAGGGGAGGAGATTGGGAGAGGGAGGGTGGAGATGGGTAGAATGTGATAAAGAGAGGGAGAGGGAGAGAGAGAGAATAGGATGGAGGGGGAGAGAGAGAGAGATAGGAGGAGAGGGGGGAGAGAGAGAGAGATAATAGAATAAGGAGAGGGGGAGGGAAGGAGTTTGGGAAAAGGAGAGGAGGAGAGGTAGAGAAAGGGAGATTGGTAAGGGAGAGGAGAGAGAGAGAGAGAGAGAGAGAGAGAGTGAGGAGAAGAGAGAGAAGAGAGAGAGAGAGAAGAGGATCAAGAAAGGGGGAGGGAGAGGGTGAGAATATGATAGGATAATGTGTGTGTGTGTGTGTGTGTGTGTGTGTGTGTGTGTGATAGAGAGAGAGAGAGAGAGAGAGAGAGAGAGAGAGAATAGGATCAAGAAAGGGGGAGGGAGAGGGTGAGAATATGATAGGATAATGTGTGTGTGTGTGTGTGTGTGTGTGAGAGAGAGAGAGAGAGAGAGAGAGAATGGGATAGGGAGAGAGAGTAGGAGGAGGAGAGGGTGAGATACATGAGGTAGAGAGAGAAGAAGGAGAAAAGGGTGAGAGAATCGACAGAGAGAGAAGTGTGAGGGGGAGAGAGATGAGATAGAAGTCAAGGAGGATAATTAGGGCTCAAAATAGACAGAGACGGTGATGGGGGAAGGAAGACGAGAGAGAGGAAAATAAGAGATACATACATGTATACAAACATATATACATATATCTATATAAATATATGTATATATAACTATAGATATGCATATATACATACATAAACACATATTATATATGTATGTCTATACATATGTGTAGTAAATGCTAAGTTTACAAGCATACATTATTATGTCTTCATAACCCGTACGGGTTTTGTGAAACACAAAATAATGGTTTTAGTTCTACATAACCCGTGCGAATTTTGTGAAACATGAAATAATGGTTTTAGTTCTACATAACCTGTACCGGTTATGTAGAACTATGAATAGTACTTTTGTTTTTAAACCCCCGTGCAGGTTTTGGCTTGGTAAGAGGGTTGGAAAAAGACCCTAAGGCTTGCAAGCCCATTTTCCCCCCATTTTTCTCCCTTTACACATTTTTCATCGTCCAACATAATTTCTCTACTTCATCATCATCAGGTTTACAAATGATCAAGTGGGTATCTCTAAAATTACCACCATAATCTCACATCTTCTAAGTTTTCTAATTATATAAATGTTTCTATTTTTGGACAACATTAGCATAGTAAACTTTAATATTCTTTATCAGTGCCTTGACAGTCCTCATAGACATATGTCTACCATTTTTTTAATAACTTTTGATATACTTGACCAAATTCAAAATAAATTAAATATTATTTTTCTACATTAGATTCTATACACTTTAAAAAAAAAGTGTGCATTTTTTATTATTTTGATGCAAGTTATGCCCAACGCACGAACAGGTACCAAATTTTCAAGACGCGGTCACTTCAAAAAATCATAAAAAAAAAATACTCAATGGAAAATTACAAAATAATACACAACTTCTAGATCTCTCTCTTACGTATCATCCTACCAAAGGGTTTTGAAAAATACTAAATCTAACTATATATTTTATGCAGCGCACGAAAACAACTATGTTATGTTTTTTCTGAAAAAATCAGGAACAACTTTTCGTGCGTGAAAATTTTGACCCTCTTAATCTTATCCAATTTAAAAAAAATATAGTAGTTTAGAAACTAGATTCAGAGTTATACAATTCTTATTCTTTTCTCAACTCCTAGTTTTGAGTGCATGACCTTCAAATATCTCTTTGAAGTTCAAGTTTACCTATTTTTTAGAAAAAAAAAAGTGGCCACTTATATCCCCCTTTTTGTTCACCATCTTGGTGCACTTACCCTGAGATATATGACATGCATTCTTTTGTGATGAGTTGTGCCTTATTTGATGGTGCATTCTATGATATAATGTTTTTGGTTTTTATGCTTATTTGATGATGTGACTAATGTGAATGTGATATGATGCGGTCTATGCGATGTGCTTTTATTTTATGAGGAAAGAATATATGATAATTATCTAAATTGCCTAAGTGAAATGCTTGTGATAATGCCAATGTTATGAAAAATGTGAATGTGCAAATATGATCTAATGCAACATTATATGCAAATGTGAAATGATTTAAATGAAAATGCATGTGATGTTTTTGTTGTGTCAAAATAGGTGTTGAAAATTTGTGAATTTTGAAAGAAATGTAAGTGGTTAGATGGAAAATAGATAAGAAATGATGAACTAATTGAACCAGCCTTTATTTATTTTAGAAATAGAATTGATAAAATGTTGATGAGAAATTCTTTGTTGCTTTATTCATAGTGTAATACATTATCATCATTGAGCCTTATTATGTAACAATGGAACTGATTACACCAGGGTATGAGGAACCAAGATGTATAGATATATCATTGCAAGAAACAAACACATAGAAAACAAGGAATGGACCCTCCATTTCAGAAATTATGTTGGGAGTCAAGGTATGTGTGACATTCATAGAGCGAATGTACTTATCACAGATACCCACAACACAATTGTGTCAAAACTTCATTGGTTCAAACCACAAACAACAAACAAAGAAAAGGACCATGCCCATCACGACTCTTGTAGTCACTTTTTTGGACATCCTTCAGTAGCTAAAAGAAATGATCTTTGCCAAATTGATAAAAAGATTCAACTAAAATATACAAAATTCAGCAGTTAGACTGACTGTGTCTTTGCTTTGATATGTTTGATGTGGTTTTGATATAAATGTCCAGTTTCAAAAGTTTTGGACCCCATTTAAGACTGACCTGTCTGGTTTCGAGTGTACCAATTCTGTTTAAGACAAGATGTTGATCACATTGATAGTTTGATAGTGATTCGATAGATTAGACAGTTGATCAGCTTGATTGCAGATGTTTTGACAAGATAGTCGTATCCTTTGTTTTTCTTCATGCGAAGTGTTTGCTAGATATCTGCTAGGATATTTGATTCTTGTGAGACAACTTATTACAAGTTTTTTAATTGTTTTTTAAATGTTTTTTAATTTTATGGATTGATATTTGAATGTTTTTTTTGGTGGATTTTATGGGACTTTATCTGAATGTTCTTGATTGATTCTTTCAGGATCGTATTTGAATGTTTTTGGGTTGATTTAATGACTTTTTATGTTTTTTAGTATTTTTTCATGACTTTATCTGAATGTTTTGATTTTTTTAGGACTTTATTTGAATGTTTTGAAATTTTTAGGACATTTTGCGATTTTTAGAAAATTTTCATGACTTTTTGCGATTTTTTAGGATTTTTTCAGTTATGCTTCCAATTATGCAAACCTGTATGATATGATGATCTATAGAATGTGGTGGAGACAATGAATTTTTCAAATGAAAATTATACTAATGAAGTATGCGAAATGAAGATGCAGTACCTATTCAAACAAGGATGACTGTGTGTGCCCCTCATTCTGAAATGCATTGATTGAATTGAAGGCGTGAAACTTTTCAGAGATAGGAGTTCAATCTATTCTCAAAAGGCTTTAGATCATCCAATCTCACACACTGTGTAGCCAAGATTTATGAATGGAGGTGTAGAAAATTTCTCCATCAATTCTTGAAACTTTGATCTTGTTTTGCCAATGTGTGTGCATTTGAATTCATTCTGACTCTTATAACCATCAAAGACCCTTGGAATCCTATATAGCTAGCTACACAAGTTATTGTAACTTCAAAAGCATCCTGGATAAAGCCTCGCTAGCAGCAAGCTTTTAGGGCTTCGACAAGGTTATGCACTGTAATCTCTCAAATATTTCTCTATTGCAAATAGACATCCATAGCTCTGATGAAGTTATTTGCATGTTCCCATAGTCAAACTTTTATTGTTGCACTTGCTATTTCAGTAATATATCATTGTTTATTTCGCTGTGAGATGGCTATTGGCATAATTTTCTTGCCTTTACTTGTAAGTGATGAAACCTCCGTGGGTATGACAATTACAACGACGCTGAAGTAGAATTTTGGACTTTTCAATAGCCACATGATCAACTGGGTATTTGTAATGACTTAGAGCTTTTGATTAATGTGTGAGATATAGAAATTGATAGATTTTGGGTAACAAGATTCAATAGTGAAACCTCTACACAACCATGGATAAAGCTCAATGACAAGGCGACATTGAAAATGAATGACTAAAGGCCTCCTAAAGACTTGATGATCAAGTATCTAGGAAATAGGACCACCTTCTTTCCTTTTAGTGCAGACAGGTGAATGACTCAGACAATCATTATCTGTTATTGATGCAATGATATTCTATGCAAACTATATGAGATGCAATGTTTTCAAAATGATATGCAAGTACAAAATGCAAATTCTAATTAAAATCCAACCCTTTAGATGTAATATCTTTTTAGGTGCATGTCATTAATGGAATCAGGGAGTGGCTCTCCCTCCATCGTTTACAAATGATAAGCACCATTTCCAACTACTTTGGTTATAACAAAAGAACCTAACCAATTAGGCTCGATTTTTCCTGGTTTTTCGTGTTCAACGAGATTCCTTTGATTTTCTTTAAGAACGATATCTCCTACCTCAAAGTAACATGGGTTTACTCTTTTCTTGTAGCTTCTTCTCATTTTTTTTTGATATTGTTGTAAGTGATTTAGTGCGCTTTGCCAATTTTCGTCTAGGAATTCTAGTTCTTGCAAACGTGCTACTTTGTAGTCTTCTTTTGATATAATGTGTTTCAGAGAGACTCTTAATCATGGCAATTCTACCTCGATAGGCAAAATAGCTTCTGAACCATAAACCAAAGAGTATGGTTTGGCACCAGTTGTTGTGCAGACACCAGTGCGATAGGCCAAGAGAGCTGGATTTAGCTGAAGATGCAAATCTCGTCCAGTATCGTTGACAACTTTTTCATCATCACCGATGTTGATTTCTTCGGTCTCTTCTACCAATAAAGTTGATTGTTCTATATCAATAAGAAGAGTGTCCATTCTATTATGAGAAGTGTTTTATTCTTCATTGTCATTATCTTGAATTGAAGAGAAGCTTGCTTCTCCAAAATATGTAGTTCTATCCAAATCTATTGCAAAACCAGCCTTGTGATCATCATAAGGGAATCCATTCCTTGTACCCAAGAATTCAACTATGGCTTCATCATTTTGAAACTAGTCTAGAGTTGGTTTCCCTTCTTACCACCAATCAATCAAATATGAATGTATAAGGGGTAAGTCATTGTTCCCTTCTATTATAAAAGATCCTAATAACATGCATACTAGGTTATTTGGATGATCAGATATATCTTCATCATCAATTGCTTGTGGGCTATCATCATGATCAGATAGGAATTCATAGTCATGAGAATCTATCACACTTTCTATGTATGTTTCACTTTCTGAGGCTGTGTCACTTATTTTCTCTTGTTCTTGTAATTGAGTTTGTTGTAGATTTGTGGATCTCCTTTGTGTGGTGGATATCCTTCTTAAGCCTGGTATCACTCATTGCAGTCTTTCTTCATCTGACTCAAATGGAGGAGCCTGAGTTGTTTCCCTTGGAAAAAGTATTGACAACAACCAAGGATTAGGCTCATTTGCTGGTGTTAAGTCTATGTCTATTATCATGTTTGCTTGTGCAGATGTTTCAGGTACTGTATTGCTAGATGATTCTGTATTGGTAGATGATTCTATATTGGTTTCTTGTAGAAGTTGCCTCATATCTTCACCATATGATTCCATACTAGGAGATCTTGGTGCTTTCTTGCTTCTCTGAGATGAAGGGGGGAATAATCGTGTTGATAACTAATTTTGAGGTATGTACTCTAATGGTAGTCTAGGTTTGTTAAGTATATCTAGTGTATGTTGACTTTCCTCTATTATCTTTGGTAAATGTTTATATCCTATCCCTTGATTCTTTGGGTTTTCATGTGGTAAAACCGGTTCTAATCTACATTGCTTCTATAGTCCCAATCCTATGGTACCATCGTACCCATGTTTTTGTAGCATCTTTAAACCATTGCCATACTGGTCTAGAGGTAACTTGGGTATTGTCATGTCATCTTCTTCTTTATATATCCAGTGATTGACATCTTCATTTAGAGATTCTTCTTGTAAGTCTCCCCATCTAATGAAAGAGCATGAATTTGAGTATTTTACTATCTATTTTCCTTTATCTTTTTTCATCACGGTGTTATGAGGCTTCCCAAAAGACCTAGGATAAAGAGATAATTGTCTACCATTCGAGGTACTTGAAATGGAATATTCCCCACAACCAACCTCCTTAATCTATAAAGAAGATGCGATAGGTGTATTATTCTATTTTTCTATGATTGTAAATGATTCCATTTGTAAGTGAAGTGGATTTGCTTGACTGTTTGGTACTTGATTATCTGCGCTTGCCCTTAAATAATTGCAGTGTTGAAAAGGGTTTGGGTCGCCATGAATAGTGATCTCAATGCCATTGTATGGGAACTTAACACATTGGTGAAAATTTGATGGTACTGCCTGCATGGAATGTATCCATGGGCAAGCTAACAACATATTGTATCCCAAGTCTCTGTCTAGGACTTGAAAGGTGATATCTATTGTAGTTGGTCCCACTTGTACTAGCAAAGTCACCACACCCTTAGAAGGGCGTTCCTCATCATCATAAGCTTTGATATTGATTCTCTTGGTAGAGCCAATATAATGTTTAGAATATCCTAAATCTTTAATCAGATGCAATGTGCATATGTTAAAACCAACTCCATCATCTACAAGTACTCTTCAAACTTTCTTTCGGTCAATAAAAGCTTCCAAGTGTAAGGGATCATTATGCATGGGTCGGCCTATAGGTACATCCTTCTTAGTGAATGTGACCTTTGAAGCTGCCAAGTTTCCAACCATGGATTGGAATGTGTTCTCATCAATATCTCTGGCAACAACTAAATCTTTTAATGCTTTGTCAAGGATTGCCTTGTGAGCTGGTGAGATGTACAGTAACTCAAATAATGAAATTTGAGTAGGAGTTCACTTTAACTGATCCACCATATTGTAATTTCTCGTTGTTGAAGGGGTATTTGAAGGTATGCCTTGCAATGTGATCTTTGATCTTCTAGTGATGACAACACAGTCTTTGCTTGTGGGATTTATTGTGATTGTAGCTACTATGTCATCTCCTACACTGAGTACGTTTATGACATAATCAAATGCGACATTAGTATAATTGGCAGTATTGTTTTTGCATTAGAACTAGAAGCCTTTCCTTTTGCATGCTTGACAAAGGGATCCTTGAATATGGTATCATATGTGTTTGGTGTCTTATTTGTATCCACAGTAATATCACCTTGATCAATGAGATCTTATATGAGGTTCTTCAGTTTGTAGCAACTTGTTGTCTTGTGACCTTTATTGCGGTGGTTTTCATAGAAATCATTGGAATTCCAAGAAGCAGGCTTGAATAGACCTGGTTCATTTGGTCTAGCTTCTGGTAGAGTTATGGCATTACTTTGTATTAACTTTTTGAGTGCTGACTCAATAAGTTCACCAAGGGTGTAAAGTTTCTTCTGGGTGCACCAACCCTTGGTTGTCTTGGATTGGTTGACTGAATTGAATTAGTATTGCTTATCTGAGTTTGAATCTTACTGGCAAAATTAATTGGTCCTTGTAGAGATACTGTTGGTTGTTTGTACTTGTGGTTGGCCCATTATCTTTGTGGTGCTTCAGTATCCCTTTCTCTACTAAGCCTCTTTCACACTTGATGCCTTTTTCTGTGATGTCTTTAAAATTGTTTAGGCATTGCATTTTTAATGGGTACTTAATTTGAGGTACAAGATTTTCATTGAAAATGTCCACTTGCCTAGCTTCAAGGATGTGACTAAGACATCTATGGTATAAGCCCCTCCATCTCTGCAAGAAAGTAGCGAAGGTTTCTCCTTCCTTTTGCTTTGTTGCACATAAATCCATCAAGGTAACTAGATTATCTATATTGAATGCAAAGTTTGATATGAATAACTGAACCAGTTCACCCCATGAAGCAATCTCAAGTGGGAGGTGTGAAAACCATTCCAATGATGTCCCTCCAAGACTTTTGGAAAATATCCTCATTAAGTATGTATCATCGTGGGCTACCTTGATACATGCTGTGAAGAATTCTCTGACATGATCTCGAGGATCACCTTTCCCTCTATATTAGTCGAACCTTGGAGTTTAAAAATGTATGGGAAAAGGTTGCATGTATAAATTTCTGTCAAAAGGATATGGACAGAGATCCTCCATTGTATAGCTCTTTTTATCATTGACTGTTTGCATACTGGTCATCTGCTTCTGAAGATTCTCCATTTTTTGAGTTAGGATCTTTGTTTGCATCAATGGTGTACTCACTTGATGAGTGTTTCCCACAAAATGGATAGTGTTGGACTATCTTTGGGATTTTTGAAATATAGACTGGCCATGTAGTTGTTTACCATAAGTCACACCAAGTGGTGTAAAGTATGCCAATTGTGTATTGACATTCGGTTGAGTTGAGATAGTTATCCCTTGATTCACATTTTGGCCACTGTAGTTGGATCCAATTGAAACAAAAGGTTGACTTGTTGAAGCAAGGTTTTGAGCTATTGTATCTTGCATTGTTACACTAGGCATTGTCTGAGATGTAACGTTAGTACTTGCTGACGGTGTTGAAGTTATAGTCACTTGAGTATTTTGAGATACACGTTGGGTTGATATAGCAAGTGTTGCTTGAGTCTATGTAACAGTAGGTACTTGAGGAACATTTTGATTTAATGTCACACCTGGTGGCATTGTAGCCAAAATATCCAACCCTAGAGGTAATTTGACCCCATTTTGGACTAGAAGTGCGAGATATCTATCTCTGTCATTGTTGATGAGAGCGTTGAGAATCATAAGTGTCGCAGGAACTTGTTGGGCTACTTCCAATTCTTCTTTTGTCAGATTATGTTGTATTTCATCAATGGAAGGCATCATGTTTGTGTTTGTTGATAAGGTTGTGGGTCTCTGACCCAGTACTTGTTGATTTGTGGACAAGTTCATATTCCATGTTGGGTTAACCGAAGGGTCATTGTCAAGTTCCATCTGATGTTTCACCTTTTGAGCACATGTTAATGGCATGAATGTTATTCCAATGTGATCTAGACTCTCTAAGACTCTCTAAAATGTGAATGCAAGACTCAAATAAATGTAGCTAGGTATGCTTCTAAGACTTTCTAAAGACTAAAATGCAGACAATGCAATCTATGAGTGAAGACTTGCTATTAATGATTTTGGAAAAGGTTTTCAACATATTGCCGAAATGCTTCTAGTTTTGCCTTTTTTTTATTTGATTTTCAAGGTCTAAGTCAATTTGTACTGACTTCTAAACTTCATTATCTATGACAGCTTGGACTATGTCGTATTGGTCTTGATCAACTATTAATTCCTCAACAAGAATATTTAAACTATCAATTATTTCTAATTGAACATTGTTTGGCCCAAGATTGGGTTGCTGAAATGGGAATTTACCATCTCCTTGCAGACCCATATGCTAAAGATTTATTATACAGACTATGTGGAACCTAGGACTGATTGACACTTTTCTTTAAGGACTCTAACGAGAATCTAGAAATTCTTCTATGGTCTTTTCAACCAATTGTCTGATGGCTTCCTTTTGAGATGCCTTTTTGATCTTTTTCCTCAATTTTTCATCAAGATGAACAGATTTCTGGATCTCGTTGTCTATGACCGTTTCAACTATGTCATACTAGGTAGGATTAACTTTTAACTTCCAAGCGAGGTTATCTAAACTATCAATTATTTGTAATTGGTCATTGTTTGGCCCAAGATTGGGTTTCTCAAATGGAAATTCGTCATCTCCTTTCAGACCCGTGTACCTAGGTTTGTTTCTAAGACTCTATTGCAATACTGAATTCTATATGAGTGGACGTAAACTTGATTGAAGACTACTCTTTTATGATGTGAGGACTTGTGAAATAAATTTGTGTAAGATGAGGACACTAAAGAACTATGCATAAACTAGATGCCTACGACCTAAGATCACTTGAAAATGCCATGTTTTCCATCTTTGAATTTTGCAAAAGTTTGATTTAAATGTGGATATTGAAACTTGACCCTGTTGATGTTGAAACTTGACTTTGTTGATGCTGAAACTTGACTTTGTTGAGGTTTTGATCTTGTTGAACTTTGGTATTTGCAAAGAAACAGTAGCAAGTAAAGAAAACAATCTTAAACAAAGAGAGAACTTGTTTGAAGGAATTTTTCAAATCCTCATGAATGTTGAAATCTTTTTCAAGACTCCATTTTGTTTTCAATAGTATTTTTGGCAATTTGATATCACATCAATCAGACTCACATAAGGTCAAAAGGTCAGAAGTATTACCACAACCCACATCTTGATACTCCGTCAGCTCAAACAACCCTGTCACACCCTAGGGTGCGCCCATTTTTTTGCCTTTTTCTAGAAATTAGACCAAAGAATATGGCTCCTCAATTGGCCTGTTATCTTGGGAGATATATGGTGAGTGTCTTGGGGGTGGATTCTTCCCCACCCTTGCACTGTGATAATACAAGTGTCTAGTTACTAACTTGGTTTGGCCTCTATTGCTATGGTTTTTAATCAAGCTTTCTTTCAAAGATACTCTCTAAAGTCGCACAAGTGCGATTGAGGCCTATATCCCAACAAAGTACCAAGAAATATGTAGTCACACAAGTGTGATTGAGACCTCAAGGCCCTACAAAGTGCTTGATATGAGATAAACTCAAATATGCTCCGTTCCCAGAGATTTTCATCTCAAAAGGCGATTTGATAAAAGTGAGTTAGAATGCTTGGCTTTAGCTATACTCATTGGGGTCGTTCCCTTCACACTGACCATTAATAGTTCCCTAAGGGCAACTCGGGAAGGCAGGTCCTCTAAAAGATGTAAGTACAAAAATTAAATGAAAGCATAAAAGAAGAGAGTCTGGTTTTCTAATCACCCATTGAAGGGGAGAGCATAATACATATCACTTCAAAGACACGTAAAACAAAATTTTTTTTATCCTTAAATTGTAATTATTTTCTATTCTATACATGCATGGTGTTCATTTTTAATCCTCATTGGAATTTGTGAAGTAAGGAAAAGAATTTGTTTTGTTCTTTTTAATAGCACCAAAAGAAAGTTTTCTAATCTAACCCTGCAGAGGAAAATAACATTAGTAGACACATGGTGGGATATACATCCTATCTTTTCCTTGGTTATAGAGCTCTGTCTTTTTGCAATCAAAGAGTAATTCTGACAAAAATCAAGAAAACAGAAAAACAGAATGAAGAAAAACTTAAATTGCAATTGTGAATTACCTTCTAAGCGATTGTGAATTACCTTCTGAGCAATTGCAAATTGATGTACTGTCAATTGCGAATTACTGTGTTAGCAATTGCGAATTGATGTCTGAGCAATTACGTAGTATTTTAATGTCAATTGCGGATTAGTTAAGTGGTAAAATTTTTAAATTCAAACAAAAGTAAAAGACAAAAGATGGAAGTTTATTCTGCAATGATGTTACTCCAAACCATGCGAGCCATCACTTCAATTTCATCATAAAATTTGAATTTGGCTAGCAATCGATGGATATTTCTATGGTATTGAGTGATTTCCTCTCCCTCTTCAATTTCATGAAGTTGTATTTTTGCCTTTAGTAGCCCTTGGTATGCTCTTTGCTATCTTCTATGTTGTCTTGCACTCCTTGCACCTAAAATTTTGAAAGTCACATTTTCTGCCATCAGATTAGATACATTTTATGCCAAAAAGTGAATTTTCTAGAATTTAAAACTTTTTATGGGTTAGGCACGCAAGACCAAATAATTGAGAAATGACAAAGAAAATTGAATTTTTGGCCCTTTTTCAGGCAATTGCGGTGAATTTTAGCAATTGCGTGGGATTTTAATAGCAATTGTAGCAGATTTTAACATCAATTGCTGATAAATATTAGCAATTGGGAATTTATGAGCTAGCAATTGTGGATCTCCATTTTTTGGGCTTGTACGGACATGCAAAACCACATAAAACAAAAAGTGAAGGTTAGATCTCGTATTTCACATCGGGTTCACTAATGTTTCTCATGCTTGAATGAATGTAATAAGGATGATCACAAGATCCCTAATGATCAAAAGCAATTTCAAACACAAATCAATGAAATGGAATGCATAAATGAAAGAATTAAACAATTAACATAATTGAAAACCCCCTCAATTGCATTGTAGCCTCCATTGTTCTTCTCCTTAGTTGTTGTTGAATGGCTCTCAGGTATTGCACTAATTTTCTGCATAGATTAGAAACTATTTTGAAGACTGTGATCTAGATTGAAGATGAGAAAAGGGATTGAATCTATAGATTTTCAACACAAAGGAGGTGATAATTTCAGCTCAAGTCCCGATTGATAGACAACTAAAAGTTGATTGATCAGTGAACTTAATTGATTGATTTTTTAACAAAATTGATTGAAGAGTGAACTCAATTGATTAACCATTAGACTGAATAGACTAGTTAGATGACTAAATTGATTGATTAAAAGACTGAATTGATTGATTAGTCATAAAAAGATAATTTTGAGTGAAAATGGGAGATTGAGGAGTTAACTAATTTGATCAAACAGTTTGATTTCAACATGAGTTGTAGGATTTTAAAATTGAATTTGATTTTCATTTTCAATTTGGATTTGAATTTGGACTTTCTAATGTTGAAATGCAGATGTATTTAACTGAAACTCAGATTTTATGAAATGTTAATTTGGAAGAAATGAAATTAAGTGAAATGATATGAAATTCGAATTTGGGGAAAATGCAATGAAATTAATTGAAATTAGAATTTGGGAATTAGAAGAATAATTAATTAATTTTAAATAATTTAAATGAAATTATTTAAACATTAGAAATAGAATTTAATTAAATAATAAATATTATTTGATTAAGGAAAATGTTGCAATTAATTAAATAATTAATTAATATTTGAAATAGGGTTAACTGATTAAATTGATTTGAGAATAGAAATTGAATAGTTAGCAATGTTGAATGTGATAATCAAAAGAACTAATTAGTTTAATCAAATAATTAAAGAATTACTTAATCAATTAGATGAGTAATTAGTATGCAACTAATGAGACATTTTTAGGTGTCTACACATATAACAATATTTTTGAGATTTTTTATGTTTTTGATAGAAAAGAAACATGCAATGACAAGATCTAATTAGAAAGTGAAAATGTAAGAATAAGAATGTTGGGTTCACCAAAATGTAATGGTGAAAAATAGGATCAGGTAGTGTAGGACCTAACCCCACTTTCCTCCATACCTTGGAATAAGAAAGAGCCCAAGGAAGTGATTCACTTTGACTACTTCTTGTGAAAGAGAGTCAAGGAATACTTTTAGGGTTCCTATTCCTTTGTTGCTATGAAAGGGAAATGGGCTAAATGTGAAATAATGATAAACTAAGCTAGAGAGATGAACAAAATAACTATGTAAACTACAATAACAGAAAGGTACAAAATTGAAATTGAGAGACAAAGTACACAGCTGGAGGGTAAATTTTGGCATGCACTTGATATCATAATCTGAGCCTAATTGAGTCAGACCAAGGCATCCAACACATTGGTTCCTGTTGCTGAATTGACCTATACTTCTAGAATTTGTTGAACTGCCAAAAGAAGCCAGAAAACTTATAGGACTAGCGAACTGGATGCCATGATCCTGGACCAAGGTGTTGGGAACCTTTGTCGTAGAATACTAAGACATGTTTCTAAATATGGACTTGTACCTGCTAATTCTCTCTCCCCAAAACTCTGTAGCTTCGTCAGATTATTGTAAATATACCTACAAGCTGGAAAATGGTGTATGGGTGGCTATATAGGGTTTTTCCTTAGTCAAACCACAAGTTTTATTGATTTTCACCTCCACAAATAGCCAATGTAATATTGAAAAGTGTGTGTTTGTGTCCTAGAATCTCATGCGTTTACAAGATCCTAAATGAGCTAGAATGCAAAATTAGAGTTCTACCCTAGATGTTATAAGGATAACCCTAAATGAACATAATGTAAATAAGAATTCTTCAAATCACAAATGCAACAATGGATCTAAAGCAATAACATAGATCTGAAAACAAGTGTTGTGAAACTTATATAAAGATATGAAAATAACATGAAACCATACCAAACCCTAAGGGAGAGGTACAAGACAATCATCATTTAGTGATCTCCTTTTATTCTTCAATATCTTCAAAGATTCAATTGATGATTAAAATGGTTGACAAAGACTTGATGAATGCTTGATTCATAGATTGAAGACTTCACATAACTTGGACTTTCACTTCATAAGAGGCTTCTTCCATTTCTAGGGTTATTAGATCCTTGAAATGAGGAAAGGAAAGGTTATATATATGAAACCCTAACTTTGTTTTTGATCAAAGGCCAACCTAGAATTGATATATTTTTGCACAAAAGCTAGATTTAAACATTATAATACTGGCGAAATATGATCCCAAAATTCGGGGAGATAAAGTTGGGCCCGATGTGAATCGCATCAGTCCAACCAACTATTTTCCTAATTTTTATGGATGCAAGGTATTGTGATTATAGGTTGATCCCCAAGTTGGGTCAATGATTTAAGGTGTTTAGATATGCAAAATTGGGCCTTGAAAGTTTAAATAGGACCTAATTAGGGCTTTGATGAATTAATTGATTAAAAGGATAAAATAAAAACACCTAGGGTTAAGGGCCCAATTTTACAATGTGTGGAGTGATAAAAGAGGACTTTAGATATAATTAAATTAATTAATTAAATTCTTAAAAGGAATGTCAAATACAAAATGCAACACACTAAGGTAGGTGCTAACCTAAGCATGAAATTGTACCACCCAATTAAGGGTGCACAATTTATGATGATACAGATATGAGGTTCATCCCCTAAAATACCTATTTTCTAAATAAAGGGTTTTGGTTAGAAGGGCTTCAAAAATAAGGTATCTAGGTCTACAATTGTTAGACATTGGGAGAGAATAAAAAGATATGATTAAAAGAATGTTAACATATAGATAGAGAAACAGGGGTGCTAAAGAGCCAAATGAAATAACATAGAGTAGACAAGATGACCTTAGAAAAAATACACCAAGACACATGGACCAATTTTTGTTTGATAATAGTTGAACAAATTGTATGAAATATCTATTACAAAGCTAAGACTAATGATTATATTTATTCCAATGATAGTTTAATTTAAGAACGATGGGTAGGTAGGGATATACTCAAAAATATCTATATATAGCTTTATAATTTTATAAGTTTGTGTTCAAACCCCATTTCCAATACTTCTACTATGGCTTTATAGAATTGATTTTAATTTTATGAACTCAATTAGTTAAAATTTCTATAATGACTATATCCAAAGTTTGATGATCCTAATTAAATTGGCTCAACACTACCTCTTTACTAACCATGAGAAAACATTTGGATGGCCTACTAGTGGTTCTTATAGATAATTTAATTCTGAAATGTTTCCTCAATTGGGTCTTTCTATTTTGCAAGCTTGTGCCAATGAAGAAGAATACAAAAATAAGAAAGAAAAAGGTGATGATGGATGGGACCATTCCATAAATATTTTGAAACCTCATTGATGTATGGCATAAATTAGGTGATTATGACCCTTCTCCTCCCCAATTTTTTAATTTTTATTTCTACCTAGTAGCTTCACATTTTTTCTATGTTCTTGAATCAACACATTAGCCTTGTATAGACTTTAGGGGTGTGGTTTAATATCCATTTTCCATTTTGTGAAAAATTGTAATATTATTTCTTATATATTAGACACTTATTTATCAAAAAAATAGTTCTCTCAGAGAAAACACCCCAAGCAAGAATACCAAATGAGAAAAAAAGAGGGAGAGAAACCCCATAAAGGAACAAAAAGAAATTTAAAAAGTTAATTAAAAAATGAGTGGCTCATAGAAACTCTTAGGAGATACACAAGACATCTAAAGAAATAAAACATAGAATAATCTAGACACTAAAAATAAGAATAAAAACTCATACCCTAGGCCAATCCCACCCTCCATCCCCTATTGTAAGCAAAGAGTATTTGTGGTAGAGTTTTTTGAGTAGGTCATACACAAATTTAGCAAGTCTTATTATTTTTTCATATCTATTTTCTTCATGTTCAATGAACACATTTTTCTCATTATCTACTACCATTTGATTTACATTATATTTATTCTTTTCAAAACTTTAACCAAGGTAAAATGAGAATTTAGATGAATGAATATTGAATTATTAAATCATCATTAGAAACCTCTATCTATGCAAGATGCAAGCCCTAACCTTCTTTTACTTGAACTACGTGGCATTGTCTTTATTAATTTTCCATTCTTAAAATGTCATAAAGATGCATCCTTTATTTGAATATGTTTGGCAGTATATGAACATGCATAGAGCATTCTCTCTTTGTTGGTCATTTGTTTTTGTTAGTATATGTCTTCTCTTGATGGGCTAACTCCTTTGTAGCATAAAACCTTGCAAAACTACAAAATCAGCACATAATCAATTTTTGTATAATATTCATATTGACTAATGTAGAAGGAATATCATGAATGAAACTAAAATTTTGAAATCAAGTTTTCAAAATTCGAAATATGAAGCTTCGTAACCATCTTTTTTAGTCCTAGTGTTCCTTCAAATTAAGTTGGCTTGTAAAATGCGACTAAATAATTACATATTTTACAATAATAAATACATTTTATAATGAACCATTAAATCTATTCCTTTAATGAATTCAATTGAACATGTGCCTATCGAATCATGATCCCTAATATGTCTCCCATATAAAATACATTTGGAATGTCAAATAAAACCTCCTCTACATAAATATTATGCAATTATATAACATAAAATATTTTAGTAATCAGAATATACAATACATACCTAACAAGAATATCTATTGTCTTTTAACATAATTATAAGCTTTCAATTGAAAAAAAGAGTACAATAGGTCAAAGGACTAACAACCTTTTAATTTGAAATAAAATGCTCTTACTAACTTTATTAAACGTGCACATGTAAATATGGATAAATAATTACTTTCATAATACAAAAACTAAATTTTAATTAACAAAAAATATGCACTACTTTTATTAAAAATAGAGCAAAAGATATATTATACATGCACATGTAAATATGGATAATTATTACTTCCTTTGATGCATTCTGATGCAGATAGATCCTCTAGAGTCTTCACCTGGCATATTGTTTGGGGGAGGGAGTACCGGGGGCGAGAGGTGCTGGTAAAATCATCTGCACAATACGAAAGTGAAGACCTGACGTTCTCGTATAAGTAATGCCTGGCGAACTCGTTGGAGACGGAGAAAATATTAAACCAGAATACCAGGCACTGCAAGTCTGTATCGCGAACTTCCAGCCATAAATTTTCTGCATCCTACAGTTTTCTGCAAGCGGACGTGTGGTTTCTCTCAAGATGGTGAGATTAGTTGCATTGTTGCTCGGAGAAAGCAATCTGATGTCTGTTACGTCATTCACAGTAGTGGCTTTGGCAGCCAACAACGATACTAATAATTCCAACAGTGGCTCCTACGACTATAAGCTCGTGCTCAATCTCTCCCTGCCATTCATCGTCTTGCTGGTGTTCGTCTTCATTTTGTTAATGTGTTTTTTCTCTATCTGCTCCCGACGCCGAAACTCGAACTGGGACAGCAGAGGAGAGGGCTGGAATGGTCAGAATATTATGGAGATCATCAACTGGGAAGCAGCCCGGGGTCTGGAGCGGGCTGTTATCGAGAGCTTTCCCATTTTAAGCTACAGTAGGGTGAAGGGTCTCAAAGGGCCTGCTAAGTGCTCCGAGTGCGTGGTCTGTCTCACCGACTTCGCGGAGGACGAGATGCTGCGGTTACTCCCCAAGTGCAGCCATGCTTTCCATCCGGAGTGTATTGACGGATGGCTCGTCACGCACACGTCTTGCCCGGTCTGCCGGACGAGCCTTGTGCCCGTGAACGACTCCATTTCCACGCCCACTGACTTCGGTTTAGTTGAACCGCACGCGTTTCCCGAGGAGGTCACGGTTGTTATTGACAACGGAGCCGAAGTTAGCCTCCGTAGAGATATTTCCAACGATGAACCCAGGAAGGGAGCTCCTTGTTATGATTTGATAGATTACTCGTTTGTTGATGGGCAGAGACAGAGAAGAAGACGGGACAGTGCAGCGCTTGCAGGTGTCCTACAAACATGGTGATCAAAACGGCGGTTGCAGTGTTGAATGGACTGTAGGATAACTACTAGAAACCAAAGATCGGTCCATGTGAGACCATATCCGGCCTGTTTTTGTTTCAGGGACTCGTGTCAAACCAAGCTGCATTAATGCTTCAAACAGGAGATCTCTGAGCTTCTTGCGTACCACTAGCCCTCTGTTACGTACGCCACATTGCTGTCCACATGGTATAACGGACCATATCATAGAAGGAATAAAATAAAAGAATGATTAGAAATTGTGTATGATCAGTTCTGCACTTATTTAAAGCTTTCTAAATCTTGTATTGGAGTCACGATAATGAAGTTTTCATTTTATATTCTCATAACCCATAAGCTTTCATCAATTAAAATAAAAATCTTTGCGACGACTTCGGCTATTGCAGGCCCTCACCCGGCAGCACCCTAAAGAATAATGATTACTTTCCCATTTCTTATTATAAAATTTACAACTATTTTGATTTCGGCGAAATTGATTGGAAGTGTGCATGATATTAATGTAGAGAATAGTTAATCAATAAATATGATGAAATCTGCAGTCTCTGACTGTAGCTAGTTAATAAATATGATTAAACGTATTGGGACAAATGATCTAAAACTACTAAATGACTTAATTAATCACAATGTTGGGGAGGAGAAGAATCTAATAAATCTAGTTTTGAGAGATCAAGATTCTGATCAGATTTGATCGGGCTTTCTCGTCTTAAAATTGAATTAAAATGGATTGTTGAAGATTAGGGCAAAATAGGTGATAAATGAAGTGATGCGGTAGAAATAGTGAGCTATAGATGTCATGCGGAGCCACCAACCCGCATCTGGGCAAAAGAATATGTTTCAGATATGTTCCCAAAAGTCCAGCCTGATTTTTCGGGACCAAGCAGTATCAATTCACCATGGTCATCCGAATTTCTCATTGTTTAAAGTTGAGCCTCTTCATCTCTATGAATTCTGTCGACCCTCCCAAATGCAACTTTGTACCTGTTTCCTGCACACAAATATAAAGGAAAAATTGTTGGGAATAGCAGTTTGCCTAAGTCAAATCCTGGTTTAGGAATTAACCTTGAATGAAATAATGCAAATACTTAATAGATATACCTCAGATATGCAATTATTGATTATGATGTTTTTCTCTTTGAATGTAATCACAAATATTGTATGTAATGGCATGACAAACACATGAACATGAAAACCCCTAATCACACACACATGCTCGCATAGAATTGATGTAATTTTGCTCCAAAATGGTTGAATGATGAATATGCATCCTTCAAGCTAAAAAATGCTTGCTAATGAATGCTTCATGGATGCACAAATATAAGGATATGTCCACTTATGTTTAATGAATTGATATGATGTTTTTATATAGGAGTCTCTTGTTAAATTACCTATTATGTCAACCTCCAACAATTATGTATAGCCACAGGGATGAATTCCCACCAAAGAGATACAATGCCTACCCTATGTCGAATTTCAACCCCATTAAGAGGGTCCATGGTGTTTTTAGGGTGCCACGGTCCAAACAAGGACGTACCATGCCCTGGTCCCACTTTAAAGGGGACCAAAATAAGGTGTTAGGGAGGTGGGTACCCCTCTGTGAGGCCCACAACAGGTTGTTCATGACATCAAATTTGGGTAATAAGTACAAATCAGACCTACAGAGAGGATGGGGATAGGACACACTAAAGTGAAAGCACCAACATTAGGTGTAAATTGGACTGGTGACAATTTACAATGCTACAATAATGATGTCTGTGGATGTTTTTTTTAATATGGGCATGTTTCTAATTTTCATATTTAATGTGATTTGATTTTAATAATTATAAATTTCTATTTTTTAATTAAAATACATTAATATAATAATTTTTCAAATAGAATAATGGCAAATAAAAAAATTACTTTAATAACGATATCTAATAACATTTTTTACATAATATTTTTTAAATATAAGTATACCAATTTAACATCAATGACAAGTTAATCGAAATAATTTTCAAATATCAAATAACTTCTAAACTTTGACAGCATGAACACAATTCTTTGCTAAGACGTATTATTATCAAGATGAAGTTATGCCTTGACAAAAATAAATATTTTTAACCATGTTGTTGATAAAGATAAATGGGTTTTACATGGACCCAAAACCAAAAGTTTTACAAAACCTGGCAATCGGCCAATAAAATAGAAACCAATAGCAAAACAGGGGAACACCCTAGACCGAACACAAAAGCAAAAAGAAACAACAACCAACAAAACAAAACACAGAAAAACACTCAGTTAAGCGAGTGCACCAACTCCTTGTTCTTCTAGATGCGAGCCTTGTTGATTACGTCCAATTCCTCCATAATGAATCTGGAGGTACCCTTATTGTTGCTCCTGCTTCTGGTCCTGGAACTAGGACCCGTTGTTTTATTGCCACCAACAATAGAGTCTTCACCGCCCAGGTCTTTCTTTTTGTTATTGTCATCAGGGTCACTGTCAATAAGATTGGATCTATACTCCGCCACCATGGCATTGATCTTTTCCAGCTCCTCCATACTATTATTCATGACCTCCTTACTTATGTCAACCAGATTCTTAAGATTATTCTTGACCTCCTCCATAAACTGCTCAACCTTCTCAATTCTTTGCTCATGCTTACATTACATAACCTCGACATCATGTGAAAGCTTCTGGGTCATGATCATGAGCTTCTCATAATTGGTAGGCTCAGGCGAATCAGTAAAGATATCAATTACCTCCTTAATCCCCTCTTTGAGGGTATCAATCTCCTTCCCCACCCACTTCGAGGAGTTCTCCTTGGCTTCTAGTCGCTTCCATCACTAGATTCATCAGAGAGCTATCCTTCTATAAACCATTATCCACATCTTTAGGCAGAGTCCCCTGCTTCTCCTTCAGGACATTAAGAGGAATGTCCAATTTGATTTCTTAGTCCAAGGTCTTGGGAGCATAGTCTTTAGCAACCAACTTCTTCTTTTTGGAATAAGGTTCAATTTTAGAAATCATCTTGCTAGTCGATTTATATTTACTTGCAGCCCATCTGGGGGGGTTCTTGCTGCTATGGGTTCCAGGAATGACCAACATCACACCCTCTTCAATTGGCTTATAATCAGGGTTAACAAGGGGTTTGGCGGTCCCACTATCCTCCATCTCCATATTTGAATCAAAAACATCTTGAACATTAGTATTAGGGATTTGGCCTTTCTAAGAGAGAGAGGGCACAACTTCAAGGGCTTTGGCATACTCCATAATGAGCACAATAAGCCCTTCATGGAGGACTGGATTATTGAGATTCTTAGCATTTTTTTAAGACTATTCTCCAAAGAAGAAACTAGATAGAAGGGAATCAAAATAAATTTTCCATGCCTAAAGTGATTCAAGATGGTAAAATGATAAGAAAAGATACTGGCATATCTACCATCAAGCGTAATGTATCTCATGATGAACTCGGCCATGTCCGCCCAGGGAGCCATAAGATACTTTCTGTTGTAGCCACCATCAGCCATTTTATTAACTCTTGAACGCTCCTTATCTTTATCAAAAAAATTTCCAATGTCTTCCTCCCCCCTTTTTTTGTCTCTGTGAAAACTTCTGCCATTCATAGCTAAACCCATAATTGTATCCACCAGGGTTTCATCGATCTATTAATCAACACCATAGGCCCTCAAAATCCCTTTCTTCCACCCATTGACAAATGTTTCCATGAGCAGAGGAGAAGGGCCATGGAGTCTTTCCAAGAAGGGAACCATTCCTCCATCAACAATTTCCTGCCACACTTCCTTATTTTTCTTCCATTTATCAAAAGTGGGCAGTTGTTTCCTATTCTTGTCCCCACCCATAATAGTCTGGGTCACCAAACAGAAACAAGAAATCAACCACACCAAACAAGTCTCCAAACAGAAGCAAGACAGGGTCCGCACAAGAAGACATAAAATCTAGGCACAAGGGAAGTTTCTAGATCTTTAGATAGGGAAATTGAAAGGAAACCATTTCCCTAACAACTTAATCAAGTCATGATTGTTCTTCATTGGTTACCGCATGTGGATGATATCATCATAAGCCAGGTTGCACAAGCTTTTTGGGAAAGAGTCCCGATTGCTCCACCATTTTTCTGCCACGTAGCCCACCTCCATATTGGCCAATAAATTCACTGCTTTATAGCCTTCCCAAAAAATGTGAGAAAATTTGAATTCATCCAACTCTTTAATCATATCACAACAATCTTTGATCAAGTTGGCGATAGTCCAACTAGGATCCATACACCCATTCAAACAATTGATAATGTTGAGTGAGTCAGATTCCAGCCAGACCTTTCTAAAACCTTCCCTTTTAGCCATGTGTAACCCAAAATGGGTAGCGCTGGCCTCCGCAAAATGGTTAGACTGGGTGCCCAGAGGGAGCACCACCCCAAAGACTAATAGACCCATATGATTCCTAGCCACTCCCACACACCCAACTGGCCCAGGACTACCTTTAGCCGCCCCATCCACATTGATTTTGATCCATCCCACAAGGGGGGATGTCATAGAACATTTTGTCTGCATGGTTTAATTTTGTGCACAAGAATGAATATATTCCAGCCAATTTGCCACTGTTTGATAGTATCCCACTTGTCTTGGAGAGTAGGGAGGGGATGGTCGTTCCTTCTGCTGGGGCAGGAGTGAAGAAAATTCTCCTTGATGGTATTTTTGATTCTAATAGCCACAACAAGCACGGGAGATTCCAAATCTCTAAAAACTCTATTGTTTCTTTCTTTCCAAATACCCCAAGCAATATGAGGAAGAGACATGTTCTAGAGGACTCCCAAAGCCTGATTGTCGAAGGGGCACTTCCATTCAAACCATAGCCTTTGAACAAAATTAGGGAAGACCCAATTAGTGTTCCAGATATCAAGGAAGAAACTCCAGATATCCATGGCAAAAGAGCAGTACAACAAAAGATGACTAGCATTTTCCTCCACTTTTTTGCATAGGAAGCATCTATTAGTAATAGGGAGACCTCTTTTATAGAGGTTGTAAATGGTAGAGATGTTACCCTACATGAAAAGGCAAAAAAAGATGTTAATTTTTGGATTTTAAAAGCTTATTCCAGATACCAGCCTAGAAGGGGGAGGGAGAAAATTTTCTGGAGATGAACTTGTAGGCATCAACAACCTTGAATTTCCCTGAAGACGAGAAATTATGGAACACTTCATCCTCCACATGGGAGCGAGCGATATGAATACAGTTTAACTAGGGTTGCAAAGGTATCAAAGCATTATTCAAATATTTGAGATCTAACCAGGCTCCATCTCTAATATAATCAGCCACCTAGGAGCCAATTTTTCTGAGACATAATTCTTTGAAAGGAGGAGCCCAAATAGAATCCTAAAGGGGGCCATCACCAATCCACCCGTCCTCCCAAAAGTTGATTTTAGTACCATTCCCTAGCACCCATCTACAACCATGCAAAATAATTTTGGTGGAACCAAAGAAATTGCTCCATAAATCAGAGATAGACTTGGGAAGGTCATAAGATTCCAATGTGTTTTGGATACCTTGGATGTGGTATTTATGTTTGAAAATGTCAATCCATTCATTATTCTCTTTAAGATATCTCCACAGTTGCTTGGCCATCAAGGCTTTATTGAACTCTCTCAGATTTCTAATGTCCATCCCCCTATGGACTTGGGAAGGCAAACTTGTTTCCAAGCCACAATATGCAACCTATCTTAATTTTAGTCCTAGTCCACAATTTTTTTTTTGAATTTTTTCTAGTCTATCAGAAATTTTTGCAAGAATTTTGAATAAACTCATAGCATACACTAGGAGGCTCTGTAGCGTGGCTTTGAACAACTAGAGCTTACCAACTTGGCTTAACAAAGCACCTTCCCACCCAACCAGCTTATTCTAGAATCTATCAATAAGATTCATCCAGAAGGAATCTAGGGCAGAACCATGGCAGAGGGGTAGGCCTAAATAAGAGTTAGGTGAAACCCCAACTTTATACCCTAGAATCATGTCAATCTTCATTTTCATGTGCTTTGCGGTGTTACAGAAAAAAATTGGGCTTTTAGCTAGGCTAATTTTTTGTTTAGTGTCTTTCTCATAAGTATCCAGAGTCCTTTTTAAATTCTTAGCTTCTTTAACTGAACTTTCCCCCATCAACAAAGTATCATCCAAAAATTGTTGGTGAGAGCAGGTAGAGGCCTAAGAAGAGGGTCGTAAGCCCAAAAGATTACCTTTCCTAACTTCCCTTTGGATAATTTTACTGAGAGCTTCACTCGTCAGAATGAAGAGGAAAGGAGATAAAGGATCCCCCTGTCGAATGCCCCTTGATGCAGAGAAGAAACTAGAGGCAACTCCATTGATCAAGACAAAAATTTTAGGAGTGAACACACATTGATCAATAATATAGATGAAGTTATTTCCAAATCCAAATGCCTTAAGAATCCTGAGAAGAAAACTCCAATTGACTCTATCAAAAGCTTTCAACAGATCCAATTTCAGAAGAAAGAAAAAAACCCAATTTTTTATTTATAGATAAGGAGTGAATGTTCTCATGCACCACAATAACACAATCCAAAATCTACGTCCCAGGAACAAACCCATTCTAGTGTTTTAAAATTAAAGAGGGGAGGTATTTCTTAAGCCTAAGCACCTGGATCTTGGTGAAAATTTTATAGATAGAATTGCAAAGACTAATAGGTCTAAATCCTGAAAAGAACAGGCATTGAGTTTCTTGGGAATGAGGACAAAGAAGGTGGCATTCAGCTCCTTTAGAAGAGAGTGGGACCCAAAAAACTCTTACACAGTGTTGACCGCATCAGAGCTTAAGATCTGCCAAAAGTTTTGAACGAAGAACAGAGGGAAGCCATTAGGGCCAGGGACTTTGTTACCTTGAAAAGAGAAGACCGCATTGTGAGCTTCATCATGAGTGGGGATTCTAATTAGCTCCAAGTTCATATCCTGAGAGACAATGTTGGGAATTTCTTGCAAGATCTCATCTTGGGCGAAAGCATTAATAGGATCTTCAACTGATAAGAGATTAGTGAAATAGTTCATGGCTTCTAGATAAATATCTTCATGCTTATCAATCCATCTCTGGCCAACCTGAATTTTACTGATTCTATTAGCAACCCTTTGCTTGAGGGTCGTCATATAAAAAGACTTAGTATTTCTATCACCACTTTTAAGCCATAAGGCTCTAGATCTCTGCTTCCACTATTCCTTCTCTTTGGAAATAATATCATGCAGTTTAGTTAAAATCTCAATTTCTTTGTTCGAGACATCATTGATCAAACCCGAAATCTTGGATATGCTTTTGAACCTCCTCAAGATCCAGCTTGAACTTATCTTTAATTTTAAAATATTACCAAAAGAGGACTTTTTCCAACGTTGAATATTAGACTTGACATTGGATAACTTCTTGGGAATACGAAACATGGTCGTACCCTGGATATCAATATTCCACCACTCCATAATTTTATCATGGATGTTAGGGGCCATCAGCCACATTTTCTTAAATTTGAAGGGGTACGCCTTTCTTCCAGAGAACGAAGTCACTGAAAGACAAATAGGGAAGTGATCAGATCCTAATTGGGTCAAGGAATTGAGTTTACATGAAGCATTCAGAATCTAATCAGGAGAGACAAGGCCCCTATCCAGCTTAACTTGAATAAGATCATCCCCACTGCATCTGTTAGACCAAGTGAATTTAGCCCCAATAAGATCCAGGTCCAATAGGCTCAAAGACTTAATCATGTCAGCCAAGCCTTGTCTACTATCAATAGAAATAGGCATGCCCCCAGATTTCTCTAAGTTTGAGAGAAGGGTATTGAAGTCGCCCAGAAGAATCCATTTCTCATTAGGGAAAAGCAATCTAGCATGGCAAATGGAGGACCAGAGAACTTTCCTAGCAGTTCTCCCATTAGGAGCATAGATGTTGGAAATAATCTAGGAGGATCCATCTTTAAGATTATAGAACCTAGTAGCAATGTGATTAGGAGAAGAGAGAACCACCTTACCACATAACAATCTTGGATTCCAAAGAGTGGTGTTACCACCTGAGGCACCATCCACATCAACATAGTGAACACCACAATCTCCAAAAATTGCCATTTTAATCTTTTCTACTTTATTACCAGGCATTTTAGTCTCTTGGACAAGGCAAATATATGGCTTATGATCCCTAACCAAGTTGGATAGCAGATCATTGTTATGTGGATGATTCCGTCCCCTTATATTCCATGAAATAATTTTCATTTAGCAAGAGAGGGGGATCCCATCCCCATTTTTGGTAACGTTCTTTGGGCTTCATCCACAATGGAAGCCTGACTCTGCCTATCTCTACTAATTGCATTGGGTGACCTCCCTACCCCCCTTGAATCTGACCCACAGTCTTCTTTTTGTCTATTTTTGATTAACCCCCCCCCCAAAGATTAGAGTAGATTGGTCAGTAGGGGAGTTTCGTCTTCTGTTTTTGGTTTGACCTCAATAAAAGGACAAGTCCTCTTGGGATGATTACAGAGTGAGAGAAAACTAAGGTTTCTCCACAACAGAGTTACCCATATCAATGACCAGCTGAATGGGAATATCCAGGATAGACCCATTAGCATTAATAGTATTCCCTTTTTCATAGGGAGCATTCACAACAGGGGATTCCCAAATGTTCTCCTCCAAAAGTTAAGGGTTAGGAGCACGGGCCACATGTACATTTGAAGCAGCTCCAGGCAAGACCCCATCATCCACTATTGGGGAAGGGATAGAGGGATCAATATATCCATTTGAATCATTGCACAATCCTTCAAGAGGAGGATCAAAGGGTAGGGCATCCCTCTTCTCTAAGAGTCGCTTGTCATTCCTCTTTCTCCATTCCTTCTTTGGCTTAGACATACACTTCCTAGCCCAATGACCCACTTTTTTGCAATGGAAACATGAAAAAGGGATGGATTCATACTCCACTTTCTCCACCCATCTTCCCAACTTAGAGAAATGATCAATCTCTCCCATTGGGTCAACTAAAATTAGCTCACTAAAACAAGCTGCAATTCTCGCAAAAATCTCTTCTCCCCAGAACTCCATGGGTAAACCTGGCAATCTGACCCAGATTAGGGCTTTATTACATTCCCGATCTTTGGGATTAAATCCTGGTTCCCACTTTTTGAGGGCCAACAAGGCTTTGCCCAGCATCCAGGGGCCACCCGTCAAAACATATCGAAGATCTTCCTCACAAGCAAATGAAAAAGAGAAGAAACCACCAGCCATAGCAACAACAACAATTTGACCCTTACCCTTCCATTTTCTAGACACCCAGTCTCTAACAACCTCAATATTGGGACGTGGTCCAAAAAACTTACCCACCAAGACTAAGTTCATGTGAGCCATATTCTAATCCACAATACAGTCTGGGATAGGGATGGAGCAAGCACCAGACTCCAGGTCAACTTTATGCGGAACTGACGAAATGGCCTTACCCTTAAGCTTAGACCCAAATAAAGAAGCCCATTTCCTATTGCACTCTGCAGATGGAATCTTAAAAAGACCTCCGCATTATTGGGGCCCTCAACACCATCAGGATTGTTGGAGATGACAAATTTACCATTGTAGTATTCTACAAGGTACCACCATCCCAAGTATCGTTTGAGGCCCCATCTGTGGGATCGGGATCTGATTCGGAAGAGGGATGAGTCACGAGGGAAACCCCTGGACCCCCAACACATGGGAAATTTACACCAGGACCATTCAAATTCAAACCTAAATGAGCCAAAAATCCCGCTCCTACACCATCTCCTGCTCCTTCTCTTGCTACTACTTTTGTCAATGCCATAGTTGAGTCTAGAGTCACGTTGAAAAGCACAAAAAATCCCTAGCTCGATATTTATTAGCCATGTTACTTAATTATAAGTCTTCATAATTTTACTCAATCACTAGTCTTTTGAAATTTAAGAGCAATAGGATACTATAATATTCATGTGAATAAATGTTAAATTTTTCTTTCCCACTAATGTCAAAATTATAACATACTAAATATGGGACGTAATGTGTCAAGTTCTTGCCAATAGTGTGTTTAGTTGAGAGTTGAAAATAGAAAAATATTTGGTTAGTTTAGAGATAGAGAAAGGAAGAGTGAGAGAGGAAGAAGGTGATAAAGACAAGTATTAACCACAATCTATGGATGGGTTGGTATGGGTTTGATTTATGTTAAAAATCAAAAGACTAAACCCTACTAAAGATGAAGAAATGGTATAAGAGTGAGCTAGAGATTTACATAGATAAAAAATTTAGGTAATAATCAAGAATATAAATGAAATCCAAGGGATAAATTGTTGTTGGATAGGATGGGTGGAAGTAAGGTCACTCTATGAGCTAAAAACCCTAGAAAGGGTTACATGTATGAAATGAAAGAGGAAATAAAACCATAACCAAATATTGAAGAGAAATTAAAGAAGAAATAAATAAATAAATAAATATAAAACCCAAATGTAGAATAAATAAACCTTAGGGATAAAGCGTATTTGCTGACATATGACATATTAGCTTGATCAATTTCTCTAAGAAAATAGAATTCTTTATATTGAATAATCTAAGTTGATTAAATAAATACAATCTGATGCACGCTAAAAAAGGATGCAGGAAACATAAGATTCAAATGTTAGTGTTGTTAGTGACAATAAAAAATGAAAGAGAAATGAAACTATAATCCTAAACATGCATACCAAGAGAGATATAAAACAGATTATTGAAAGCACACAAAAATGAAGGAAAGACACAAAACCCTCCAAGATGCCCTCCAACATGCTCTTAGTTGCTCCTCCCTTGTTCCTCTCCTCTCCAAGTTCCACATGAGTGTAGCCCTCAAATTTTTGCACTATTATGGATGTCTTATGGAGATTCAAGATTATGAAAAATGAAGATAAAATATTATGCAAATGCAAACAAGCTAAATATGAGAAAATACCTAATTAATCTATGTGAATTTTAGCCAGAATAACAAAGAAAAATGCTTCTAAATGCTCTCTCAAATTTACTATAAGTTTGATGCATAAAATATTTCTAGATTCTAGATCCTTTTGGAGAAGGAAATGAGCTCTATTTATAGGAAAAATGGAGCAAAGGATGGTTGAGATTGAGCAATCTCAACAAGGGTCATGATTGATGGGTTTATGATCCATGTGAGGGCTTTCAACCCAAACCCAGGATGACAGATGTCAACATGAGATGGCTTGAGAGGAGAGGGACGAAGCATTAAATACTTGAGATGAATTGAAGGTTACCTTGGGAGGTAAGGTTAGGCTTGAGTTGAATGAATAAATGTTTTATCCAATGAATAATACCTTTATCCAATGGACAAACTCTTGTGCAAGAGTTTGTGGGGATAACCATGGTCAAAGAAATGAATACTTGAAGAGACCCATGAGTTAAATGGGGGTGGAGTTAGAGGGAAAGCCTCTAACCATTAGGGTGAGTTGAGTTTAACCATTAATGGTTATGTAAGAGCCTTAAATGGTTATGTAAGAACCATTAATGGTTTGGAAGGCTTTAGGGGTTAGCTTTTTGGAGAATAAAAGCTTTTAATGCTTTTCAAAGACTTTGAGGCCTTGAGAAGTGACTTCAAGTTTCTTAGGAATGTGACAATAATTAGGGAGGGTGATTAGGCTAATTAGGAATGGTTTAGAAGAATCTAGAATGGGTTTAGTATGCAAGTGGGTTTGGTGGGTGAGAGAAAATGGGATTTTAATTAAAATAAAATTACTTTATTTCAAGCAAATAGGTGCAACTTGCATTTGTAGGAGAATGCAAGTGGGAGGGGGGGGTTAGGGATTTAAATAAATATTTTATTATTAATTTAAATGAGGAAAGGGGGTTAAATTAAATAAACGTGTTTTATTTATTTAATTGATTTAGAGTGTGGCTTAATGAATTAATTTAAATAAATTGAACAATTTATTTAGTTTAATAGAAGAAGATGTTGAGGATGAAATTAATTAAATATTTATTTAATTAACTGATTATTGATGGCTAAATAATCAAATAACTAGTAAATATTCATTTAATTAAAGGGGACAACTTTATGTGACTACATTTGCCCCTCTTTGAGACGGTGCGGTTTATCGCATCATTTCAAAGAATGAAAGACAGGTACGAAGAAATATGCCCCATAAATGTTAATTTAGTGGGTGGTATGCCCCCTCGAGAGATGGGCCGAAAAATTTCAAAAAATCGAGTGATCTCTCAAAAAAGAGAAAGAAGTTGGGGGGAGGTAGAATAAAAGAAATTAGAAATAATGGTGAAAGAATGGGAGAAGACAGATTGAATATGGAGAAACAACAAGCTAGTGAGTACCCTTAGGTCGTGCAGGAGATACAGTCCAAATGTAGTGTGTGCTTGTGATTGATACTGTACAATTATTCAAAATTGGTTGGACAATCCGATGTAGTCGATTGAATTGCCCTTGTTGAGTCAAAGAATGACAGTTGATGTTAGTTGTTCAATTTGACAGGATAAAGTCTAAGTAAGTGAATCAAAGTGACCTATTGTGACTTAGACAACTGTTGGAATTGCTCGACGAAGTCAAGGTATCTGAAGCAAAATACTCATTAAGACTTAGACAATTGATGTAATTATCTGTTTTGATTGTGTTTGATTGGTTGATCAATTGATAGTGTTTCTATTGTAGGTTGTTTGTGGTGAATCATAGAAGCCCCGTTGAGACTAGGTCATTGTAATAAATGCTTGTTGTAGTCTAGGTTTGCCATAATCGATTACCTGTTGAGACCCAAAAATACTTGATCAAAAAGTATTTGTTGATAGTCTAGGTGTGTGTGAGTCGATGTACCTGTATAGATAGAGTAACTAGCTTGATTGCGTTGATGGGAAACGATGAAGGGATTATGATGATGGCCTAGATGGGGAGGGTGAGGGGGGATTCAATGTTAGATAGAAGGTATGGAGAACCTAGGACTCATTCCTATGGAAGAAGATAAAAAAAAAGAGATTATCCATTATCATTACTATGTATGAATGATATGCAGCAATATGGATGTATGGATGGGTGGAATGCAACGGAATGCAATATATACAGATGAGATGAAATGTCGATCCATAGATTATTTATAGTGCTTAATTTTCATCATCGAGCATGGTAGTATCGTTCTTGGCCGAGGTAGAAAGAACCAAGTTTGAGCATTTCACCTGTAAGCAAGCATCACAGACAAGGAAAGTGACCCTCCATTCTAGTTCATGTGCAAATGGTCGAGGTATATGTTGTAGTCAGCAAGCCATAGTGATCCATGACTATTTTTTTGCATAGGATCATGTAGCCTAGTGAACTTCCCACGTAGACACCATTAGTACATGCCCCGAAACTTCATTGGAATAAATCCGTCGACAGTAAACAAAGAAAAAGATATTAGGAACCATCCCGGCTACTGTCATCACTTGCGGATATCCTGGAGTAGCGTAGGAACCTGATATGAATAAATAAAGAAATAACAAATTGACCAAGTGCTTAGTAGCTTAAAAAAAAATTTCTTGTCAAAGACAATGCTACCATGTCTTTGTTTTGTAAGGAAGGATGCATCCTTGTGAAGACAATTGTGTGTAGATGTTTTTGATTGATTGGTTGATTTGATAAGTGATCATCATTTGAATACCTCAAAATGTTTGTTTGGTGTCATTTTTGCGATGCATGTGTACAAGGAATAATATGCTATGCAATGTTTTTGATTGATTTTTTTTATGTTTTATCATGTTTTTATGGATTTTGTGAGTGTTTTTGAATGTTTTTGGTATTTTTTGAGTTTTTACGAATGTTTTTGGTACATTTCCAGCCAGTTTTGAATGAGGAACTCAATGAATCACAAGTAATGTAGAATCCACTTCCATTACTAGGCTAAGAGCATTGCCCCCAATTTAGATGTCGCTATGAAAGCAGGATGCAGGACACATGAAGTACTAACCCTGATTACAGATCAATAACAAACCATGGTTTGAATGATAGATGAATGGATGCAATGGATGTGATCGCAATGAGTTTGAAAGACAATGGAGCCATAGCTTTTACGAGTAGTGCTTTTTTGCCAGGTTTTGACCATCGTACTTACCCAAGGTGCCACTGTAGTGGTTTTCATCATTTGGATGAATGATTTTTCTTTACTATTTTCTTGATATTTTAAAATTTTCTTCAGGACATTTTTCTAAATTTTTTTTGGTAATTTCTGATATATTTGGAGGAGCTTGACACTCTGCACAACTTATGTATGAAACCGTTTGAGGTTCATGTTGTTGATCGGATCTGCTAGTGGTTCTCCTTCTGAAGTTGCCAACTGATATGCCCCAAACTCGAAGACAATAGTGATGACATATGGACCTAGCCAATTGGATTCAAACTTGCCCTAATGTTCTCTGTTTGGCTGGTTGCGAGTATTCTCCCTGAGAAAAAGATCACCTACCTCAAATGTGCGAGGTTTGACCCGATGATTGTAGCTTCTACTCATGCGCTGCTAATAGGCTTTTAGGTGGTTGTATGCATCTTATCACCTTTTATCAAGAAGTTCCAAGTCCTGAAGACGTGAGACTCGATATGCTTCATCCTCTATCAGATTGTGGAAGGAGACCCATAGAGATGCTATTTCAACCTCAATAGGCAAGATGGCTTATGCTCCATAAACCAATGAGTATGGGGTTGCGTCTGTAGGGGTTCGAATGCTAGTTCGATATGCCCATAGTGCTGGATTTAATCAAATTTGCTAATCACGGCTAGCATCATTGACTATCTTTTTGAGGATCCTCAATATGTTCTTGTTTGATGCTTTGGCTTGACCATTGCCTTGTGGGTAATATGGAGTGGAAAAGCAGTGTTGGAGGTGAAACTTCTCACAGAGCTCACAAACATCTTGATTTTTGAAAGGAAACCCATTATCTACGATGATGGACATGGGTACACCATACCGGTAGATGATATAACTAAGGATGAATGAGGTGATCTGCTTGCCGGTGACTTGGGTAAGTGGAACGACTTCCATCAACATTGTGTGTTCGATTCACATCGGGTTCACCAAATGATGCACACTAAAAAAGGATGCAAGAAACATAACATTCAAACGTTAGTGTTGTTAGTGACAATAAAAAATGAAAGAGAAATGAAAATATAATCCTAAACATGCATACCAAGAGAGATATAAAATAGATTATGGAAAGCACACAAAAATGAAGGAAAGACATAAAACCCTCCAAGATGCCCTCCAACATGCTCATAGTTGCTCCTCCCTTGTTGCTCTCCTCTCCAAGCTCCACATGAGTGTAGCCCTCATCTTTTTGCACTATTATGGATGTCTTAGGGAGATTCAAGATTATGAAAAATGAAGATAAAATATTATGCAAATGCAAACAAGCTAAATATGAGAAAATACCTAATTAATCTATGTTAATTTTAGCCAAAATAACAAAGAAAAATGCTTCTAAATGCTCTCTCAAATTTACTATAAGTTTGATACATAAAATATTTTTGGATTCTAGATCCTTTTGGAGAAGGAAATGAGCTCTATTTATAGGAAAAATGGAGCAAAGGATGGTTGAGATTGAGCAATCTCAACAAGGGTCATGATTGATGGGTTTATGATCCATGTGAGGGCTTTCAACCCAAACCCAGGATGACAGATGTCAACATGAGATGGCTTGAGAGGAGAGGGACGAAGCATTAAATGCTTGAGATGACTTGAAGGTTACCTTGGGAGGTAAGGTTAGTCTTGAGTTGAATGAATAAATCTTTTATCCAATGAATAATGCCTTTTTCCAATGGACAAACTCTTATGCAAGAGTTAGTGGGGATAACCATGGTCAAAGCAATGAATTCTTGAAGAGACCTATGAGTTAAATGGGGGTTGAGTTAGAGGGAAATCCTCTAACCATGTGGGTGAGTGGAGTTTAACCATTAATGGCTATGTAAGAGCCATAAATGGTTATGTAAGAACCATTAATGGTTTGGAAGACTTTAGGGGTTAGCTTGTTGGAGAATAAAATCTTTTAATGCAAGTGCGGGTGGGGGGGGGGGGGGTGTTAGGTATTTAAATAAATGTTTTATTATTTATTTAAATGAGGAAAGGGGGTTAAATTAAATAATGTGTTTTATTTATTTAATTGATTTAGAGTGTGGCTTAATGAATTAATTTAAATAAATTGGAAAATTTATTTAGTTTAATAGAAGAAGAGGTTGAGGATGAAATTAATTAAATATTAATTTAATTAATTGATTATTGATGGTTAAATAATCATATAAATAGTAAATATTTATTTAATTAAGTGAACAAATTTATGTGACTACACAATCTATAATCACAATTCATCTAAATTTATTAGTTCGGTTGATAACTGTAAAAAATATTAAAAAATTAAATGTAATAAGCTTACTTATCTGTAAATGCACCAACTATTGGAGAATGGGTGTTCATTACACAAATAGAGCAAACAATGGACCAAATATTAGCATAACTTAAAATGTGTCCAATATATTAAAAAATAAAAAATATATTCTTTTATTTTTAAGTTCATTTGAGGCAAACATTTTTAAAGAACTAAGATAAAAACAAGTTTTTTGAAATATAATATTTATATTTATTTTATTGTACAAATATTTGATTCACAATTTTTTTATTTAAGATATTTGAAAATTAACTTTTACAACCTTACAAAGGGATAGATATATGAAATGAAAGAGAAAATAAAACCCTAACTAAATCTTGGAGAGAAGGTAAAGAAGAAATAAATAAATATAAAACCCTAATATAGAATAAATAAACCTTAGGGCCAAACCCTATGTGGCGACATATGAAACATTAGGTTGACCAATTTATGTAACAAAATAGAATTCTTTACATTAATAATCCAATCCAATCAAATAAATGCAATGTATAATTATAATTAATCTAGATTTATTTGATGGGTTGATAATTGTAATAAATATTAAAAATTAAATTAGAGAGTCTAATAGGGGCATTTATCGCTAAATGCACCAACTATCGAAGAATAAATGTTCATTACACAAGTAGAGCACAAAATACACCAATTACTGGGTAGTCCAAAAGGTGTCCAATATATTCAAAAATAAAAATACATTTTTTCAGTTTTTAAGTTTATTTGGGATAGACATTTTTAAAACATTAAGATAAAACCAATTTTTTTTGAAATATAACATTTATATTTATTTTATTATAAAAATATTTGATTTGCAATTTTTTTATTTAAAATGTTCAATTCTCATGATATTTATTTCTATGAATCTATCTAATTTAACTTTTTTTTAATAAAGATCTCATAATATTTCTTATTTGTTTCTAAGAACATATAACCAATGCACTAATTTAAATATTATCTTTAGACAGATATTAATTGTAATTATTGTCAAAATATTTCATTTAATAGATGCATATACCAAATGATTAGTGACACATAAAACAATGTATAAATCTATGTTTAGAAAATTCTGCTCATAAGTTTTCTTTTGTGTGAAACCACTTGTAGGTAGGAACAAATATATGTGATATTTACAAGTGGACATCTTTAATTATATTAAAGCATAGCTACAGGCTTATGGAGGAATATTCTAAAGTTAAATTTTTGTACCATGGTTCAACCATGTGGGCACACACTTTAAAATATCAATTTTCTTCATATTTAATGAATGTTGTGTAGGCATAGGAACTGCTTAGATTTTTTTCCTTTATCTTTATTTTTATCATTACGCGTGCCACACTATTTAAATGTAATCTAAAGAAATGATCATTTTTAACAAGAGATGAAGTGATTGGCCTACAAATTTGGCTCTATTAAGTGGGAAGTTGATCATCCGCTAAGTAGCTTGTCAGTAAATCATTAATGTGATAGTGATACAATAGCAATAAATGACATCTATGCATAATAATGTCTATTTTTTGTGGGAAAATTTAATTTTTCACCCGCATAAACCAATAAGAATAAAGAAAATTAAATTTTTTACAAGCATGTAGAATAAAAATTAAATTTAGACTATAGAATTTTTGTTGAATTCTTTTTAATTCTTTGCAGTCTTTGCTCAATAGTAGGATAACATGGCTTAATTGAAGAGGAATTTTAGTTGGTTAATGGCAAGAGACAAGAACTAATGCTCTCAGACATGCCAATTAATGTAGAGGTTGTACTATTCAATAGACTTAACATACATTACAAAAGTTTATAAGTTGATCTAGACAAAACTAAAAGCCTGTAAATGGCATGTTTTGATTTTATAAATCTTGTCAAACTAGCCAGCCAAAGTTGGAGAGCACCAACCAAAGATTGACAAGAGTTGCAGCATAGTCCCAACCAACCCTGTCATACTCTTGTACTATTGAATAGATTTAACATACAATTGGTGGGCATCCTAGTCCCACCAAAATGAATTGTTTGAAAGAATGTGTGAGAGTCATGAATTTTGATGTTAGATTCAGTCCTAATTTTGGTTTTTGACGATGATCAAATGTGTAATAAGATAATTAATTTTTAAATGGAAAATGACACATGTCTCTAAGTTGGGGGTAAATTCATGGCTAGAAGTGGTTCTACAATTGTCTTAGAGAGTGGAAACTAAAGTAGGTACTAAGGAGAAGGTGAAGTTAGACTCACAATTAAGGAGTAGAATTTACAACACTACACTCACCATCTTTACTTACTTGAGGTTTCACCTTTTAAATGTTTAGCATTACCTCCCTTCAAATTCACTTGCATTAAATGAGCTATCAATCCTCTTTAGCCAATTTAATAATCTTGATGATTCTAATTTAATCATAGATGACCTACTCGTCAAGGGACATAAACACACTAATAATTCATTAAACTAAATCTTGATGCTACATCATTTCCTACTTCCTATTCTACCCATGTTTACTCATTTAAATAATTTTCTCTTCAAATAAATCCAAACTCCAAAAATCATTAATCTAATCTTAACAGAGTAACATAACTACAATTCTAAATTTGATAAAGTTAAATAAATAACATCAAGTCTATAAATTAAGTTTAAAGTATTAGGAGAACTAAGACATAATCATTTGAATTTAGAAACATCTTTGGAATGTAAAACATATAACATGGGGTAGAAGAGTTAGTGTTCTCCCATTATAAAAACTTTATAATTATATAATTCCAAGTTCTTGGAAATACAAAACATAATTACAAAATGGTATTTAAATAGAGAGTGTTTCCCATAAGGTTCACCAATTTGGTTGATGATATCTACATGGTTGCTAAGTTGATCAATTTATAAAGATACTTTTGTTTCAACCTTATTTTTATTGAGGTGTTCTAGGAGCCATTGGTAAGATTTGTTTTTTTTATAGGATTAATATTTAATTTTTGTGTTAATACTAAATTTTGAGGATCAATAGTTTTTTGTTTCTATAATTTCAAGGTACATGGTTTAGCTAATATAGCATAGTAATTTTGTTTGATCTTGAAGTTATAAAATAATTTGCATGTTTAGAAGGTAGTTTGAATCTTCATTTTTAATAAATTTTAAAAAATATTTGTGTTGGAATAATCAAAATTTAAATTTAAATTTTATTTGATTAATTTTGCACACATTTTCTTTTCCTATTTTAAAATCTTTATTTTTATGCTGAAGGCCTACCCTATATGAAGTTTTCAACTTACTTATTGAAATCAATGGTTCAAAATTGGCATAACCTATATGAAGTTTTCAACTTACTTATCAAAATCAATGGTTCAAAATTGACTAGAAGGATGCAAGACAATTGAATTGATCTCAATCGTATGTTTACATTAATATTAATTTTTAAAAAATGATTTAAAAAACTAAAAAAACATATATTTTAATATGATTATTTAGAAAAATAATGTGTACAAAAGAAAAATATACTTTTTTTTGCTTTGAATAATAATATATATTTTAATGGTATCTTCTTTTATTTGAATATTCTATATTTTTTTAAGTTTTGAGAGTGGAAAAGACAAAATTATTAAAAAAGAAAGAATTAGCTATTTTTTCTACTTTTTTAAATGATTACTTTTCATTAAATGAAAATGTTATTTTAATTATTTATTCTTGTTAATGTAATTACAAATAATAATTCAAAATTATTAGAATTTATAATTATTTGTCTTATTAAATTTATTTTTTTGATCGGTAATATGATTTATTTTATTATAATATCAAATAAGGAGTACATTGTCAACAATAATTATCTCAAAAATAAAACCCCCAACCCTCATCTAAAACAACCAAACCACACTATAAAAACTAGATGTCAATACCACCATTTAGTAAACTCACCAAAACCATCCCACATCTAAATTACATCTAAAATACAGTTTTTCAAGATCAAAAAATGCGGCTCGATACGACATTGCTAAACAATAGTAACTGATAGAGAAAGTTTATACAATATTGCTGAAACAGATAGATGAAACTTTGAAGTTTCTAGCATAATTTTAAACAAAATATATAAACATAGCAGGCAAAAAAATAGAGTTACCCGGGAACTAGTCAGGTTCTTCTCATCCCACGGCCACATCACTCGTCTCTCCACCCATCCTGCTTCCTCCTTTGTCTGGGAGAATTGCCAGTGACATGTTCATTTCCATCAGCTCCACACTCTTGTGTCTGGTCATCGGACGCTGCCTCCTTCCACCTCCTTCCTCATCCCCTACCTCCATGCGGGCCTACAAAATAACCTCTTCTAATTCCATAATTTGCAAATACAATTTCAGGGCCTCCCATCCTATGCTCCCCGTCTCACAAAACTTGGCCTTCACCTCTTCTCATCATCTAAGGAAAGGGATATGCATATGTCTGCCCCTAAGTTCTTGATGTTGCTCTGGCATACCTTCGACCACATCAAACCCCTGACTTGGCATCATCTATTCCAATAAAGACTCCAAATTATCAAGATACTCTTGTCATATTATAGCTTTCATTACTTGTCGAACGTCTACACATGAGGAGTCCAATTTCAGGCCCCCCCCATGCCATGATGAGGGAGTAGATGTCCACCCTTGTCTGATACCTATAGCCTATGACTGCCAATTCTTCTCCCAACACCAATTGCATAGCCTTCGAAAACAAAGGTTCCTTTTAGCAGAACACAGTCATCAACTGTCTCTTTGGAACCAACCCCAAAAATGTTGGCATCATTTTGGAGGTTCTCAATGTAAAATTGGCCTCCATTGCACACACACCAACCACAAAAAAGCCTCTCACTATCGAAAACCACTTCCTTAGACCAAGAAAAGCATTCACCATCTACATTGAATGAAAATTTATTTTCGTTACATCTATTAATGCGATTATCACAACTTCCACCACCGTTGCAGAGATAATCGACATGAATTGCCAATATCAACTGAGTCAACCTCAACACTCAGGAAGAGAAAAAACACACTCATCTCCCATGCTTCATCTTGATTGTTTGTATTGTCCAGTACAGGTCTTTTAAACTTGCCATTGTATTATGCCATCATCTCGATCCCACCACCTCGTCACCCATTTGTCGAGTTCGCTTGCCACATTGGATAAAAAATCCTCTTTTAGAAAACATTCCCACCTCTTTTAATGTGAGATATACAAAAATCTTGGAAATTAATTAATTTTGATCAAATCAATGCTATGAATTTGTTTTCCCTACAGTTCGGGGTTTCTCCTTTCATAATTGCATCCACTACTACCTTGGAATCTCCTTCCAAATGTACTTTCAAAGCCTTCATATTAACAACTAATTCGACTACTAATAGAGCAACATGCACCTCTGCATCATTGTTAGTCTCGTCTTGTAGTCTTTTCGCACCCTTGAAAAGAATCAACCCATCCGCATCACAAGCAATGCATTGGGGCCCTGGAGACACTCGAGTTACCCCTAGAAGCCCCATCAAAGTTGATTTTAATCCACCCTCACTCTGGTTTAAACCACACTTCCTCCTTATGCCCATGCTCCTCACAAAAAGGATGAACCCTAGAGAACCCATGAATGAGTTGTCTTATTAAAATTTTAATTATTGTAGAATAATTATTTTTTGAATTAGAAATCTATCTTTTATCTCCATCTTCTTTTGATAAGAATATAGTTTAATTTAATCTTCTTTTATTAAAATATTCTATCTTATTTTTTATTAAATTATTATAATCATCATCTTCTTCTTTTAAGGTTTAATTAACATTTCAATTAAAATTTTAATTATTTTTGTCTTATGAAGTTACAAATAATAATTTTACAAGATAATAAAATTAATTTAATTTATACATGTCTTATTAGATTTTAATTTATTGTAGAATAATTGTCTTTAAATTTTTATTTGTATATCTTTCTCTACTAATTCTCTCTCTAACTCATAAACGTGCACTCCTTGTTTCTCCCTCCCTTTCTCTATCTCTACCTCTCTCCATATCCCTCTTCATTTCTTTATATTTCTCTCTATCTATATCTCTCCCTCTCTATCTATTTCTCCCTATCTCTCCCTCCCGCATTCTCTCTGTATCCCACTATCTATCTCTTTATCATTACCTCTCTCTCCCTTTCTCTTCTTGTATATATCTATCTCTTTCTCCTCTTCCAATATATGTCTATCTCTTCCTCTATCTCCCCATATTTCTCTCCCTCTACCTTCATATCTATTTGTCTATCTCTATTTCTCTCTGTATATCTATATATCAATCTTTGTATCTCTCTCCATCTCTCCCTCTCTCTATGTCTCCTTATATCTCTATATCTCTATCACTTTATCTCGCCATCTATATATCTCTTTATCTCTCCATATTCCTCTATAGACCTCTTTATCTCCCTATCTTTATATCTTTATCTCTCACTCTACATCTCTTCATCTCTCTATCAATTTTATCCTCTTCCTCTCTCACTCTATATTTCTTTCTACCTCTATCTTTCTCCCCCCTCCTCTATCTATATACATGTCTCCCTCTATATATTCATATCTCTCTCCCTCTTTCTCTCCCTATCCCTCATTTTAAACCTCTAAATTCATACCTATTTTCCTATTTATATCCATATTTCCATATTTCTCTCTCTCTCTCTCTCTCTCTCTCTCTCTCTCTCTCTCTCTCTCTCTCTCTCTCTCTCTCTCTCTCTCTCTCTCTCTCTCTCTCTCTCTGTCTCTGTCTCTCTGTCTCTCTCTCTCTCTCTCTCTCTCTCTCTCTCTCTTTATTTTTCTTGTATCTCTCTCTTTCTCTCTTGCTTTCCCCCCCCTCTACCTCTCTCTCCCTCTCGCTTGATTGCAAACATAACATGAACCTATTGGTTATGGAACTTGATAATCTTTCTAATTAAAATTTTGTGTTTTAGTTATAATTGGAACCTTGTAAGAGGATATAAGGTGGATTTGAAACTATCACTTCTCCATTGAGACCTTTGTTGCACAAGCAACATCATTTTTGAAATTTTTCTTACCAATTGATCTTATGTACTATACAAATTTATGCAAAACAATTGACCAAATTTAGACCTAGTTGACTTTCTACACCTCTTCAACATACCCATTGCACACTAAGGCGCAATTTCTAGTTTGTAAATTATGCATCTCTTCAAAACACAAAATTTAAAACATATAATTTTAGAAAATATTTTAATTTTTAGTAAGATAGCTTCAATATCTGGAAAATGACTTTTTAATCCAACAACTATTAGATATTAGCAATTACCAAGTCACACACTAACATATATAGAATAATAAGAGAAAGCGTAATCTATACAATAATGTAAAATCATTTTGAAGTTAGTGTTTTAATTTTATAATAATCTATAATCATGGATATGCTTCAAGATTGCTTTGGGCCATTTAATGCTTTGTAAGAGAACTTGTCTTATCTTGTGATTAGGATAGGCGTAACTTACAATGGAAACACTATAGTAGCTCAACACATCTATGTAAGAAAAACAAAAAGCTAATAGTAAACAAAGAGAAAATGAGCATGTTTCCATTTAGAAGATTAATGGATTTGATTTTTTTTTAATTAATATTAACCATGTTATTTAATTATCAAGTCTTCGTAATTTTACTCAATCACTAATCTTTTGAAATTCGAAAATAATTAAATATTATACTATTCATGTTTCTATAAATATAAACAATTTTTAATAATTATTTTTTTCCTTAAACACCAAAATCATAACATACTAAACAATTAAGAATTGTGTATATATATAACCTACTTGCTATTAAAAAATAGAGCAAGACTTAGCAATTTTATTAAAACTCTTTAGATAACCGTCATTTAGAATTGCTTATGACATATTCTAATGAATTGTCTATTTAAAACTTTTATCTTGCAAATATGTTTTTCAAAGTCTTGGCTTGACAAACAATATTTGAGGAAGGGAGTGTCATTGAAGATGGGTATTGGTAAAATCATCTCCTTCTTGTTTCTATTTAACAAATTTATCTTGGTCATTCTTTTGTGGCATTCTCAGTATAAATAATAGTGAGAACTCACTGGAGACAATGTCTAGAGAGAAAATAATGATAACTTGAAAATCATGTCTAGAGAGAAAATAATGATAACTTGAAAATTGGGATAGGGTCTCATGAAAGGGTTTCAAGATCTATTTTTAAGCGTTAAGAGGTCTTATAGAGAAAAAAACAATTACTACAGGATTAATTAGAATCTTTATTCTAAAAAATAGCAGTCCAGACTCTAAATTTAAGCTGGTGAGGTGTGGATTAGAAATTGCCATACCAACTTACACTTTTTTCCACCACTTCTCAGTCATCTTAAGTTTTTTAATTTTTATGGTTAATTATTTTATATTTTGTATATTTATTACCCTATACAATTCATAAATTATAGCTTCCATAAATTTTAGAATTTAAACTTTTAAACTTAAACTGAACTACAAAATTCATAAGACCATCTACTTTACAAATAGTCTTAGAAAATCTCGACACCAATTGGATTTTATCCTAGAGAATCTCAAACACCAATTGGATTTTATCCTAGAAAATCTCAGCACCCGCTCAATTTTTTATTTGAACTTCCAGCGATTAAATCGTATGGTTTAGACACCAACAGTTTCTATAGGCAGACGAGTGGCTGCTGTGAAGATGGAGAGATTCGCTGCAATATTCCCTCAAGGAAGTAATCTGACGTCCGTCACGCCATTGAAGATAGTGAGTTTAGCAGCAAATAACAATACGGGTAATTCCACCAGTAACTTCTGCAATTGCACACGGTCGTTCAGTATCTCCTAACCAATTACCATTTTGGCATTGCTGAGCTTCTTTCTTTTCATCTCCTTTTGGATCTACGCCCACCGCCGAAGCACCAACTGGGACTACAGAAGATCGCACCGTAATAATACAGAGGCCAATAATATTATGGAGGCCAATAGTAATAACAGGGAGGCGGCCCGGGGTCTGGAGCGGGTGGTCATCGAGAGCTTCCCCATTTTCAGCTACAGTCTGGTAAAGCGCCTCAAATCACAGGCTAAGTGCTCCGACTGCGCGGTCTGTCTGAGCGACTTCGCGGAGGAAGACATGCTGCGGTTGCTTCCCAAGTGCAGCCACGCTTTTCATCCAGAATGCATTGACGGCTGGCTCTTCACTCACACCACCTGCCCTGTGTGCCGGACAAGCCTTACGCTCTCAGACAAGGATATTCCAACGCCTACAGACTTCAATTTAGTCAAACAGCAATCGCCTTCCGGCGAGGTCACCGTCGTTATTGACAACGGAACCGGAGTTAACTCCGTCGTAGATATTTCAGATGATGATACAACGAACGAGGCTTCAAGGTGTGATTTGAGGGAGTACTCGTTGGTAATGGTAAGGAAGGAGAGGGAGCAGCCGAGTGAGTGGTACATCACCACAGCGGAGGGTCTCACGCCTGGTTTGCATGAGAGTTGCAGCTTCGTAGGCGTGCATCATTTGCATGAGCCGTCAGGTTTTAATGCCCTTCCTGCGTGCTCTAAACCCGGCGGGTTTGTCGGCGATGCAGGGCATGGATCAAGATCGGAAAGATGGGGGCGGATTTCTATGAAGCCAGGCTTGGTTTTGAGGACGTTTTCTGAGCGCTTTTTGCCTCGAGCTAGAGGTCAAGTTGGTGCTGAGCAGCAGGATAACATGGCTTAATTGAAGAGGCGGGACCTTGTGCTCTCGGACAGGCCAGTCAATGTAGTGGTTGTAGTGCTGAATAGACTTTCCATACACCACAAAAGTTTACAAGTTGATCGAGACAAAACTATTAACGACGCCGTCTCCCTAGAAGCCTGTAAATGCCTGTTTTGATTTTGCAACTCTCGTCAAAGCAGCCATGTTGCTTCAAACAAGAGATCTGTAAGCTGCCTAGGTACCGTCAACCCTGTCTGTTATCTAAATTTCTTAGCATAGTCATATCATAGGACGACAAAGAGTATTAATAAATTATGTATAACCAATTGTTCATTATTTCAATCCTTATTTTCTTAATTTATTGCTGTAATTTAGATACAGAAGATACCATGTTCGAATCACAAAGTAGACATTTAATTTTTCCCTTATGGGGAAGGCCCTTGCCCTCGCAATGCCCAAAAGACGAATGGTTCCTTTTCAATTTCTATTCTAATATTTCGAAATATTTGGAGTTGAATTTAAGATGACGAAGTTGAATTGAAGTTTGATTATAGTAATGAGTGCATGACTTGAATCTGCGTAATATTGATGTGGCCGATAGCTTTTTTTTTATCATGGTCGTTTCAGTTTTAAAATTTAATGAAATTGGACCCAGTAGACTTGTCATCCCTATAAAGACAGACTCACCTAGGTATGTGGTAATATAATAGTGAATGAATAGTGTTGTCACATGATTTTTTGGGGGAGTTTTCAAGAAATGATTAATTATTAACTCACGGAATGTTGATTTAATAGCTTTCTAAAATGATCAAAGATAATATGTCTAATCATGCAATATATGTTGGATAGTGATGTAAGTTAATGATGCATTATTGAGTTTCTATGCATGTTTAATTGATGATGTTATGATGTCTTTACATTATTTCAATGTGTTTTTTAAATGAATTAGGGTTGGTTATATTGATGGTCAATTTAATAACAAACAAAATTCATTTGAGTTCATATATACATATATATTTGGACTCATTTTCACATCATATATAACTAATTTGAAAAATATTCAAGTAGCTTTCATGTAGTTAAATTTTATAGTGATATTTATTTTCATCTCTTATATTCATATTAGATATTGGAAGTTACAAAAATATAATAAAGATCTAAGTTTGGGAGTGTTTTGGTTGTTTTTTGAGTTTCTATTTAGAAGATTATTGGATTTGATTTTTTATTTTTGTCATATAAAATAAAAAATAATGGCATATTTCTAATTTTTGTATTGGAATTGATTTGATTTGAATAATTGCAACTTTCTATTTTTTAATTTAAATATAATAAAATAATAACTTTTTAAATGGAATAATGGACAAATAAAATTATTACCTTAATAATGATGTTTGCGGATGTTTTTTAACATGGACATGTTTCTAATTTTTCTATTTGATGTGACTTGATTTTAATAATTGCAACTTTCTATTTTTTAATTAAAATAAATTAGCATAATAAATTTTCAAATGAATCCAAGGGGTTGAGCTTAACCAGTTAAAACACTGGGTTCTCACTGTGGAGACCCAAGTTCAACTCCCAATAGGGACATCTAAAAGTGGAACTCTAAGCTGTGACTCTTGGCCTTCCATAATAGGGAAGGTCTTGGGTCAATCTAATCAAACATAATAATAATAATAAAAATAATTCAAAATATTGCAGCTATGGCCTATTACCTATAAAAAAAAATTTGAAAAAATAAAATAAAATTCAAATAAAATAATTACCTTAATAATGATATCTATTGACATTTTTACATAAATTTTGTTAAATATAAGTATGTTGGTTTAACATTAATGACAAGTAAATCGAAAGAATTTTCAAATATTAAATAGCTATTTGACTTTGATAGAATGGACATGATTCTTTACTAAGATATGCTTTGACAAAAATAATTAATAATAACCATGTTATTTAATTATCAAGTCTTTGTAATTTTACTCAATCACTAATCTTTTGAAATTTGAAAATAATAAAATATTACACTATTCACGTGTCTATAAATATAAACAAATTTTAATAGTGTTTTTTTTCCTTTAACACCAAAATTATAACATACTAAACAATTAAGAGTTGTATATTTACAATATATATAACCTACATGCTATTAAAAAATAGAGTAAGACTTAGTACTTTTATTAAAACTCTATAATAAATGTTATTTAGAGTTGCTTATGAAAATATTAATGAAAGACTTATTTCATATCTTAATATTATTATTTGCACTTGCTAGTAGAGTTTACCCCTCGATATATTTCTAATGAATTGTCTAATTTTTTTTCCTAATTAAGTTTTGGAGTTTGGGGAGAAATGCAAAATTTTTATCTTGTAAATATATTTTTAAAAGTCTTGGCCTATCAAACAATATTGGTAAAATCATCTTCTTTTGTTTCTATTTAACAAATTTATTTTGGTCTTTTTTTTGGGCATTCTCAGTATAAATAATAGTGAGTTAATTCATTCTAGACAATGTCGAGAAAGAAAATAATGATAACTTGGAAATTGGGATAGGGTCTCATGAAGGAGTTTCAGGATCTATTTTTAAGTGTTAAGAGGTCTTATAGAACAAAAAAACAATTACTACAAGATTAATTAGAATCTTTTTTCTAAAAAATAGCAGCCCGCACTGTAAATTTAAAATCGTGGAGTGGGATTAGAAATTACCCGACTAACTTACACTTTTTTCCACTACTTCTCAATCATCTCAAATTTTTTAATTTTTACAATTAATTTTTTAATTTTTTATATTTATTATCCTATACAATTCATAAATTATAGCTTTCAAAATTTAAACTTTTAAAGCTTAAACTGAACTACAAAATTATTCAGACCATCTCCTTTACAATAACCCTAGAAAATCTCTAAGGAACTTCCAACGATTAATTCGTATGGTATAGACACCAACAGTTTCTATAGGCAGACGAGTGGCTATTGTTAATATGGAGAGATTCGCTGCAATATTCCCTTAAGGAAGTAATCTGACGTCCCTTACGCCATTGAAGATAGTGAGTTTAGCAGCAAATAACAATACGGGTAATTCTACCAGTAGCTTCTGCAATTGCACACGGTCGTTCAGTATCTCCTTACCAGTTACCATTTTGGCGTTGCTGGGATTCTTTTTGTTCATCTACTTCTTTTGGATCTACGCCCACCGCCGAAGCACCAACTGGGACTACAGAAGACTGGGCCGTAATAATACAGAAGCGAATAGTACTATGGAGGCCATCAACAGGGAGGCCGCCCGGGGTTTGGAGCGGGTGGTCATCGAGAGCATTCCCATTTTCAGCTACAGTCTGGTGAAGCGCCTCAAATCACAGGCCAACTGCTCCGAATGCGCGGTCTGTCTGAGCGACTTCGCGGAGGACAACATGCTGCGGTCGCTTCCCAAGTGCAGCCACGCTTTTCATCCGGAATGTATTGACGGCTGGCTCTTCACTCACACCACGTGCCCTGTGTGCCGGACAAGCCTTTGCGAAGACATTCCAACGGCTACAGGCTTCGGTGTAGTCGAACAGCAATCGCTTCCCGGCGAGGTCACCGTCGTTATTGACAACGGAGCCGGAGTTAACCCCTTCATAGATATTTCAGATGATGATACAACGGACGAAGCTTCAGGGCGTGATTCGAGGGCGTACTCGTTGGTAAGGGTAAGGAAGGAGACGGAGCAGCCGAGTGAGTGGTACATCGCCACAGCGGAGGGTCTCACGCCTGGTTTGCATGGGAGTTACAGCTTCGTAGGCGTGCATTATTTGCATGAGCCGTCAGGTTCTCATGCCCTGTTCGAGTGCTCTAAACGAGGCGGGTTTGTCGGCAATGCAGGGCATGGATCAAGATCTGAAAGATGGGGCCGGATTTCTATAAAGCCGGCCTTGGTTTTGAGGACGTTTTCTGAGCGCTTTATCCCTCGAGCTAGAGGTCAAGTTGGTGCTGAGCAGCAGGATAACATGGCTTAATTGAATAGGAAGTTTAGCTGGTTAAGGGCAAGAGACAGGAACTAGCGCTCTCAGACATACAGCACAAAAGTTTACTAGTGCTGAATAGACTTTCCATACACCACAAAAGTTTACTAGTTGATCCAGACAAAACTATTGACGACGCAGTCTGCCTAAAAGCATGTAAATGGCCTGTTTTGGTTTTGCAACTTTTCTCAAAGTAGCCGCGTTGCTTCAAATAAGAGATCTCTAAGCTTCCTAGCTACCCTGTCTGTTATGTAAATTTCTTAGCATAGTCATATCATAAGACGAGAAAGAGTATTAATATATTATGTATAACCAGTTGTTCATTATTTCAATCGTTTTTTACTTAATTTGTTGCTGTAATTTAGATACAGAAGATAACATGTTCGAATCACAAAATAGACATCTAACTTCCCCCTTATGGCAGGCCCTTGCCCTGGCAACGCCCAAAAGACGAATGGTTCCTTTTCAATTTCTATTCTAATATTTTGAAATATTTGGAATTGAATTTAAGATGACGAAGTTGAATTGAAGTTTGATTATAAATCAGTGCATGACTTGAATCTGCGTAATATTGATGTGGGCGATGCCTAAATTTTAATCGTGGTCGGTTCACTTCTAAACTTTAATGAAATTGGACCGAGTAGACTTTTCATCCCTATAAAGACACTCACCTAGGTATTTGGTAATATAATAGTCAATGAATATTGTTGTCACATGTTTTTTTGGGGAGTTTTCTAAGAAATGACTAATATTTGACACACTAGATGTTGATTTAATAGCTTCTAAAATGAGCAAAGATAATAGGTCTAATTATGAAATATATGTTAGCTAGTAATGTAAGTTAATGATGCATTATTGATTCTTTATAAATGTCTATAATGATGTATTAACTCATTTTCTTGACTTCGAAGAGTTTTTTTAGAGTTCTAAATTTCCATTTCAATGTTTATATTTCTACATCTTTAAATCACTCATTTTGTTGATTCTAAAGAGTTTTCTAGACTTCCACATTTCCATTTCCATGTCTACTCATATAAAAATTCTTCCCACCTCTTGCCCATTTTTATTTTTTAGCATTTCATTTTAAAATTTCTTGTGGCTAATCAATGAATGCTAAGAGTTTCATTCTAATGTCGTACCCAAATGTCCATGTTTATATTGAGTTCCCTCAGAGGTCCCTAATGCATTTGTTATTTATTTCTTCTTATGCAGAGTTTAAGCTAACATCTAGACTTCTAGTTTTTCACCAAGATATCCCATCTTGATGTCACATCTCATCTCTCTTCTCTTAAATTGCTTTTATATTTCTTCCTTTACTCTTTTCACCTATTTGTAGAATTTCTATATAATTCCAAATTTTCATTATAAATTATAGTCTTGGCCTTTAGTTATATAATGAAACCCATCTTCGTTTCTCACCTCTCATCCTACATCAAATGTATGAACTTCATTTTGTTTACTTTAACCACTATCTAAATCCTTCTAGCATACCATTAGTGATTGGATTTTGCCTCACAACAACTCCGTAAGTTGTATCCCACCCAAGAAACCATTTTTCATTTCTAAGACACAGATTTGCATGCAATTTCAATTGCCAAAGCAGAGTGTGGCTATGCTACCAATAAGAAGTGGTTGTCTTCTATCTCCTAATTATTTTCATGTATATTCTAAGTTTGTTATATCATGTATTTTGTTGATTTTAGCTTTTCTTTCACACCAAATTCATGATATATATATTGCTTCATCAATTTTTCATAACTTATTAGGGAGAAAAACTACCTACCTCCCTACATGATCTAGAATTGTATAAATGATCTAGGAATGAGTGCAATTAGATGGAGAAGGATTTTAATGATTCCTATTAAATTTGGACACCTTAAAGAGGTGATCTATGCAGATAAATTTATTCTTGCTAATGTAAAAGGAACAATTTATAGTGTTTGGGCATATGGAGATGATTAAAATAGGCATGATAGTTAATGCATTTATAAAGGACTGTAGTTCTTTCTCTAAGATCACATGATGTTATGGAAAATAGAGGAGAGCATGGTAATGGTCATTATATTATGGAGGTCATTCAATATTGTTGGCTACATGGTATAACGAATCACATCATAGGAGGAAAAAAATAAGAATATTTAGAAAATATGTATGATCAGTTCTCTAATTATTTAGAGACTTCATTATTAAGTATTTGTCTCTCTTTTCAGTCGCCCACATGGAAATATTTGATGATATATTAAGGCTCTTTATTTTTTTTACAAAAATGAGTCATTTGTTATGACTCTAATATCTCATTTCACTCTTTAAGACATGGTAGAAATGAGTTATTGATTGTTGTTGAGTTGTAAGGTGATCAGGCATATAGACCAAAAAAAATAAAATAAAATAATGGATGATTGTAGATTTCTTCAGTATTGTTTTCTCGATAAAAAATCGTAGAACATTTTGCATTTATCCTTCTCTAGTTTAGCCAACTTCTACTTGGTCATGGTTTGTATGTAGTTTATGTGAGTTTGATTAACATGTTTTATGGATTTTACCTATTGTTAAAGTTGTGTTCTCTATTTTTAATATATTTTAATATCATATGGATGTTGTTTTTGTTATTGGTTTTCATATCATCCCATAGATAATAAATGATATTTTTAATTGTTTATCTAATGCTAATTTATTGTATCTAAAAAAATCTTTATTTTTTTAATATGATTTTGTATGTTTCAATACTTTGTATATTTTCAAGCTTTTAGTTTTAGTCAATATACTTAATAAGTTTGTTGTTAAGAAGAGACTATTAGGCATTTTTTTTCAAAAGGTGACCAAACATACAAGTTAACAAGTGCCACAGAAGGAGATAAACTCTCTTGCTTTATCTTCATCTCTACCTCTATCTCCCTCTCTAGAAATGTCCCCCTCTATCCATCCATCAATCTATCTCTCTCTCTATATCACTCTATCTATCTATCTATGATCTTTTTAATTGTTTATCTTTCTATCTATCTATCTCTACCACTATGTCTACCCCTCTCTCTCTATATATCACTTTCTATCTATGTCTCTATCTTTATCTTCATATATCTTCCTCTCTATTACTCTATGTATTTTTCACTTTGATCTCTATCTATTCCTCTCTCCTAATTCTCTTTATCTCTCTATATATTTCTCCTTTCTATTTTCCTCTCTTCTTTCCCCATCTCTATCTCCAAATCTATCTATATCTCTATCTTATTCTCTATCTATATCTCTTTACCCATTTGTCTCTTTTTTTTTTACTTCTTTCTTTCCCTCTTTCTATCCCTATCTATCCCTCTCTCTCCCTCTCATCTTATCACAAACATAACATGACCATGTTGCTAATGATACTTGATTATCTTCTTGATTTAAAGGTTTTATTTCAGTTATGATTGCATCATTGTAAGTGGATGCATAATTGATTTGAATATAGCACTTTTGCATTGAGACCTTTCTTGCACAAGCAACATCATGGCTTACCAATTGACCTCATGTACTACACAAATTTATGCAAAAAACTAGACCAATTTTTTTGTTAGTTGACCCTCCACTCGTCTTGGACATTACTCACTGCACACTAATGGTGCAATCACTAGTAAGATAGATTCAATATCTAGAAAAATAGTTTCTACTCCAACAACTATTAGTGATTGGAAATTACCAATTCACATAATAACATATATAGAAAATATAAAATCATTTTTAAAGTTACCATTTTAATTTTATAATAATCTATAATCATGAATATGTTTTAAAATTGTTCTATGATATTTAATGCTTTGTAAGGGACCTTTTTTTGTTAGGGTAATAGGTGTAACCTACAATGACAACATTATAGGAGTTCAAAGTAAGAAAAAAAAGCTAAGAGTAAACAAAGAGACAAAATGACCATGCTTCCATTTAGATGATTTAATTTCCATTTCTAGCATATAAAGAAAAAAATATGGACATGTTTCATGTGATTTGATTTTAATAATTGCAAATTTCTATTTTTTAATTAAAATATAATAACATTATATTTATAAATCGAATAATAGACAAATAAAATAATTACCTTAATAATGACATCTATCAATGTTATTTAATATGGGCATGTTTCTAATTAACTAAATATTATTTTAAATGGAGTAGTGGCCAAATAAAATAATTACCTTAATAATGACATCTATTAACTTTTTTAACATAATATTTTTTAAATAAAAGCATGCTAGTTTAACATCAATGACAAATTGGTCCCAATAATTTTTAAATATTAAATAACTAATAGATTGTGATAACATGAACATATTTCTTTAATAAGACATGCACTATTAACTAGATGAATTTATACTTTGACAAAAATAATTAATATTAGTTATGTTATTTAATTACCAAGTTTTCATAATTTTACCGAATTTTGAAATTTGAGAAAAACAAAATATTATAAATATTCATGTGTCTACAGATATAAACAACTATAATTATTTTTCTCCCACTAAAATCAAAATTATAACATATTAAATAATCAAGAGTACCTACTTGCTATTAAAACAAAAAGAGAAAGACGATTTAATTTTAATAGAATTAGATAGGTAAAAATCGTTTAGATTGATTAATTTTAATGAAATGACTTAACTCATAAGTTATGTTTAAAAACTTTATCTAAGTATTATTATTTGGAGATATGCTCACGAATTATCTATTCTAATATTTCGAAATATTTGGAGTTGAATTTAAGATGAGGAAGTTGAATTGAAGTTTGATTATAGTAATGAGTGCATGACTTGAATCTGCGTAATATTGATGTGGCCGATGGCTTGTTTTTTATCATGGTCGGTTCAGTTTTAAAATTTAATGAATTTGGACCCACTAGACTTTTCATCCCTATAAACATAGACTCGCTTAGGTATGTGGTAATATAATAGTGAATGAATAGTGTTGTCACATGATTTTTTGGGGAAGTTTGTAAGAAATGATTAATTTTTAACTCACGAGATGTTGATTTAATAGCTTTCTAAAATGATCAAAGATAATATGTCTAATCATGCAATATATGTTAGATAGTGATGTAAGTTAATGATGTATTATTGAGTTTCTGTGCATGCTTAAATGATGATGTTTTGATGTATTTACATTATTTTAATACTTTTTTTAAATGAATTAGGATTAGTCTTATTGGTGGTCAATTTAATAACAAACAAAATTCATTTAAGCTTACATACATATATACATTTGGACTCATTTTCACATCATCTATAACTAATTTGAAAAATATTCAAGTAGCTTTCATGTGGTCAACTTTTCATAGCGGTATTTCTTTTCATCTTCTATGTTCATGGAAATTACAAAAATATAATAAAGATCTAAGTTTGGGAGTGTTTTAATTGTTTTTCGAGTTTTGGCTGAGTTGTGAAATTTTGGTAGACTACCAGACTTCTTCCTCTTGTTTGACCTCTTATATTAATTTGCAGTCCAATAAAAAAGTTATACAAAGGTGTTTTCTTGGTATCCTTTCCTTTGTTCCATTTGATTGTATGATTTTTACAAACATTTAAACTTATATCTCTCCTCTTGACCTTCCATTTTATTTTGTAGTACATCCCTACTTCTTTCATTGCTTGATGGATTTCTAGGGTGTTGATGGTTATCTAGAATCTCTCATCCCTATGTTGTGTCCTTCCTTCACTTCCTACATATTCTTCCACTCCTCCTTTTGTGAAACCTTGTTACTTTGTAAAATTTCCTCTAGTTCTACCTCCACTTTTGGTTATAACTCATATTGCCTTTTTGCAAAATTTCCAATTAGGTTTTTTGTTCTTTTCATTCATTTGTAGAATTATTTTATTGATTGAGATGTCTTTACCGTACATATTTCTGCATCCTTAATTCACTCATTTTCTTGACTTTGAAGAGTTTTTTAGACTTCCACATTTCCATTTCCATGTCTAGTCATAGAAAAAATCTTCCAACCTATTGTCCATTTGTATTTTTAAGTATTTCATTTAAAAATTTATTGTGGCTAATCAATGAACATTAAGAGCTAACATCTAGACTTCTAGTTTTCCACCAAGATATCCAATCTCGATGTCACATCTCATGTCTCTTTCTGTCACATTGCTTCATATTTCTTCCTTTACTCTTTTAACCTATTTGTAGAATTTTCACATAATTTTAAACTTTCAATATAATTTCTAGTCTTGGCCTTTAGTTATATAATGAAACCCATCTCCATTTCTCACCTCTCATCCTACATCAGATGTATGAATTTCATCTTGTTTACTTTAGCCACTATCTAAATCTTCTTAGGATACCATTAGTGATTGGATTTCACCTCACAACTACTCATTAAGTTGTATCCCACCTTTAAGAAACCATTGTCCATTTATAGGAAATGGATTTGCATGCAATTTCAATTGCAAAAGACGAGTATGGTCATGCTACCATTAAGAAGTGCTAGTCTTCTACGTTTTAATTATATTCATGTCTATACTAAGCTAGTTATATCATGAATTTTGTGGATTTTACCTTATCTTTCACACCAAATTCATGACATATATTTATTCATCAAATTTTCATAACTTATTAGGGAAAAAAACTACATACCTCCCTACATGATCTAGAATTCCATAAATGACCAAGGAATGAGTGTAATTTGATGGGGGGAGGATTTTAATCCCTCCTAATACTTTGGACACATTAAAGACTGAACGGGGGAGGAGAGGTGGGAGAAATGGGGAGAAAAGGGTCCTCGGGAAGCCAAGAGATGGGGCCAACTTGAGGAGGAGGATTGGCTACGATGGTAAGCGACCCCATCTCTTTGCTTCTGGAGGACCTTTTTCTCCCCATTTCTCCTGCCTCCCCTCCCCTGTTTAGTCTCGAGCCCCTCTCTTCGGGCCATATCCTGAGGTGGGATTCTTGCCAAAATGTTGTCCAACACTTATGCTTAATAAGTAGGCCATTTTATTATTATCTCCATCTCCATCTCTCTCCCTATCTATATCTCCTTACCTCTCCCTATCTCTCTATCCCCATCTATCCTTCCCACTGCATCTATCTCTCTATCTCTCCCTCTCTCCCTATCACTCCCTCTTGTATATATCTCTACTTCTATATCTTCTCACTCTCTCTCTTCCTTTATGCACTCTTATCCCTTCATCTCTCCCACTCTCTCTGCATTCCTCTCTATCTCTCTATATAACAGTTCCTATATCTTTATCCTTTAGTCTCTCTATCTACCCCTATCTCATTGTTTCCCTCTTTCCATCTATGTTTCTCCCTCTCCCTCTTTCTCTCTCCTTTCATCTCTCCCTCTCTCTCACCTCCTTTCTATTTTTCAAGTTATGTCTATTAAATCTCTCCCTTCCATCCCTATCTCTTCCTCTTTATATTCCTATACATCCCTCTCTCTCTCCCTCTTTCTATCATTATCACTTTCTCTTTCTCCAACACTCCCTCTTTTTATATCTTGATGTCTCTTCTCTCTAACACATACACACACATTACACATTTCTTCCTCTCTATCTCTATCTTTCCTCCTCTCTATCTCTCTTCCTCTCTCTAAACCTTTTTCTCTATTACTTGTCTTTGTCACATTCTTCCTCTCTCACTCTTTCCTCTTTTATCTCTACCTACATATATCCTTCCCTCTCTATTTACATATCATTATCGTTATCTCTCTCTTTGTCTATTATTAGCTCCATATCTCATGTATTTCTCTCTATCTCTTTCACTCCTCACTATATATATGTATATATTTCTATCTCTCTCCCTATCCATATCTATCTATATCACTAATTTCACTCATCCACACCCCCATCTCTCTCTCTCTCTCTCTCTCTCTCTCTCTCTCTCTCTCTCTCTCTCTCTCTCTCTCTCTCTCTCTCTCTCTCTTCCTTTACATCTCCCCCTCCCTCATTTGCTCCCTATCCCCATCTATTGATTGATCTCTACCTCTCTCTCCTTTTCTCTTCCTATACATCTGTCATTCTCTTCCAATATGTCTATCTCTTCCTTTGTCCTCCCTACTTCTCTCACCCTCTACCCATATCAATTTTTCAATCTTTAGTTGTCTCTATTTTTTAATCTCTTTATCTCTATCTCCCTTCCTCTCTATATCTCCTTATATATCTATCTATCACTCTATCTCTCCCTCTTCCTATATATATCTCTCTATCTCTTCCTATCTATCTCTCCCTCTCTATCCCCCTATCTTTCTATCTTTATTATCCCTCTACCTCTCTTGATCTTTTTTTCCTTCTTCCTCTCTTTGTTTATCTTCATCTCTACCTCTATCTTCCTCTCTCACCTCTATCTCTAGACATGTCCCCCCCCACTATCCATCCATCTATCTCCCTCTCTCTCTACTTCTCCCTCTTTTTAGACCACTATATACATCTCTTTTCATCTATGTATCTATCTCTCCATATTTACTCTTTTATCTACCCCTCTATCTCTATCTAGTTATCTATCTATCTATCTCTACCACCATATCTCCCCCTCTCTCTATATATCACTTTATGTCTCTTCCTCTCTATCACTCTATTTATTTTTCACTTTCATCTCTATCTATTCCTCTCTCTTGCCTCTCTTTATATCTCCATATATTTCTCCTCTCCATCTTCCTCTCTTCTTTCCCAATATCTATCTCCAACTATCTATATCTCTACCTTCTTCTCTATCTATATCTCTTTACCCATTTGTCTCTTATTTTTTCCACTTCTTTCTCTCCCTCCTTCTATCCCTCTCTCTCTCCCTCTCTCTCCCTCTCTCTCCCTCTCACCCTATTGCAAACATAACAGGAGCATGTTGCTAATGAAACTTGATTATCTTCTTGATTGAAAGGTTTAATTTCAGTTATGCTTGGATCTTGGTTAGTAGATGCACAATAGATTTGAATCTAGCACTTTTGCATTTAGACCTTTCTTGCACAAACAACTTCATGGCCTACCAATTGAGCTCATGTACTACACAAATTTATGCAAAAATCTAGACCACATTTTCCTTAATTTACCTTCCACACCTCTTCAACATAGTTATTGCACACCATGGTGCATTGCTAGTAAAATAGCTTCAATATATAGGAAATGAGTTCTTAAGTTCTAGCAACTGAAAATTACCAATTCACATATAACATATATATAGAATAATAAGACAAAACATAAACTATACAATAATCTAAATTCATTTTTCAAGTTACTATTTTAATTTTATAATAATTTATAATCATGGATATGTTTTTGATTAAGGATAAATATGTTTTGAGGGGACCCGAAACCCCATACAATAGGTTTTGAAGGGACCCAAAACCCTCAGATTTTACAAGGATCCAAAACCCCAATAGTATGTTGCTGAAGGATATAGTCTAGGAAAGCCAGCAACCCAACCTCAGCCAAATCACTAAAGAAAAATCATTACAGCACTAGCTAAAAAGAAAAGAAGGCCAAAGCCTTACAGAAGAGAAGACTTAAACAAGAAAGTCCAAGGGTTTTAAAAAGACTCCCTTAACCTTCAACAAAAACCAGGGGATTTTCCAAGCCCAAATATCCCGAACCTTTGGAAACAAAGATCTCAACACCAAAACAACCAGATCCATGAGGATAAGCATTAAGTAACAATCAAGAACAAAGGGGTTTTGAAAGGCTCCCAAAACCATGAAAATAAAGCAAAGAGGGTTTTCACAGGCTCCCTCAACCAACAATGCAAGAACCAGTAGATGAAAAAATCACACACACCTTCTCTCCACCTCAATAAGAGACAAAGCCACCACAATAGGCCAAGAAGAAGAACAAATTGACTACCTAGACAAATCTATCTCTACCAAAGCCCATGGATCCTCTCCATCACCATAGAAGAGCATATCACCTTAAACAGAGGGCCATGAGAACGGGAAAGAGGAGCAAGAGAAACCCTCACCAAGATACAATGAAGAAAATACCAGAGGATCCACTCAAAAGAAACATGCCCCACACACACGAAAATCATCTCCACCTCCAAAGAAACAACCCCCACCTCAATAGGGGGATAGAAGAAAAGATCCATCTAAAGGAGGAGCCAAGTCGAATGCAGACCAAATCCAGAGCAGCCGCAACCCACCATCAAAGCCTCAGAACCAACTTCTTCCACAAAAGATGTCTCCACCTCAAAAGGAGCCTCCACTAGCTTCACAACCACACAGAGAGAAGAAGGAGGCCACATAATCATCCAAACCCTAAAATTTTCCATCACAACCCAATCCACCTCCATAGGAAGGGACACCAACTCCTTAAGAGTAGCAGAAGGAAAAGTCGGAGGAATGACATCAAAAGCCCACACATAAAACATACTAGACATAGACCCTTTGGCTTCCAAGAAACAAATATGGCCAAACCAAAGAATAATAATAGAGAAGAACATAGCCACAGGAAAAGATCTGAAGAGAAAAACCTCCAACAAAGGAAGAGGGGAGAACTCCAACCCTCGAGTAGGATAACAGCCCAACACATTGTAGGAGGAGACCAGAAACCCAACCAGAGCATAACCAAGAAGCTTCGAATCCTCACACCACCCAATTTTATAGTATAAGGCTCAAAGAGGATCCTGCCACACAACCGAATCCCTCTCCAACAGTGGAGGAGAAAACCCAAGAACAGAGGCAAAGGGTGCCAAAGCCATCTCCACTAACAACTCGCACCGCAAGCAAAGATTCTCCACTATGTGGGTCATAGGAACCATGTCGAGAACAACCTCCACCGTAATCTCTCCTTATCCATCATTTGTATCATCCACTTCTTCTAATTCCTTCTCCTCACCTGAAACCCTCCCTGCACATCACTTCCCGCTCCATGCGCTTCACTTCTCGCTCACTATCATTTCAAGCTTAAGTTGGTTAATATAATCATGGATATGTTTCAAGATTGCTCTAAGACATTTAAGGCTTTGTAAGGGACCTTTTCTTGTTAGGCTGATAGGTGTAACCTACAATGACAACATTATAGGAGCTCTGTGTAAGAGAAAAAAGCCTATAGTAAACAAAGAGACAAAATGAGCATGTTTCCATTTAGAAGATTTAATTTATTTTTGTTTTGACTTGATTTTTATTTCCAACATATAAAGCAAAATATATTGGCATGTTTCATGTGATTTGATTTTAATAATTACAACTTTCTATTTTTTAATTAAAAAAACTAATACAATATTTTTTAAAATGGAATAGTGGCCAAATCAAATAATTACCTTAATAATGATATCTATTGACATTTTTTACATAATATTTTTAAAACATAAGCATGCTAGTTTAACGTCAATGACAAGCTAGTCCAAATAATTTTCAAATATTAAATAACTACTAGAGTGTGATAACATAAGCATATTTCTTTATTAAGACATGCACTATTAACAAGAGGAACTTATACTTCAACAAAAATAATTAATATTAGTCATGTTATTTAATTATCAAGCCTTCATAATTTTACTCAATCACTAATCTTTTGAAATTTGAAACAAAAATAAAATATTATAAATATTCATATGTCTACAAACATAAACAACTTTAATTATTTTTCTCCCACTAACATCAGAATTATAACATACTAAATAATTAAGAGTTGTCTATTTATATAACTTACTTGTATTAAAAAAAAAAGAGAAAGACGGATTTATTTTATTAAAATTAAATAGGTGAACATCGTTTAGATTGTTTAATATTAATGAAATGACTTAGTTCATAAGTTATGTTTAAAAATTTATCTTAGTATTATTATTTGTGCTTACGAATGGAGTTTCCCACTGGGCATATGCTTATGAATTATCTATATTTTTTTTGTTTGTTTGTTTAAGTTTTGGAGTTTGGGGAGAAATGTACCAAAAGATTTTATCTTCCAAATATGATTTCGAAAGTCTTTGTCTGATTTGGGGAAGGGAGTGGTGGGGAAGATGGGCATAGGTAAAATCATCTGGTCTTGTTTCTGTTTACAAATATATCTTGGTCGTTCTCTCAATATAAATAATTAACGAGTTAAATCGTTGGACTCAGTGTACAGAGATAAAATACATGTTCAAGTGGAACATCAGGGTCTGTAACGATAGAACAAAGGTTCTAGGCTTTAAGATTTATTTTTAAGGATCAAGAAAACAGGATTAATAAGAATCTTTTTTAGCAGTCTATTATTTTTAGGACTGCAAATTTAAGAAGGTACGGTGTGAAATTAGAAATTGTCACACCAACTTAAACTTTTTCTATCACTTATCAATCATTTCAAGATAATTTTTTTTTGTTATTTTATATTATTACCATGTACATGTTAAATAATATAGTTCATAAGACTACGGCTTCCATAAATTTGAACTGATAACCTATGCTTTATAATGATCTTGAAACTCTCAGCCACACCCACTGAATATTTTTTAGGAAACCACCTCATGAGACCTCACCCTCAGTCTGTATCATACTCTTCCAGCGATTAATTCGTATGGTTTAGACGCCAACAGTTTCTATAGGCAGACGAGTGGCTGCTGTGAAGATGGAGAAATTCGCTGCAGTATTCCCTGAAGGAAGTAATCTGACATCCGTTACGCCATTGAAGATAGTGAATTTTGCAACAAATAACAATACGGGTAGTTCTACCCGTAGCTTCTGCAATTGCACACGGTCGTTCAGTATCTCCGTACCGGTTATCATTTTGGTGTTGCTGGGCTTCTTTTTTTTCATCAGCTTCTTTTGCATCTACGCCCACCGCCGAAGCACCAACTGGGACTACAGAAGACCCCGCCGTAATAATACTATAGAGGTCAATAGTACTATGGAGGACATCAACAGGGAGGCGGCTCGGGGTGTGGAGCGGGTGGTCATCGAGAGCTTCCCCATTTTCAGCTACACTCTGGTGAAGCGCCTCAAATCACAGGCCAACTGCTCCGACTGCGCGGTCTGTCTGCGCGACTTCGCGGAGGATGAGATGCTGCGGTTGCTTCCCAAGTGCAGCCACGCTTTCCATCCAGAGTGCATTGACGGCTGGCTCTTCACTCACACCACGTGCCCTGTGTGCCGGACAAGCCTTATGCTCTCAGACCAAGACATTCCAACGGCTACAGACTTCGGTTTAGTCGAACAGCAATCGCTTCCCGGCGAGGTCACGGTAGTTGTTAACGGAACCGGAGGTATATTTTCAAATGATGAAACGACGAACGAGGCTTCAGGGTGTGATTCGATGGTGTACTCGTTGGTAAGGGTAAGGAAGGAGACGGAGCAGCCGAGTGAGTGGTACATCGCCACAGCGGAGGGTCTCACGCCTGGTTTGCATGGGAGTTGCGGCTTCTTAGGCTCACATCATTTGCATGAGCCATCAGGTTTGAATGCCCTGCCTGCGTGCTCTAAACCAAGCGGCTTTGCCGGTGATGGAGGGCACGGATCAAGATCGGAAAGATGGGGGCGGATTTCTATGAAGCCGGCCTTGGTTTTGAGGACGTTTTCTGAGCGCTTTATGCCTCGAGCTAGAGGTCAAGTTGGTGCTGAGCAGCAGGATAACATGGCTTAATTGAAGAGGAAGTTTAGTTGGTTAATGGCAAGAGACGGGAACTAGCGCCCTCAGCTATGCCAATCTTTGCAGCAGTTGTAGTGCTGAATATAGACTTTCCATACACCAGAAAAGTTTACAAGTTGATCCAGACAAAACTAAAAAGCCTGTAAATGGCCTGTTTTGATTTTGCAGCTCTTGTCAAACCAGCCCCGTTGCTTCAAACAAGAGATCTGTAAGTTGTCTAATTACCGTCAACCCTGTCTGTTATGTAAGTTTCTTAACATAGTCATATCATAGGACCAGAAAGAGTATTAATATATTATGTATAACCAGTTGCTCATTATTTCAATCCTTTTTTTCTTAATTTGTTGCTGTAATTAGATACAGAAGATACCGTGTTCGAATCACAAAATAGACATTTAACTTACCCCTTATGGCCAGATACTTGCCCTGGCAATGCCCAAAAGACGAAAGGTTCCTTTTCAATTTCTATTCTAATATTTCGAGATATTTAGAGTTGAATTAAGGATAACGAAGTTGAATTGAGGTTTGATTATAGTAATCGGTGCATGACATGAATTTGCGTAATATTGATGTGGCCGATGGCTTTTTTAAATCGTGGTCGGTTTTCTTTTAAAATTTAATGAAATTGGACCCAGTAAACTTTTTTGAATAGTGAATGAATAGTGTTGTCACGTGTTTTTTTTAGAGAGTTTTCTAAGAAATGACTATTTCTTAATTTTTTAACCTATGGGATGTTGATTTAATTGCTTTTTAAAATGATTAAGGATAATATGTTAAATCATGCAATAGATGTTAGACAATGATGTAAGTTAATGATGCATTATTGATTCTTTATTAATTCTTAAATGATGATGTTATGATCTACTTTTAAATTATTTCAATGTGGTTTTGAAATGAATTAGGGTTGGTCTTATTGGTGGTCAATTTAATAACAACATGAAAATCGTTTGAGTCCACACAATCATAAACATTTGGACACATTTTTCACATCATCCATAACTAATTTGAAAAATATTCAAGTAGCTCTCATTTAGTCAAATATTTGTAGTAGTGTTTCTTTTCATCTCCAATGTTCATATTAGATATTGAAAATTACAAAAACATAATAAAGATCTAAGTTTGGGATTGTTTTGGTCATTTTTTTTAGTTTTGGCTCTAGTTGTGGAATTTTGGTAGACTACCAAACTCCAGAATGGCTTAAACATCACACACTAAGCTTACATTTTTAGGCTTAAAAGTGTTAAACACTCAGAGTTGACTGGCTTTTTTTAGGCTTAATATGTTGCTTAATGTATATGGTCACACTAAGAAAACACTTCTAGGCTTATAAGTGTTAAACACTCAGAGTTGACTAACACTCTCTAGACTTAATATGTTGCTTAGTGTGTGTGGTTTAAGGCTGGCCCCAAACTTCTTCCTCTTATTTGACCTCGTATATTAATTTTCATTCCAACAAAAAATCTATACCTCTTATTTGATCTCTTTGTTTGTAGGAATTTCACGAACATTTAAGCTTATATCTCTTCTCTTGACCTCCCATTTTCTTTTGTAGTACATCCTTACTTGTTTCATTACTTTATCAATTTGTAGTGAGGTGATGGCTATCTACAATCTCTCATCCCTATGTCTTTTCCTCCCTTCACTTCCTACATTTTCTTACACTCCTCTTTTTGTGAAACTTTGTTACTCTTTAAAATTTCCTTTAGTTCTACCTCCACTTTTAGCTATAACTCTTTTTTTTTTTTGCAATGTTTACAATTGATTATTTTGTTCCTTTCATTCATTTATAGAATTCCTTTATAGATTGAGATGTACTTATCTTTGGTTCTACACCTTCTACCTACATATTTCTACATCGTTAATTCACTCATTTTTTTTTGACTTTGAAGAGTTTTTTAGACTTCCACATTTCCATTTCCATGTTAATATTTCTACATTCTTAAATCACTCTTTTTTTAACTTTGAACCTCTTGTCCATTTGCATTTTTTAGCGGTTCATTTAAAAATTTATTGTGGCCAATCAATGAAAGTTATGTTTTTTATTCCTATGTCCTATCCCAATGTCCACTTCTATATTGAATTCCCTCAAAGGTCCCTAATACATTTTTCATTTATTTCTTCTTATGTGGAGTTTAAGCTAACATCTAGCCTTCTATTTTTCCATCAAGATATCCCATCTTAATGTCACATCTCATATCTCTATCTCTCGCATTGCTTCATATTTCTTCCTCTACTCTTTTCTCACCTTTTGGTAGAGTATTTATATAATTTCAAACTTCCATTATAATTTCTAGTCTTGACCTTTAGTTATATGATGAAACCCATCTCCATTTTTCACCTCTCATCTTATATCAAACACATTAATTTAATCTTGTTTACTTTAACCACTATCTAAATCCTCTTAAGATACCATTAGTGATTAAATTTCACCACACAAATACTCCATAAGTTCTATTTTACCCAAGAAACCATTTTCTATTCCAAAGACACAAATTTACATGCAATTTCAATTGCCAAAAATGTATTTTATAGATTTTACCTTATCTTTCACACCAAATTCATGATATATATTTGAAAAAAAATCTACCACCTCCCTTCATGATCTAGAATTCCATAAATGATCTAGGAATGAGTGCAATTAGATGGGGGAAGGATTTTTTTAAGCCTCCTAACACTTTTGGACACCTTAAAGACGTGGTCTATGCATATAAATTTATGCTTGCTAATGTATCTTGTATTAGAGTCACGACAATGAAGTCTCCATTTGTATTCCTTCCGTCTCACAACCCATAAGCTTTCACTAATTAAAATAAAAAATCTTTGTGATGACTTAGGTTATTGCAGGTGCTCATCTAGCAACACCCAAAAGAAGAATGATTACTTTTGCATTTCTTATTATAATGTTTACAACTATTTTTACGTCGGCAAAATTGATTGGAAGCGTGAATTACATTGTAGTGCACGTAATATTTATGTGTTCAGCTTCGACCTACCATACGTCATTGCTGTTTTTCAGAGCCTTCATTATTAAGTATTTGCCTGTCTTGTCGGTTGTGCACATGAACGAATTTGGTGATATAATACTTGGCTCTTTACTTTTGACATGAATGGGCCATTCGTTATGACTCTAATATCTCATTTTACTCTTTAAGGTATGGTAGAAATGAGTTATCGGTTGTTGTCACATTTTACGAGGCATTTAAAAAAAAAAAAAAGCAAGTTTCTTTGCTGTTTGTTTTCTCGATAAAATATCATAAATCATTTTGCATTTATCTTTTTCTGGTATACCCAAATTCTACTTGGTCATGGTTTAGTTGTATTGTCCATTTTCAATATATTTTAATATCATATGGATGATGTTTTGGTTATTAGTTGTGATATAATCTTTTTATTTTTTTATCCAATGTTCATTTGTCAGATTTAAAAACTCATTTTTATTTATTTTAATATAATTTCTTATGTTTCAATACTTTGTATGCTTACAAGCTTCTAGTTTTAGTCAGTGTACTTTCAAAGTTTGTTGTTAAGAAGGGACTATTATTTATTAAATAGTGTCGTACTATTCTAAGGATAAATCTCCATAGAATTGTAGGGGCCCCTTTAAAATAGTATGGTTGGTAACTGCATTTGAATATGGAGGCCACCTTTTTTCTTGATTATGCCAAGGCAATAATTAGCATTTATGGGCAAAGTCACTAAGAAAAGAATTAAAAATATTTCCAAATTTGATGAAGATATTTTCATTCAGATCATGGAAATCCTTTTGGGTGAAGGGATTTTGATTACTAAACATGAGTACAGGATGAATATAGATATTGTGTTAATGGTGGTGGTGTCAAGGTTGGAGGTTGGACAGAAAGAAGATGTTGAATGGGTCTTGAAGGGTTGTGTAGAAAATGATTGGCTGTATGGTTTGCATTTGATGTTGGAAAGGGAAATTTATAGGGTAGGGTTTATGCTTGTGGAGGAGGCCAAGGGCACAGACGAGGAGACTCCTCAATAGTTGATGTCATTTATTCACTAGCCATAGGGGGAAAACAAGGATGAGCATCGGGCATAAGAATATATTGGTTAGAATTCATTGATTCATTACCTATGAGTGATGGAACAAGAGCAAGCCAAAGGAAAGAGGAAGTGAGACTAGAAAAAGAGCAAAAAGCAAGATTCAAGTGGAAAAACTAGTGGGTTAATGGGCCTTTGAAAGGAAGGAGAAAGAAATGGAAAGAATTTTTTGTTGTTGTTGTTAAAAGCTTGTTTATATAGTTTTTGATTAAGATAAACGGGTTTTACAGGGACTTGAAACACAAATCCATAAAAACATAACCAACGTTAAACTAGAGGCTAAACAACAGCTAAATAACAACAGAAACATGGGAAGCATCCTGCAGAGTTTACGAAACAAAAAATAAAATGATAGAAAAAACCAAAAGCCAAAAACAACTAATTGAGAGCTTTCATGAGCTCAACATTCTTCTGGATCATCTTGTTGTTGATCTCCTGGAGCTCTTCCATGATAAATCTCGAACTGCCTATTTCTTGTTTTTTGCTCCTAGTCCTAGTAGAGGGTCCCGTAGAGGTCTGCATATCCCCATTCTTCTTGTCCACATTGACATCTAAGGATAGATAAGATCTTATCAGTTCAGCTTTCTGAGTGGCAATTTTCTCACTAACTCTTTTGAGTCCTTCCACATTGTTAAACATTGCCTCTTTACTAATCTCCACCAAACCCTTGAGGTTTCCCTTTAAATCTTGTATGTCATTCTCCAGCCTGCCAATCCTAGCCTCATGCTCTGTTTTCATGACCTTGATATCTTCCATAATTTTTTGAATCAGCTTCAGGAGTTTATTAGTTTTATCAGGTGTTGGATTCTTAGTGAAAGAGTCTATAATGTCCTTGATACCTTGTTTAGAAATATTAATTTTGTCAAAAACCTAGCAAAAACATTTTTCTTGATTAGAAAATGAATTACCCAGTAGCCTATCAACATCCATCTCGTCGCTTTTAAGCTCGTTGGGGTCCACATAAAGGGGAATGTCAAGTTTAATTTTACCCTCCTTTTTATCCCGAGTCTCTACTCTTTTCCCATATTTTTATTTTTTTAGATTTTTGAAGCCCAAATTTTGGGGTTGAGAAACAAGGGTTTTCAACTTTTTCACTACCCATCTAGGTGGGTTTTTGCTTTTCCTGCTACTAGTAGTATCATGTATGGGCTTCTGATGGGGGACCTCATCCTCGGAGGGTTTGTATCCAGCGTCATTTGACACATGGATGTCATTCTAATACATAGCCATCCCACCCTCCTTCTCACCAAATTTTGTATCTGAAACATTGTACACATCCTGGCTAGCTAGGGGCTTGGGATTTATTAAGGCAGGGGAGGGTTCAACCTCATGAGCCTTAGCATACTCCAAAATTAGGAGTATTAAACCCTCATGCCAAACTAGATTTTCCTCATTCTCAAAATGCTTGTGAATAGTATGCTCAGGGGATGATAGTAAATAAAATGACATCTAGATTTTTTTATCATGCCTAAAGTGATTTAGAATATTAAAATGATAAGTGAAAATACTAGCAAAGCGACCATCAAGGGTTATGTACCTCATAATGAACTTTTTCATATCCACCCAAATCTTGAGAAGATCCTTTCGGTTGTAGCCTCCATCCAGGTTCTTCCTGAATCTACTTCTCCCACTCTTTTTGTCATAAAAAATCAATAGGGCTTCTTTTGGCTTTTTCCTTTCTCTACATAGAATTTTTTGCTCTCCATACTTATCCCTGTAATCTCTACTATGAAGGGTTCATCTATCTTGAATTCAACATCATACACACTTAGCACCACATTGTTCCAATTTTTAACAAACATTTTTGTGAGCTTGTGGTTTTGGCCATGGAGTCTTCTTACATAAGGTTCCAAACCACCATCCACAACTTTCGTCCTTATCTCTTTATTTCTCTCCCATAGCTCATACAGCGACAGTTCCATTCTTTTCTTCTCTCCACCCATATAATTTTTAGCTCTACAAATTTTAGCATTTACACTAAAACTAGACTTCAACTAGGCGATAAAAAACCAAGCCCACAGGAATAGTCTAGAAGGTTGCCTCCACTTATTTCTAAGAATGGATTTACACATGTGAAAAGATGTCATAATTAATTCTCTATCAGAGAGATATTTTTAGCGTCCTTACGTGCTAGTTCACATAAATGAAATGGAAAGGATTCCCCTTCCCACCACCATTTTTCATCATCCCTAGCGACACCAAGGTTTTCCATGTGGTCCGCAAGCCTATTGCCCTCCCTAAAAATGGGCAAAATTTGAATTTCTTCAAGTTTGGCAATCATTTCAAATAATTCTTGAATTGTATGATTAATCGCCCAGCTAGGGGTTGTCTTTTTAGTCAAATAGTTAATTATGTTTAGAGAATCACTTTCCAGCCAGACCATTTTAAACCCTCCTCAAATAGCCAATTTAAGCCCAATATAGGTAGCATTTCCCTAAGCATAATGGTTTGTCTGAGTGCCCATTGAGAGTGCCACTTTTGAGACAAGCCTACCATTGTAATCACGAACAACTCCCCCACAACCTGCCAACCCAAGATTTCCTCTGGCCGCCCCGTAAGCTTTTTTATGTAGTTACTTGATCATTTGTTATATGTTTCAAATTGTTAAATTGTATAAATGGGTGTATAGGACAAAACACTAGTAGGCAGGGGTAGGGTTTTGGTTGATGTTTTGTTAAACTATGGAAATCATTTTGGGGCAAATTTTGGCAATATTTCTTTGTGATGTGGGATAGATGATACTACAACTTATGTACTTTGTTTTGAATATCAATAAAATACATATACTTACTGACAAAAAAAATAATTAAAAACTATATGGTTTTCAAAAAGTATTAAAACATATCTAATGATTTCAAAAAGATATATAAAAACTATAAAGAATACATATAATAATTCGGTTTATTTTTTAATAAAAATATTAATATTTGATTTTTCATTTAATTTAATTTAAACTAAATCAAATCCCTATAATTGGTTTTATTGTCTATATTTTGAGATAAAAAATAATTATTAAAATTTCTATATCTATTTAAAAACATAATTTATTTACAATATTATTAATAATAAAAAATAATAAAACTATATTTAAAATAGACATTTCTTTTTTTAAAATACAAAGAAATTCAAAAAAACCCAAAAAATCTATCATTCCTAAAAATTGGCTCCCATAGTTTACCAATTTTTTTTAACCAAACATAGTGTAGAAATTTTTTTTCTACAATATCTTAAATTTAAAAATATAGATCTCAACTTTACAAAAAACCAAGTTTATTTTGAAAGAAAAAATAACACACTTTTTTTTTGTGCAAACTAATTGACTGATTAGACTTGAGTGTATGCAATAGTATTGCCTATGGCAACCAGTAACAAGATACCTTCAATATCTAGAAAATTACTTTTTACTCCAACAACTATTATTGATTAGAAATTACCAATTCACATACTAACATATATAGAATAATAGGAGAAAGAATAATCTATACAAAAATCTAAAATCATTTTGAAGTTACTATTTTAATTTTATAACAAGTGCCACATAGTGGCGAGTACTTGTCGTCATAGTATTGTAATAAAAATATTTGTTCTAATTTTAATTATAATAAAAATATTTGTTTTAATTTTTAATTATTATAATTTTAAATTATTGTTTTTGATAAGGGTAAACGGGTTTTACAAGGACCTGAAACCTAAAGTTTTACAACAGCCGGCCAACAACCAATCCGACAAGAAACAACAACAAAATAGGGGATCAACCCCGAACAAAATAGAAAATGCAGACAAACAAGCGAAAGAAAAAAAGATCTTAGTTGAGCGATACCACTAGATCCTTGTTCTTTTGAATGGAAATCCTATTGATTTCCTCAAGTTCCTCCATGATGAATCTGGAGGTACCCTTGTTGCTGCTTCTACTCCTGGTTCTCGAACTGGGTCTAGTGGTTTTGTTGTCACCAACAGCCACATCATCTCCTCCAAGATCTTTCACCTGGTCATTGCCATTAAGGGTGATATATCTCATTATAAACTCAACCATGTTCACCCATGGAGCCATGAGGTCTTTTCTATTATACCCATCATCGGCCATCTTGGTGACTCTAGAGCGCTCCTTGTCTTTGTCAAAGAAGCTCGACAAGTTCTCCTCCCCTGTTTTTATGTCTCTATAAAACCTTCTTCTAGTCGTAGCCAAACCAGTGATTGTCACCACCAGAGTTTCATTAATCTGATAATCAGCACCATAAGCCCTTAGACTCCCTTTTTTCCATCCGTTAACAAAGGCCTCTGTAATCAGAGGAGAGGGGCCATGAAGCCTGTCTAGGAAGGGGACAAGACCACCATCGATGACTTCCTGCCAGACATCTTTATTGTTCTTCCACTTCTCGCAAGTAGAGGGCTCTTGTCTGTTATTATTCTCTCCCATTATGGTTCTAAACGCCAGATAATAAGAGGTCGCAATCGCCAACCAATCACAGAAAATGAGGCACGTCCAAACTATATCAAAATAGTAGCAAAAAAGCCACACAATGGGATGAGAAAATTAGTCACTAAGGAGGTTTCTAGAATTTTGATTAGGGAAAACCAGAAAGAGTCATTTCCCTATCAAATCAGTCATGTTGTGATTAGAGATCATTGATTAACGCATTAATCGTTACGTGCCAGATCACACATATTTTCGGGGAAATCATCCCTGCTACTCCACCAGTTGGTTTCCACGTATCCCACCGCTAGATTGGCCAGTATATGTGCGATATTTTGAAATCTGTTAGGTCATTAATTATATTTCAGCAATCCTTGATTAGGCCGACAATCATCCAACTAGGATCCGTGCGACCACTCAAGTAATCGACAGTGTTTAGTGAGTCAAACTCCAGACACACTTTAGTAAACCCCTCTCTTTTAAATTATTGTTATTTTCTAATTATACTATAATAATTATATTTATGTAATATTAACTACAACTCTTATTTCAATAAAATAATATAAACTAACAATTTCACTTTGGTGTGCAATGGGTATGCCGAAGAGGTGTGGAAGGTCAATTGGAGAAATTTTGGTCTATTTTTTTGGATAAATTTGTGTAGTGCATGAGGTTGATTTATTTCCATGATGTTTCAATTGTACAATGAAGGACTTAATTGAGAGGTGATAGCTTAAAATTAACTATGCATCCACTTACAAGGATTAAATCATAAGTGAAATGAAACCTTGGAATTAAGAAAATGATCAAGTTTTATTAGAAATAGGCTCATGTTATGTTTGCAATAGGGTGAGTGTGAGAGAGAGGTTGAGATAGCACTAGAAAGAGGGATATAAAGAAGGGTAAGAGTGTGAGAGAGATGGGTAAAGAGACATATATAGAGATAGTGAATAAGATGGAGATATAGATGGATCCGAAGATAGAGATGGAGAATGGAGAGAGGAAAATGGAGAGAAGGAGAGAGATATGAGAGAGACATAGAGAGAGGGGAGATGAATATATAGATATGGAAGAGAAAAATAAATATTTGGAAAGAGGACGATATAGAAAGATAAAGATGGAGATAGGAATTGATGCATAGAGAGAGGGAGAGAGATATAGTGGTAGAGAGAGATAGAGATAGATATAGAGAGGAAAAGAGATATGGATATAGAGGTCCAAAAAGAGGGAGAATGAGAGGGAGATGGATGGATATGAGGCATTTATAGAGATTAGGGGAGAGATGAAGATATAACAAAATAAGAGGGAAAAAAGATAGAGAAAGGGAGAGGGGTAGATAAAGATAGAAAGAGAGGAGATAGAGAGGAAGAGACAAAGAGGAAGAGATAGAGAGGTACACACACACACACACATATATACATTCATATACATACATACATACATATACATATGTATGTATGCATGTATATATATATATATATATATATATATATATATATATATATATATATATATATATATATATATATATATATATATATATATATATATATATATATATATATATATATATATATATAAACACACACACACACACACACACATATAAAGAGATATAGAGAGAGGGGGAGAGGGAGAGATAAATAAATGAACATTTAATACAGATGGAAAGAGGGTGAGAGAAAGAGAAAGATATAGAGATATACAGGAATCCAAAGGGAGAGAGAGGTAGAGATAAAGAGATAGATAGGGGGATAGGGAGGGAATGGTCCAAAGAGAGAGAGAGAAGGGGGAATTGATATAGAGAAAGGAAAATATAGATAGATATAGAGGGACAAGGAGAGAGATAGAGATATATGTATAGAAAGAGATAGATAGACAAGAGAAAGAGAGATGGAGAGAAATATATTAAAAGATATATTGTGCAAGAGATATGGAGTGAATGAGAGAGAGAGAGGGGGAAAGAGTGAGAGAAGTGAGCTGACAAATACAAGTAATAGAGAGAAAGGTTTATACTTTAAAGAGAGGGAGAGAAATAAAGAAGGGGAAAAATAGAGAGATAGATATAGAGAAGTAGGAAGAAACATAGAGTGTGTGTATAAACATTATAAAGAGGGAAATTAGAGAGATATAAAAAGAGGGAGTGATGGGGAGATAGGGAGAGATAAGATAGAGGGAGAGAAGGGATATATAGAGATAGATGGGGAGTACATTTATATTTATAATTATAATAATAAAATTGGCTCATTCATGGGTAGGATAAGGTTAATCTTAGTGTTGAGAGGGGCTCAGATGGTGTTTGGACTAAACTGGAGCAAGGGTGGATCAAAATTAATTTTGGTGGAGCATCGAGAGGTAATCAGGGCATTTCAGGTGTAGGGTGTGTTGCTTGTAATGAAGATGGTCATATTTTATTTAAAGGATCCCAACGTCTGCAAGATGGAACAAACAATGGAACAGAAGTGCAAGCAGCCTTACTTGCGGTCGAACTGGAAAGTAATTTGAAGGCTCCGAAGGTCCATTTGGTTCAGGTGATTCTCAAGTAATTGTGGAGGCAATTGTTAAAGGATCTTCGTGTTGGCATATCAGTAAGTTTGTATCTATCATTTGTTCAAAATTATGATCCTTTCAAGACTTCTAAATTTCACACATTAGGTGAGTTGGTAATGGAGTAGTGGATTAAAAATTGAATGTGGCTTGTGATTTGGATCATTTTGTACCAAGTGGTGGGGGGCTGCTGATGAAGAGACACACTAGGAACCCTAGTTGGTTGTTTGGGCCAAATTTTTTAGTGACAAGGAGAAGTACCATTACCGTATCATGGTTTGATTTTTCATTTATAAAACATAGGCTGCATTAATGGAAATATGTGAAAGTTGTTGGTTTGCAATACTTTCACTCGTGGAGATGTAAAAGCCTTTAATGCAAGCTTTTCTTAATGCATTGGAAAAGATGTGCGCTATCATTTTGAACTTGAAAGGCGACGGTCTGTGAATTTTTCCAATGTTGCCTTTAGTGTTTCTTTCCAGTTGTTGCATTTTTTTTAATGTTCTCTCTCCTATTTTCTGAAGGTTAGTAGAGTAATCTGGTTTGAGGTGGTGGAGAGTGGTAATTTGGTAGGGATGGAGGCCAACTTCACACTCAAGACCAAGAAGCAGCTTTGCCCATTTCTTGGGCCTTTTACGCAAAGAAGGTTGAATAAGATGTTTTTGTACAATGATGAAATGCTGGTGAAATGCATCTAGAAATTAATGGGGGAGGACATTGGTTTTGTAGAGCATTGCTACAAAATGAATATGGATGCATACTCCCTAATTGTTGCATGGGGGTTGGAGTCGGAGCACTCTTTGGAACCGATAAAAAAGGTGGTGGAAGTAATTATTCCAGAAGATTATAGCTAGGGAAAACTTTAAGAAACCCCCCCTTGGACAAGGTGTAAAAACCTAGCAAAAGTTGTATAATTCCAAGGAAATTTTTAATTTTACTGGCAAATTTTTGCGGTTTACGAAGAAAAATAATAATCTCCATTGGCGAATTAGCCACGATCGCTCAAAGTTTGTGAAAAATCCTAGTGAATTGTAATGTTTTTAAAACCCAAAAAATATTTGCATGGGTTAATTGTAATGTTTTTAAAACTAGATAAATATTTGCATTGGTGATTTCAACCTATTTTCAAACCATTAAAAAAATATTGGCGATTTCAACCTATTTTCAAACCATAAAAATAAAATATTGGCGATTTCAAGCTATTTTCAAACCATAAAAAAAAATATTGGCAATTTCAAGATATTAACTTTAAGTCATTAAAACATGTGGCACACAGTCGTCAACTCTCTGCCTAGAAGACTGCCCATTAGGGCATCTCACGACCTAGCAACAAGACCTTACGACTCTCTCTATCTCCAACTCGCAAGCTGAAAATGCTAAGCCTTCGTAACCTCGAGATCTAGTGACTGAGGGAAACTGAACTACCACTCACTAATTCTCGACCACAAAATGTTAAGTCCTCGTCACCGTAGCGACTTGGAGATAGTGGTAACTTTAACCCTTGTCGCGTACTCGCCAACATAAAACAGTTTATCTCTTAACCACTAGCACTTCACTCGCAAGATCGCGGCTTGATCGGGTCTTTAGACATTTAACTTCTGGAGCTGGCGATAACCATTAAACCTAACCACAATCTGTCTAGTCACTAGCTCATGACCTAAAAATGCTAACATTAAACAAATATGAGAGCTAGCCACAACTATATGAAATGAGTTACTTGCTAACTCTCACGGCTATAATGTATGACATCAGACCAACTCGAGACCTTGCGACCAAAGCAATTTCACTAACAATCTCCAGCTCGGTAACATAAAACGCTAACACCAAAAAAGATAGGGACCTCGTGATGTAAACCCAAACCAACTTGTCGCCAACTCGTGGCTTGATCACATCTTTAGACATTTTACCTCGTGAGCTGGCGATAACCATAAAACTTAACCACAAACTATCTGGTCGCTAGCTCGCAACCTAAAATTTTTAAGGCTTGGATGCTAACTCATTCCTAAGGGACTGGTTTGAAGGTTTCTCTTGAGTCGAGGTTGATTAGACAAGCGAGGATGATAGTTTCAAAGGCATAAAAGGATTGGATAGCTTCTGAGTTAGACATGGGAGATCATGGATTTCTCTGAGAAATAAGAGCTCAAGTTGCTTGTTGTCAGGGATTCTGAAGCAGAATTTGTCCAATCAAGGAGGAATAAAATCAAAATAAAAGTGTTCACAATAGATGAGCCTTAGCAGGATGTAATGGATTTGATAGGCATGACATGACTTCTAGAGTCTACAGTCATGTTGAAAAACACCAAAATGATGATCTTTCACGTGAATGAGCATCACCAAATGAAGTGTGAAAATGTTATAAATACAATGGTGTGGTGACTTAATTGGTAGAAGAGAAAAGAAACCTTTTTCATTTTCTGTGAGTGGTTTTTTCCTCAGAAAGGAAGATGATGTGTTGAGCAGGATCGTGCATGGAGTTGTTGTGTGCTCTGTGATACCGGATGGGTGTTTTTTTGTTTTCTTCTATGTGAGTTTGTTTATTGTAAGAGGGGTTGTGAAAGTGAGAAGGACTGCCAAAGGGGGTGTGAAAGCCTTTTCTTGTCAAGAAAGGCCAAGCATGGCACATCCTCTGCTTCTACTCTGCCATAGGATGGCAAGGGGTTTGAAGAAGGAGCCCGCAGAGGAATGAAAGAAGGATTTTTTTGGGTTGGGAGTGGTAGCTAGTCATCTTTGTGATGACATGGAAGCTGTGACCCCTCCCCAACATATTATATTTACCCTAAATCTCCTGTTTCCACTTTCCCTGATCGTGGGCATGAAGGCTGGAGCTCCTCTTTCCATTTTCTCTGTTCCTGGGCATGAAGGCTTCCTCCTCTATTTGGAAACGATCTGTTGGACAAAATGTAACATCTCACATTCCATCTGAAGGCATCAGGATGATAATGGCATGGCTCAAGAAATTTTGTAAGTTATATAGCCATTGGGGTTCCTTTTCTGGTTCCAGTAGTGATTCTAGACTCGAGGTGAAGGGAGCAAGTTGTATACTGTATAGTCATTTACAGAGAAAATGAAAAGCATTTAGTGTCAAGCTTTGTGCAAGTTCTTGAAGGAGTTACATATAAATTTATTTTGTGTATATAATTCTATCTCTTTCAAATGATCAGAATCATGATTTTTAACTTTTTTCATTTGTTGCATTGTTATGGTGTATGTAATTTTTCATTTAATGCTTCCTATTAATTATTATGCCCAAGAATGCAAAATTTTTGTTAGTCGGGAATCATATTAAGGATTCACCTCATTGTAATTGGTGGGTGGAATATAGTCATAGAACACCTCCATATATATTACATAAACATCCATAGCATATAAAATCATAAGAGTATTAAGAATGAAAGTATCAAACACCACAATAGATAGGAATACAACATAATTAGTAAAACATGCATGCAACTCAATTAAAGGGAATATCTTTTGAGGATCCAATTCCATGCTAGATGTTATAGAAAAATCACAATTTCATAATCAAAGGCAAACAAGAAAACATATTCACCCACAATGAATCAACTATTATAATTGGAAGGTCACTTCACCAAGTCAACATCGAGACAACAGACTAGTACCTTATCCTAGGGCATAGAGTCACTTACAATTCAAATACAACCTGATAATAAACTTCAACAAGATTCATTTGTAGATAAATAGAAATGAAATTATGAATAATGTCATTACATACACAACCCATATTCATATGTAAACTGAAAAACCCTTGACCATTAAATTCATAGTGAAAACATAAATTCAACACAAAGACAATTATGTGAAGATCTCAAACTGCAAATGATATTGATATTATATTCATAATGAATCATGATATCAGAAAGTAAATTCACAATGTGGTTCAACTATGCACTTATCAAATTCTTGAACAGTTGAGATATTATAACTATATAAGAGTTTTCAAGTTTCAACAACAATAAAAGTGGCCAACTGACCATCCCTCTCTACCGATCAAAAAGAAAAAGTGGTCATCCCTCTCAAATTAATCTTGGAATCCTTTTATAAGATGAGGATTCAACAAGCTTAGAATTATTGTGAGGAATCTTGGGTAGCAACCTCAGCCTAACATTTCTTCTTTGGCTTTAGCATGGCTTGCCACCTGTCCACGTCTTTGTCTGCTGGCCAACTGAATGCCTTTACCTCTTCCAACTTTGCAACTGAATTTGTCCATCTGGCATCTGTAACTACCCTGGACTCAACAATAAACTTTGCATGGTCAACCTCAACCTTGAACAATGAATCAAGCATACCGTTAAGGAAATCAGCATCAACCTGTTCATTTATATGCTTGATTATTTCTTCTTGCTCCAGAATCAGATCAAATTCGCTGGTCCAATCAGAAACTGATTTCAAATCTCCATTGCTACCATAAATTGGAGGAACCAATTTACTATAACCTTCCCCAAATGTCTGCAATTTTTTTATTTATAAGCACATCCTTCCCTGTGAAAAATGCATAAGCTGCATTCATTACCTCCACCATGTCTTTAGTGTCAGTGATCTTGGGAGGGAACTCATTACTATACATCATTGCAGTATCTAGCTTATCCATTAATCTGCTTCTTCCTGACCAAACATTGAAAAAAGGTCCAAGAAAAGCGACAGCCTCAGAGGATGTTTTATTTGCCTCTTTCAAAGAAATATGCAAATCATACACTACCATCAATTTTCCTTTCAATACATTAATCCCATGTTTCAGAATTCCTGACACAATAGAGATAGCCTTGACATTTTGTTCCTTTTAAAGCTTTTCAATTTTCCCTGTGTATTCCTCCATTTTTGCTGTCACATCAGCTAGTATTTCTTGTACTTGTTCTGTTACTTCTATAATTTGTATTGGAGGGGTCTCATTTGCAATTTTTTCTTTCAACTCCACTAACTCTTCCTCTAGAGCACCCTTCTTCATCAATGTCTCTTCATATGTTTTAGACAATGCAATCAATTGGGTATATGTTTTTGTGTATCTTCTTGACAAATCCTCTATTTTTGATAAATTCATGAAAGAAACTTGAGTAAAAAATGAGGCAATCTTTGTGTCAGTTGTGTTCTGCAAGTTCCAGATCATTCTGTCAGCTTTCTTTTCTACTTGGATATTTAGAAGGTGGGGCTTTTGAGTGGAAGGGGCCAAAGACCAAGCAGCAAGTGTCTTTGACTTAGGATTAAATCATGATCCTCTTATTACATCTCCAATTTCAAATTCAGTTTTAAATATTGGGTCCTCTTGCTTCCTAATCTGATCAATAATAAAAATAGACTGGATATCCTAGTCAGGCATCATAATCATACCAGTACTCTTAATCAATTGTCTTGCATGTTCCACAGATATTTTCTCCCTGTAAGGATCATATTCCTGTAGTGCCTTGATGATCTCCTCTTTCTTTTCTTCATTTTCTTCCTCTATGATCAGATTTTATCTTAATTGTTTTTGTTTCAACCTTGTCAAAAAACTTTTAAATTCATCTGACTTAATAAAGTCATCATCCTTCATGAACTCATTTGACAACATCACATGCTCATCAAAGCCTTGAGTAAGGACTTCGTTTGTTTTTCCTTGTTCTTCATTCTTCCCTACTTCTCTGAGATGTGTCCTTATTTGATGAAAGTAGTGTCCTTGTTCTGTAACGATTTCTCTAGCAAGGTCTCTCATCATAATTGTACCGACCTCATTGGTTTTTTGTTTCTTTGCAGCTGGTACTCAAGTAGATTGAACTTCATCCCCACTCTCTACATCATCAATAGACACACTAAGTGGCCTCTTGCCATGTGAAGAATGCCCATCTTGGGGGTCTTGCTGTTGAGCAGCCACTTTTGGAATTTGAGGCATTTATTCCATCAGAGTTTCATATAAACTTAGCATTTTGTTAATCCTCTCCAGGTATGGGCTATCAGGGAAAAAACTTGAGAAACTAGGGTCAGCAGCCTTCAATTCTGCTTCAACTCTCATCAAATTTTTCCATTTTCTTCTCCTTCCTTGTACTTCATCTTTCCTTAGAAAATTTCTAACAACATCTTCATCATCCAATGGCACATGGTCCTTTATTGTGGCCCAAGGTGTCATTTTTGGTAATGCACATTTAATAAATTGTTTAGGATCACAGAATCTAGACACAACATTAACCAACCTATATTGTTTAAGGAAATTGTTTAATTCATCAAAGGAACTCCTACCAATGGTAAAATCAGACGCAACCCAAATCCTAGGAAGAAGAGAACCCTTTCTGTGTTTGTCAAGGTATTCTTTTTCAACTAGGGTTAATTGCTAGATAAACTCCATAAAAGAAATCCTAATTGGAACAAAATTTGGTAAAATATGGGGAGGTTGAGGACACCATAGACTCTGATCATAGTAAAGTTATCAAAAAAATAAGTCCCCCCAGTTATGTGAAATAGACCAATTTGGAACATACTGGTAAGGTCTCAAAACTCTCCTAACATTAATTGACAATCGTTCCCTATTTATTCCTAGCATTTCCATAATTGGCGAAACAATCCAATTTTCAAAGAAAAGGAAAGAAGAATGGGGAGGACTACTGTCCCAAACCTGGGTCCATCTTTATATTGATATTAAGACACCCAATTCTTCTTTTGAAAATCTCCAATTCTTTATCCATGAACTCAACATTATGGAACAAGATTAAATGCATCAACAATGAATAATGCTTGAATGTAGGGCTAGGTGCACCACTCTCAATTTCAACTAGAGTATTATGAATGTATTCAACCACATAGCCTACATAATCATAATCTTTGTTAACATCTGGGTGTTGAATGTCCATAGCCATCATCAATAATTCAGCTAACACTGTTGAATCTCCATCAAAACCCAACACTCTGCATAATCCATAGATTGTACAATGCATATAATGGTGGAAAGGTGTGATGTCAAATGATGGTTTGATACCCTCTAGAATTATAAACGGTTTCCTATTCACCCTAGGCATGTATTTGGGCATTTCATGCTTCTTGATAACACCTTTGTATTTGTCATAATCCTCTGGAATCCGCTCCAAATATATATCTATACATGTAGCACCAGTAATCTGGAAAGCTTCAACAAAGATAGCTCTGTTAATTGAAACTAGGGTAGACTGGTTCTTTCTTTAGATTGCCCTAGATGCTGGGCAATAGAGTTTGGCCAACTCTTTGATGAAATCCACATTAATATACACATCTGGCACAATTAACTTTGCCATATATAAATTCCAAGGGTTTGACATCGGGACACCCTTAACCCTATTATTCCAAAAATAATGAAATAGAGTAGAACCAATCATATTAAGCATGGTAGGGTTTCTGCATTGGCTCCATAAATCTTTCCATGCCAAATCATTTGTATTCAAAGCAATGGAAGTCCCTGGCAGCAAATCTACAAATTCTTCTTTGTATTTCTTAACCATCTTTTCCTCAGTGGCACTGGCCTTGGAACCTCCAGGTCCTACTCCTCCACTTGTCGTGGCCTTGGGCTTGGGCTTGGAACATCTAGTTTCAATCATCACCTAGCTCATTTTAGCTGCAGGAGAAAAAATTAACCAATTTTCTAAAATTTTCCCACACCCAACACTTTGAATTCTCCAACATTGTTGTAGAGCTCAATTCACTGGATTACCTTGAAGATAGAATGCATTAATGCAATTATACAAAATCGCGGCTCAATCATGCAATTTATGGTATTTGGGCGCCGTCACTTCTCTCAAGTCTCATTAATTGCCACACTTGCATGAACTAGCTACTGTGGCATTAATTCAAAGCTGAAGTACTTGAGCAAAATTTGAATTCATGCCCTTCTATTTGATTGGCGATTGCCATTGAAAACTTTTATAGAACCCAGCAAACAAGTCCATGTGTTAGCAAGTTAGCGACAATGCTACCAAATCCTCTTAATCACAAGCTTGCAACCCCTTTTACGAATCCTCAAAGAATCTCGTGAGTGAGAGACAACCGTTAATCTTCATCAAGCCCTCCAGTCGCAACCTCACAACAACATTTGTAATATTCTTTCTTTACCTGCGAGCTGGCGACCACTGCAAATCTAACAAAACAACTTATTTCATCGCAAGCTCACAACAAGAAACTTAACTTGACTTAAACCCTTGTGATCCTGCGACAACAAGACACTTAACTATCATCTCATGCTCGCAACACTTTTTGACTTAAGACTTACAAACCTGTGAGCATGCAATGACCATAAAATCAGACCAAAAATTACCTGTCACCAGATCGCAACTTAAGATGCTAAAAAACTTCAAAAACTATGAGCAAGCGATGAAACCAACTAAGTTGTGATACCAACCACATCGCATGATCGCAAATTAAAATGACTTAACTGCGAACACCTCGCGACCTTGTGACAACATAAAATCACACCCAGTCGCAACCTCGCAACATAAAATGGTATTTGGGCATCGTCACTTCTCTCAAGTCTCATTAATTGCACACTCGCAACCTGTTATAACAACCCAACAAACAAGTCCACGTGTCAATCCCCATCTTTAATTGCACACTTGCAATCGATTATAACAATTTGGAAAGGAACCGGCGAGTTAGCGACAATGCTACCAAATCCTATTAATTGCAAGCTCGCAACACCTTTTACGAATCCTCAAAGAAGCTCGCGAGTGAGCGACAACCATTGATCTTCATCAAGCCCTTCAGTCACAACCTCGCAACAATATTTGTAATATTCTTTCTTTACCTATGAGCTGGCGACCACTACAAATCTAACAAAATAACTTATTTCATCACAAGCTTGCAACTCAAAACTTAACTTGACTTAAACCCTTGCGATCTCGTGACAACAAGGCACTTAACCACCATCGCATGCTCGCAACACTTTTTGACTTAAGACTTACAAACCCGCGAGCATGCGGTGACCACAAAATCAAACCAAAACTTACCTGTTGCCAAATTGCAACGTAAACCAACTAAGTTGTGATACCAACCACATCACATGATCACAAATTAAAATGACTTAACCACGAACACCTCATGACCTTGCAACAACATAAAATCACACCTAGTCGCAACCTCACAATATAAATGGTCAAGTACAAAACATCTTGCGAGGTAGCGACAACTAAAATCTCCCAGTACTCGCAAGCTCGCGACTTAAACTAACTTGATAATAAAGGACCTGCGAGCTACCGATAACCATAAAATCTCAAAAAAAATTATCTCTTGACCGCAGCAACCCAACGAGTACCAACAAAAATCGATATTTTATGTTAATTTACCATCATAAACAGGTGCGAGCAGTGGCACACAAACCATTAATGACTTCGTACTTACTCGCTAACTCTCGCGGCTATAATGCATGGCATCAAACCAATTCGAGACCTCGCAACCAAAGCAATTTCATTAACAATCTCCAGCTCGCTAACATAAAATGCTAACACTCAAAAACCTAGAGACCTCGCGATTTAAACCCAAACCAACACTCGCTAACTTGCCACTTAAATTGTTAAACATGAAATTTATTTGCGAGTTAGAGATGAAACATTAAACATCTCTCATTGTCTCAATGTCTGACCAGCCATTTGACCACACTTGACATTGACATGGACAAATAAAGAGAGGACAACTCTGAATTTCAATGCACGACAACTTCGGTTTACTAGCCAACTAAGACAAAAAACAAACACAAAACCCTAATCGCCATGAACATCATGTTAAGTATTTAAATTTTTAATGTAGAACAATAGAAAGGTTCTAGCAGTAAGAGTTATGCAATATGAATAATTTTATGGATCTTGTGACACAAATTGTTGCATTTCATGTTCAACATAATGTGGAACCAAATACCAGTTTACTAATAATTCAATTGTTTACTAATAATTCAGAAAATAAATTCTAATTGTTTACTAATAATTCAAATTCACAATTAAAATATGAAATAAGTATCCATTCTGATTGACAAATTCAAGGAATGCAATATCAAAAATCATCAATAATAACTATAGTATTGCAATTTTGCAAATTGAAATTGTAATATGACTCAATAACTATAGTATAGTTATAAATACCTATAACTGACTACTAATTCACTTCAGTGACTCACTCCAAGGCTTCTATATCCCAAATGGACTCAAGATCCAGAAACTGACTAGTACTAACAGGTTCATCTTCATTTTGAGTCAGGTATTCAAAAATTTCTTCATCTTCATGCTGACTCTGAGTCTGCGATCCATCATTTGTCTCAGCACTAGCACTAGCATCACCAGCTTTTAAAGTGTTGCACAACCCTCATCTTTCACGCATGGAATTCCAGATTGTTAGTGCCCTATCATATGGAAAATATCTAACATTATATTGGGTTACAAACAACCTCAAGCAAGTTTCCAAATTTTTGTCTAATTTGTTTCTGATCTTTGATTTCAAAAGCCCTAATGCACTGAAAACTCTCTCATCTTCCACCGACCCCAATATCATTGTTTGACATAAATCAGCAAGTTTCAAATATTTTGGTACTACAATACGCAATGCTTCACTTTGATCTATCCTTTTCCAAAGCCTTGTGATTGATCCAGGTTCAAATGGATTCTCCAAGTTAATAAACTGTTGTTTCATAAGCAATGCAAACTGTTTACATTGTTTTTTAAGATGATCTGAATTTATAATTCCTTCTATTGGCTATCCATTGCAATATGCATCTTTTGAAAATGTCAATATCAATTTCTCTAGTTTTTTATGAAACATCTTTGCTTCATTTGGATTATCTCCAATTGAATGCCAAAATTGAGGATACACACAACCCATGGCTTCAAGTATTTCTTCTCGAGGGAATCTTTCATGAATCTCAGTTGAAAGTTCATATGCAATAGACTTCAAATTATCACTAACAGATTTAACAATCCTATCAAAATCTTCCTTTTTAACTGGTAGTGCTCTGCCTCGCTTGCATGTCTTAGATTGGTGCATTGGTATCTGAAATCCTTTTACAAAGACACATAACTCATTTTTTGTATTGAAATGTAAAAAAGTTTTAGCATGATTCAAGTCTGTAATTATCTACCACCTAAAAAAATTTGGGCTTCGCCCTGTTAGATCTGAATATAGACCATCCAGGCTCAAGCATGTCATTTTACGTAGAGTGCTATACTCATTGATATACATAGTTCTGTCTTGGGATTTATTAACAAGTTTGTTCATTGAATCCAGCATGGGGAGAAGACTAGCTAAAGTTAACAGAGTCTCTATATCACTTAACTTATGTAAGAGATCATGAGCTTTGTCTACTGTGAGGCGTTGCTCATACATTAGTCTGATCAAGGATTGATATTCTGTTAGAAATAGTTTTGCTAGTCCATGCAAGGAGATCCATCTGGTCTCAACATCCTTGAGAAGCTTGTTTCCTACTGTTACTCCCTCAGCAAAAATCGAAAATTCTACAAAATGTTTACGACTTTGGCAAAAGTATGAGTGGGGCTCGTGGACCAGATCTTCAACTTTTGACACTGTAGGGAAATTGTTTACAATTCTATATGCTAAATTCATTCGATGGGCCATGCAATGAATGCCAACCATGTATGGTGTAATACTAGTTTTTAATCTTGTGTAAAGACCAGTCCTTTGACCTTGCATTACTATAGCTCCATCAGCTCCAACACACACCAACTTCTTGGCAATTGTCAAGTCATCCATACCAACAATTTCATTCAAAGCTTTCTTAACTTCCAAATATAAATTTTATGTTGTTGAATTGCCCCTCATTTTATGAACACATAGTAGATGAGCTCAACTGACATGTTCTTTTATGATATACACATGCATACAAACCCAAGCAGTGTTATCTACCACAGTAACTTCATCTATGGATAATGAAATGAAATTTGACTCTTTTACACTCTCTTATAAATTTTTCTTTTCCACCTCAGTGAGACAGTTTGTCATTTCCCGTCCAGTGTTTATTGACCAATGTGACATAAGATAGTGAGGAACATTCAAAAAAGATAATAAATTACTAAATTCTGGGAAATCTTTCATAGGACACCCTCTCAACATAATATGAAAAACAACACTCATCTGAACAGTCTTTGCCAGGTTTGCATCTTTCGTTGCATGTTCAAGCCCAGCCTTGATTGTATTTCCAAATCCACTATTACCAATCAGTATCGTTTTGTGGTTATGCTCTTCACATTCCACTGCATACTTAACATGAAAACATTCTTCCTTTGATTTCCATCTTACTACTCATTTTTCCTTTCCGTCTATGATTTGTTTTTCATAGACCTTACCAATATGTTTTTCTATGGTGTCAAGCTTTAGCTGCATCTTCTTCTCTCTTTTAGTTTTCCAGCTACAAATCTTACACCTGCATTATGTTGGTTGTTCATCATTGTTTGGGACCGGTTCAATGAATGGGTACTTTGCTACCCAATCAATCTTAAAACTCCTTGTCATCTCCCACTCTTGCTCCAGTTTTACTTTCCTTTTTCTTTTCTTCCTACCAACATCATCTTCAGTACTAGAATTTGCATCTAAGTGAATTATCTCATTATGTGTATCCCTTAGAACATCTTCTACCATGTCGGTATTGTCATCCTCATTTGATGCATTTAACTCAATGACAATCCCACCTTGTGGTGGTGGTGAGCTACTGTGAATGGCATTTGCAACTGCAGAAGTTGATGGACCAGAAACTTTGCCAATTCCAAAGAAAGACTTTATGGTAGTATCTTTAAGTTTAAGTTTTGGGCATTTTGATGGCCTCTCAATCCCTTCAGTTTCACCACCCTGAGGAGTCTTACCCTTGTCGGACATCCCAATCCTTTCACCACCCTGAGGAGTCTCAGTCTCCCCCTTGTGTGACATCTCAATCCCTTCACCACCTTGAGGAGTCTCACCCATGTCTGACTGTGACATATTGAGTCTTGACCTCTCACTACGAATTAAAAGTTAAAACTAATACTATCAAGTATGAAGAAATGATTACTCACCTTTATGCCTTCTTAATTCTCTGAATCGGGAATCAGGAATGCCTAGACCTATGTTGCAGGATTGTAACTCTGGCCCTCCGCCCTACAATGAACTTCGCCTTTCCAACTCAATTTGTGGAAAGCGAATTGAGACTCGAGAGCTCCAAATTTACTAATCAGACATGAACAAATTGTAAGAAAGAGTGTATTTATAGCAATCCATGATTGCATTTTTGGTGAATTGCACGGGGCCCAGGCATTGCAATTGCCAATAAACATTTAATTTAATTGCATTTTTGGTGAATTGCGCGGGCATGCAATGAACATTTAATTTAAGCGGGGCAAAATGGGTCCTCGAATGCTTATAATGTTTTAATTGATACTGGCGAATTTGGCCGACGCGTACAATGAACATTTAATTTACCATTGGTGAATTAGGTCCTGGGTACGTGGTCGTTTTACTATTGCTGGCAAATAATGAAGGTGATCTAATACCCACGTACGAGTGATTCTAGGTGAATATTATGGGCATGCATGTCGACGGTGTGTGGTCAATGGCGAAGCCAGATTCTACAGTGTATCGTTAACCTCGAGATTCTGGGTGATTTGACCACGATGTTACCCCAAACTATTCGCGTGGAATTTTCCAATTGACAAAGATTCACCACTAAAAAACTCTTTGATTATAGCTTAAACCTAGAATCCATCTTTGAATGGGTGGTCCCTACTAGGGGCTTCAACTTGTGTGAAGGCATTATAAATTTTCATCATTTGTTAGGACATAAATACATTCCTTTCCAAAGGGGGCAGAATAATAGATTGTATGCTCGACTCAAGGCAGAGGTACAAATTGGGTGGGAGGCCTTGAAGCTTTTTGTGAACCTGATGGAGGTCGAAGAGGAGTTATAGTGTGCCATTGAGGAGGCCAAATCCCTTCAAGATACTAATACAAGCACAGATGGACGAGACCACATTGTTGGCATTACTGATATTGACAAAACAGTTAATCCAGTGAACCTATATATTAGCTAAGATTTATCATTGATGACTAACACTGACCAGTGGAGTGGTGTATCTCAGTGGCAAAGGTGATAGCTTGCAAACAAAATGGAAGCAGTATCAGAGATAAATGATCAAGGTTCAATCGGATCAAGGGAAGACAAAATAAGGCAGCCGGTTTGTCATTCAAGAAGATCGGTGTAAAGGTCAGATCTTCAAGTTGTCTATTTTGATGATGATGTAGTCACAAAAGGTGACTTAGGTAAGAAGGTTTGAGGTCCTATGCAAAACGGAACCTCATTGGCAAACAGGAAAAGAAGCTTGATGGAAGTACTGCAAACCGGTAGCAAAGGATGAACCAGTAGAGAAGAGCGCAGTGGTCACCTTAAATCTAGGAGCAATGATCAGTTACAAAGTTGTGATGGCAAAAGGTGAGTTGGTTAGTTTGTGATAACACCAAAGTAAAGGTTAGTGAAGTCAACTTCAGTCATCATGCAATTAAGCCATGATTTCTTGCAGATTTTTTGGTTCGCATTTAAAAGACTGAACTCGACCCAGAAGCTGCTATTTTTGGGGGATGCGATGGCAGATTTGGATGAATAGTTGGTGGAATTGTTACAGGGCATGCAAAGAAAGATCGGGAAGATTTGAATTTGAAATCTACCGATATTTGAATTATTGGTGGAAGTATAAAGTGTTTTGAGTTCATGCAAAAAAAAATTGATCAAAAAATTTGCAAAGTGCAAATCCTATGAGAGGTGAACCAAAGTGCAGAGTGAAGAGTAAGGAAGTGCTACGTGATTTAGCAGAGCAGAGTGTGTGTGAATTAGACCGACAGATTGCAGAGATGAGGGTATGAGAAGAGAACCGGTGTAGTGCAGAGCAGACACAACCGGTGCAGACATAGTGTGAGATTCATTGTGATTTGATCAAGCTATCAGTAGCTATACTAGAAGATCAACTTCCTATTGCTTTCTAACCATTGCAACTCAAAATCCCTTAACTGGGTGGACTCTAATAGGTTTTGTTATTTAAATCCCTTAATCGAGTGTCATCTTGATTGATGATTTAAGTCCTTTAATCAGGCTACCTTTAATAGGGTAAAGGCTTTAACCGACCTAGATTCAAATCCCTTAATCAGGTGGCACTTAACAGTGTCTCTATAAATATCCTAATAGGGATGGCTCGTTATAGGGCGTGCTCCAGAAGAGTACAAATTTTGTGAGCATCAACTCACACCATGGTTTTCTCCCATTTGGGTTTCCACGAGATAATTCTTGTTGTTATTGTGTATCTTTTCATGGATGCATATTCTCTTGCAATAACTGTTTGTATTGATGAATATTAAGTTAGTGCAGACTTAAGTAAAAGGGTTTTAATTCTGTGAAACCGGTAGGTGACTGATTCACCCCCCTCTCCATCATCAGTAGGGACCAACACAAGTGAGAAAATGAAGGCGGTTGGAACCAAACTTCTCTTTTGGTTAGTTTTGTTCATGGAGTTTTGACTGTTTTTGTGGTTTGGGATTAATTTCCTATTTTTTGTTTCCAATGCAGTTTCATGTACTGTTTTATTGTTTAAACTCTCTAGTTTTGATACTGTTACGAGCCATTTTGGAATGATTGAACTACTTTATTTTTTGTTTGAAGATATAATGATGGGCACTTGTAAGGGTATAGGGTGGTTTTTGAAGATGGTTTGTAAGGATGGTTTTTTTAGGAGGGTGGTTTGGGACTGTTAGACATTTTTAGCAGTTATTATATACTTTCTATTATAGATTAATAAAATAACAAATATTACCAATAAAAAAATTATAATAACAAAATTAATATCGAATTTAATTATTAATTTGTAGTGTAATATTATATTATTTTTAATATTAATGCAATACTAATTATAATTAGACTTAATAAAATAACTATTAATAATTATAAAAGTGAAAATAGAAATTTTTGGAATAACTTAATGAAAAATATTTAAATTTTTTATTAAAAGATTAATTTATTTTGTATAAATTAAAATGATTAAAAAATTTATGATTTTCCAAAAAATATTAAATAATAAAATCATTTTAAAAAATATATAAAATATAATTATAAAGAGTGCATATAATAATTAGGTTTATTTTTTTAATAAAAATATATCTATATTTAATTTTAAACTAAATCAAATCCTTATAAGTGGTATTATTATATTTATTTTAAGATAAAAAAAGAATTATTAAAAATTTATATTTTTATTTAAAAAATATTTTATTTACAATATTATAAATAATTAAAAATAAAAAAAACTATTTAACATAACATTTCAGTTTTTAAAATAAAAAGAAATCTAAAAAAAAATTAAAAAATCTATCATCCCTAGAACTTTGCTCCTATAACACCAAAAAATTTAAACCAATCATGGTGTAGATAAATAATTTTTACAATATTTTAAATTTAAAAATATAAATCTCAACTTTACAAAAACCAAGGTTTTTTTAAAGATAAAATAATAATCACTTTTTATTGGTGCAAAATAATTGATGGACTTAGTGAATGCAAGTACTAATAATCTTTTCAAGATTGCTTTGGCCCATTTAATGCTTTGTAAGAGACCTTGTTTTATCTTGTTACTAGGATAGGAATAACCTACAATGGAAACACTATAGTAGCTTGACACATTTGTGTAAGAAAAACAAAAAGCTAATATTAAACAAAGAGAAAATGAGCATGTTTTCATTTAGAAAATTATTTGATTTAATTTTTTTAATTTTTGTCTTATAAAATAAAAATAATGGCATGTTTCTAATTTTTGTATTGGAATTGATTTGATTTTAATAATTAAAACTTTTTTTTTTATCAAAATATAATAACATGATAACTTTTTAAATGGAATAATGGACAAATAAAATTATTAATTTAATAATGATGTTTCTCCATGTTTTTTAACATGGCCATGTTTCAAATTTTCATATTTGATGTGATTTGATTTTAATAATTGCAACTTTCTATTTTTTAATCAAAATACATTAACATAATTAATTTTCAAATGAAATAATGGACATCAAATAATTACCTTAATAATGATATCTATTGACATTATCTTACACAATGTTTTCTAAATATAAGTATGCTTTTAACATCAATGACAAGTTAATCCAAACAATTTTCAAATATTAAATAGGTATTAAACTTTGATAAAATGGACATGATTCTTTACTAAGACATGCTTTGACAAAAATAATTAATATTAACCATGTTGTTTAATTATCAAGTCTTCTTAATTTTATTCAATCGATAATCTTTTGAAATTTGAAAATAATAAAATAATACACTATTCATGTATCTATAATATAAAAAAATTTAATAGTTTTTTTTTCCCTTTAACACCAAAATTATAACATAATAAACAATTAAAAGTTGTCTATTTATATAATCCACTTACTACTAAAAATAAAGCAAGACTTAGTAATTTTATTAAAACTCTATAGATAAACATTGTTTAGAACTACCTATGAAAATATTAATGAAAGACTTATTCCATAAGTTATTTTTTAAAAACTTTATCGTACTATTATTAATTTTTAATGTATAAAGTAATATTTAAATTTAATAAATAATTTAAATTTTTTTTAAACCTAAGGTGAAGTTTTATGTTTTTTCATAAAATATATATAATAAGTTAATTTGAATATAAATTTCGTTAATTAGATTTTTTTTAACAAATTTAAAATTAAGATTTATCTTTCTCTATAATGAATTAATTTGAATATAATTTTTTTTAATTTCAATGGTATTTCTTATATATTTGAATAATATAAAATATCATTCACAAAATAATATTATAATTTGAAATGCATTTTTTAAAATTTTAGAAAATGTAAAATGTAATTTTAAAGAGTAAAATAATACAATTTCATATAATTTATGGATATTAATTTATTTTGAGATAATTAAAAGTTGAGATTGATTATAATATTAAATTAAACGTGTAAATAATAAAATAATAGTATTTTATTGAAAATTTGGTGAAATTGTATTAGAGTAAGATAATTGAATACTTGAATTGATAAATTATCTATTTACATTTTCAACTACTTTTATGACTATAAGAATAACCTGAATGTACATATATAATTTTACATTGTGTGCAAAAATTTAAATTCTATTGAATTTGAAATTTGAACTATCTTTCCTCATAGTTATTCTTGTATTATAAAGCTATGGTTTATTTGTCACAAGTAATAATATAGATTATTGTAGTATGGTTTAGTGTTTAAAGTTAGGTATAGAATCAAGAATATTAACATTAGATAAAAATTAGCTTTTTAGTCATTATGAATTTTAGTGGGTAAACAACCCTTTCTAATCTAAGGTTTGATGTGAACTGTATAGTGCAACCCTTTCTAGGGTCATTGTCCCAAACAATTCCTCTACACTTGCTACCCACAATGGGAAGCTCATAAAAAAAAGGGTACATGTTGGCCCCTTGCTTTTTTACCTGATCCCATCTAGATCCTAGTCCTAAGAACACATCACCTGTCTCCTGTGTGTCGAAATGGAGAATCGTAACATTAAAATAATGAAATAGAAGAATCACACATATCCAAGGCCTACGGGGTTTCTATAGTTCCACTACCGTATGCAGGCTCATCTAAAATTTATATTATTAGATTATGGATCCAAGGGGGATTTCTCGCCTCTTGGATTTTAACTCCACCATGTTCCTTATTCATCTTGAATGGTTTCTAGGGAAAATGTCTGACACCATTGTTGGAGCTTTATTAGGTGTTAGATGCAGTTGAGCAATCACAATGACATTACCCATAAATGCAACTTAGAGACATCGTAAATACCAAATGTTGCTAATTTTAGTCATTATAAATTATATTATAAAATTTTTAACGTATTATATTGATTTCATTTTATTATCTTATTGTCAATATTATTAGAGTGAGCACTTAATAATAATAAAAAATATTTCTTTCAAATACAACTTTTTAAATAACAAATTTTATTTTTGATTTCAATCTATAAATAATAAAATAATTTTTTTTTATTAAATTAAAATATTACTTTACACATAAAAAAATGTTAATGCAATCAAATTATAGAAAAAAATCAAAATGAAAATTATTTAATGATTGGTTTTGAAAAAATGAGATACTTTGCATTAGGTGTCACAAAATATGCATTTAACTTTCCCCTTATGGCAGACCCTTGCCCTAGCAGTGGTCAAAAGACCAATGGTTCCTTTTAATTTCTATTTTAATATTTCGAAATATTTGGAGTTGAATTTAAGATAGTGAAGTTGAATTGATGTTTCATTACAGTAATGAGTGCATCACTTGAATCACGTAATATTGATATGGCAAATGATTGTGGTCTATTCGGTTTTAAAATTTAATGAAATTCAACCCACGAGACTTTTCATCCCTATAAAGGCAGACTCACCTAGGTATTTAGTACTATAATACCTGGTGAATGCATAGTCTCGTCACATTTTTATTTATTTATTTATTTTTGGGGAGTTTTCTAAAAAATGACTAATTTATAACCCATGAGATGTTGATTTAATAACATTTTAAAATGATAAAAGATAATAGGTTTAATCATGCAAAATATGTTAGATAGTGATGTAAGTCAATGATGTATTATTGGTTCTTTATGATGCTTAAATGATGATGTTATGATGTTCTTACATTATTTCAATGCGTTTTTAAAATGAATTAGGGTTAGTTCTATTGGTAGTCAATTTAATAATAGCACAAATTTCATTCAAGTCCACACAGCGATATACATTTGGTTTCATTTGCACATCATCTATAACTAATATGAAAAATATGCAGGTACCTCTCATTTGGTCAAATTTTCATAGTGATGTTTCTGTTTACATCATACATTCATATTAGATATTGGAAGTTACAAAAATAAAATAAAGATCTAAGTTTGGGAGTGTTTTGGTCATTTTTCAAGTTCTAGAAAAGTTTTTGAATTTTGGTAGACTAATAGACTTATTCCTCTTATTTGACCTCCTATATTAATTTTTAGTCCAAAAAAAAAAAGTTATACAAGGGGTGTTTTATTGCTATCCTTTCCTTTGTTCTATTTGTTTGTATGATTTTCACAAATATTTAAACATATATCTCTCCTCTAGACCTTCCATTTCCTTTTGTAGTACAGCCCAAATTGTTTCATTTCTTTATAGATTTGTAGAGTGTTGGTGGTTACCTAGAATCTCTCAACCCTATGTTGTGGCCTCCCTTCACTACCTACATTTTCTTCCACTCCTCTTTTTGTACTTTCATTCATTTGTAGAATTCCTTTATAGACTAAGATGTGCTTATCTTTGGTTCTACATCTTTTCCCTAGATATTTCGAGATCCTTAATTAGCTCATTTTCTTGACTTTGAAGAGTTCCTTAAACTTCCACATTTCCATTTCCATGTTTAGTCATAGAAAAATTCTTCCATTTCATTAAAAAATTCTTGTGGCTAATCAATGAACATTAAATGTTTCAATCCAATGTTTTTTATTAAGATAAACAAGTTTTATAGGGATCCGAAACCCAAAGTTTTACAACATTAGTCACAAAACATACTAGAACCAATAGCTAACCAGCAAATGAAATAGGGGCCGAGCCCACAAAGACAAAAAAACTACAAAAAAAAAGCTAAGCACAAAACAAAACAACAACACCCTACAAGAAAGAGTGCACCAAATCCAAGTTCATCTTGATCATCTTCTGGTTTATGTCTTCAAGCTCTTCCATAATAAACCTGGAGGTACCCTGCTCCTAATTCCTGCTTCTGGTTCTAGTATGTGGGACAGTCATAGTCTGAGAACCCATTCATTGCACACTCTAATCCTATTATTTATTCTTTTGTTTAGTCTCCAATGGCGGAATGTTGGATAAAGGTCAAGCTTTGTGATCGACAATCATTGTATTTACTTTCTTGAGGCCCTCCACATTGCTATTCATAGCTTCCTTACTAATATCCACTAAATTCCTCAAGCTCCCTTTTATTTCTTCCAAGCTTGATTCGAGACAACCAATTCTACTGTCATGGTCAGTCTTCATAGTCTCCACATCTTCAGTTAATTTTTGTGTTATCTGGAGTAGCTTATCGGTTTTACTTGGCATAGGGTTATTCGTAATGTATCAATGATACCCTTGATACCCTCTTTCAGCATGTTAATCTCCTTACCAACCCAAAGGAAATAATTCTCCTGCCCACTAACATAATTTTTTATTAGCTTCTCCAGCACTAAGTCGATAGTGGCCATCCCATGTTCCCCTTGGTCAACCTTAATAGGGATGTCAATTTTAATTTCCTCTTCCTTTCCCTTGTTGTAACCAAACTTCCTTGACTTAGAATTTTTTTTATTTTAGAGGATCAGAGTCTTATACTTACTAGCCACCCATCTAGGGTGTTTTTTCCTCCTAGTACTGCTAGTCCTAGGGGTCATGTGGGTGGGACCCTCCTCTTAAGTGGGATAGTAGTTAGGGTCTTCCAAAATCTTTATATCCCACCAATCCATGGCCATTCCACTCTCCTCTCCAAACATTTACATATCTGACACTGCGTGCACCTCAGGGTTGGTGGACGAAATGGTGGTTTAATCAACCAGTGAAGGCTTAACCTCATTTGCCTTAGCATAGTCCATGATAAGAACAAGTAATCCTTCATGTAAAAAAGGATTTAAAAGATTCTTGGCATGGTTACCCTGACTATACTCCAGGAAAGAAAGAAAATAAAAGGGAATGGAAGTCCTTTTACCATGCCTAAAATGGTTAAGAATCGTGAAATGATAGGAAAAGATACTAGCAAAGCAGTCATCAAGAGTAATGTACCTCATTATCACCTCCGCCATGTCTGCCCACATGGTTTGCAAATATTTCCTATTATACCCACCATCTGCCATCTTGCGAACCTTGTCTCTTTCACTTTGTTTGTCAAAGAAGATGGAGATAGCATCCTCAGCTGACTTTCTCTCACGATATAATTTATTTCCTTCCATCTGCATGCCCATGATATTTGCAATGAAAGCCTCATAAATTCTAAACTCTGCCCCAAATGCAGTAAGAATGCCCTTATTCCATCCTCTTACAAATTCTTCAATCTTTTTGGGATCATTCGCAAGGAGTATCTCAAGATAGGGAAGAAGACCCCCATCAAAGATTTTATTCCAAAGGTCTGTATTCTTCTTCCATTTTTCATAAGACGTGGGCTCCATTCTATTTTTGTCACCACCCACACAGTCTCTACCTCTACAATTCCAAGTATACACAGCAAATCGGGCCCACAAAATGCAAAACCAAGCATGAAGGAAGGGTCTCGACACTTTGATATTGGGATCTAAAAACAAATCCCACCAAAAATCACCATTCAAAATACTACATGACTTCATTAATGAGTAATGAATAACCAATACAAGTGGTGTCTTTTCTCGTCAGATCACACAAGTACTTTAAGAAAGTTCCCCTTTCTATCCGCCACCATACCTCCATGCAATCCACACCAATATTTTCCATGTAGTTCACCGGCATATTGCCTTCCCTATACACATGGAAGATCTTGAAATCATCTAGCTTATCAATCATAATGTGGCACTCCTCAATTAAACGTTTGATCATCCAACTAGGTTCAAATTTCTTTTTAATACATTTAATGATATTCACGGAGTCACTTTCTAGATAGACTTTCTTGAACCCTTCCTTGATTGCCATGCATAATCCAATGTAAGCGGCATTTTCCTCGGTGAGGTGGTTTGTCTGGGTGCCTAGAGGGAGCGCCACCATTGAGTCAAGCTTACCATTGTGGTTCTGAGAAACTCTCCCATAACTAGCCGGCCAAGCAAACCCTTGGTCGCCCCATCAATATTGATTTTGATCCACCCACTAGGAGGGGGGACCCAAACAACATTGTTTCTAGCTTGTTTTAACTTACCCATGGGAGTAGATATGTCCCAGCTGATATACCACCTTTTGATGATATCCCGGTCTTTTGACAATGTAATAATGGGAGGGTCACCCTTATATGAAGAGTAGCAATATAAAAAAAATTCCTTGATACCATTTTGAATCTTGTGAGCAATGACAAGGCTAAAGACTCAATATCCCTGAAGATCCAATTGTTTCTTTCCTTCCACAAAGCTCAGGCTAAATGAGGCAACATAAAGCTCTATACAACTTTTAGGGAAGGGTTATCTGAAGGACAATTCCACTGGGACCAACTATCAAGAATATTACTAGGCAAGCACCACCAGATTCCCCATAGTTTAAAAAAAATATGCCAATGTTCTATCGAGATGTTGACTTTTATATTGAATTTCCGTAGAGGTCCCTAATGCATTTGTCATTTATTTTTTCTTATGCAAAGTTTAAGCTAACATCTAGACTTCTAGTTTTCCACCAAGATATCCAATCTCGATGTCATGTCTCATGTCTCTTTCTCTCACGTTGCTTTATATTTCTTCCTTTAGTCTTTTCACCTATTTGTCAAATTTTCCTATAATTCAAAACTTCCATTATAATTTCTAGTCTTGGCCTTTAGTTATATAATGAAACCCATCTCCATTTCTCACCTCGCATCCTACATCAAATGTATGAGTTTCATTTTGTTTACTTTACCCGCTATCTAAATCATGTTAGGATACCATTATTGATTGGATTTTACCTCACAACAATTCCATAAGTTGTATCCCACCTAAGAATCCATTTTCTTATTTTGAGGCACACATTTGCATTCGATTTCAATTGCCATCATTAAGAAGTGGGGTATGTGCACAAAGATGGTGATTAGAAAAGTGGACACCACCCAAAAAAAACATGGAAAAACAAGCAGCGCCTACATAGTTCTAAAATTTGAAATTCCTACGTACGCGCTTAAGTTTGTTCTTCCCGAGCCTAGAGAAGGTAGCGCCTACGCGTTTCTTTTAGGAAAATGAGTGCATATGCGCTATGCCTAGGAAAATGAGTGCGTGCATGCTTCTCATAGGAAAATGAACGCGTACGCACTAATAATCTAAATATAACCACGTACGCGGTGCCTATTAAAAAAAGCTTTTTAAAAAAAATTGGGTCTCATTTACCCGTCAATAGCACATTTTTACTTCATTTTTTTTTTTATTTCCTCTCCTTAACCACGAACGGGGTGTTAGATTTGTTCTCCAAGCTATGGATCAAGGTTAGTGTTTGTTTATTTTTGTCTTTCTTTCCTGTTTGTTCAATTTGTTTTACATTTTGAATTTAATTTCATTAATTTTGATTAGGTTTTTTCATTTTTTATTTCAAAAACCTGATTCTTCTAATCCACAATAAGAACAACCAAATGCACCTCTTGAAAACCCACAAGGACAACCAAATGCACCTCCTAAACACCCACAAGAAAACCCCCCAATTCCTCCTTTTGACTGCACACCCGAAACACAGGAGCAATTAATTAATCAGTTAGGATAAAATACGTCTAAAATCAATAGACAGATTGTTAAATTGAAAAATTCTGAACTTGAGCATCATCAATCCCTTGCCACTAGCCTAGAAACATTAGCTAGTGGTGCCATAGCTGATTCCACACAAATTACCAAATGGGGAAGCTTTAGGGATAGGTGTCTTGAATTCTATACCGATGGGTTATCATACGACGGAGTAAAAAACAAAAATATTACTAAACAACAAATATGTGCCCTTTTCGTTGATCCCAAAACTGGTCAGTCATTACCTCTCAATGCAAATAAGTTTCCCATACAATGGTGTACCAATGTGCAGATGAAGAATTTTTTTGGGTAGAGGTGGTGGATGGTCTTTGATAATTCACTTTGTAATAATTATGAGGTGCCATTATATTTTTTTAGAAAAGTATATTGTGAGTTTGTGCTCAATGTGCGCCCAAATTATTTTGACATGAGAGAGTTCTATGGTAGAGGTGGTGGCTCTACCCAAGATAGACCTAGAGCTCATAGGCAATTACCCATGGAGAGTCGCCGCCCCTTAGCACCCAAACCCAAGGTGCATCAAGTTGTCCCAATAGAGCTAAAAGAGTCGATGGAGCTACAGATTTTGTAGGCAACCACAACGTTGACTAGTGCCATCATCCAGCATGGGATATCATTAGCACACCCTATTGTATTGGATGATGAGCCATTAGGTGGCGACAGAGAGCACATCTAGCATATGTGTGTCAGTTGCTCGGGGATATGCTTGGGGATAGATGATGCAGCCGGTGTAGATGGACCCTCATCTCATCTATGCATGATTTGTGGGAGTAGATGTCAGGCCCACATGACTGGGGATTTCACGCTGACAGATGAGTTGATGGACATGGTGTTTTCCCATGAGCGACAGACACAGGTGTGTTGATTTGAATTCATAGCATTTTATTTATTAGTCACTTTAAATTTGTAATTACATAAATGAATTTTCATTTATACATTCATTTAAATTGAGACAAATAATATGCATTTCAGGATATAGCAGTGGTATCCCATACTCCTCCCCCAGTTACTATAGCTGCAACTTCGATGCCTGAGGTATAAATTTTGTAACATGTTAAAATAGAATAGTACACTTTGAATTCAAAAAAATACAAGATATACTAACTATATTTAATGCTTGGTCCAATTTTTGGTTTGTAGGTGTTGACAGGGGATGAAATGTCCCAGATCAATGACATCATGCTCTCACCAATCGATTTTGGCCTACAAGGCTATACAGTATCATATTTTGTACAACCCTTTTTATGTATTGTTTTGATGGAATATGCATGTCATTTCATTTTAGATTTTTAAATTTATGCTTAATTTATCATCTGTACTAATATCTCATGTTAATTTTGTTTTTTTAGGATACCCCTTCCTCGTCTAGGGCTCGTCTTAAGAAAAAGAATTCCTCAAAGACGCCAAAACATGGGAAGAAGGTAATTGAACACATTTTTAGTTGTAAAATTGTTTTAAAATGTTGAAATCAAGTATTAGTTGGGGTTTGCAGATTGATTAGTGTTTTTTGTCTATTTTATATGTACGGCCATTGAGCTATGTGGATTTGTTGAATGCACTTGATTTGCACCTGGATCAAGAGAGGGTAGAGGTATGTATCTCTACTTTATTTTCTTGATTTCATGATTATATGCACGTGTACATGTGAACTTGTGATATATTATAATCTTATCATTTTTTCATACAGGAAATATCCATACCTATTTCATCAATGGCGAACCCTCCTCCATGCACTAGAGAAGCATCTCAGGATCCGGTACACTTTTGTTTGATATGTAAAATTAATTGTTTTTAATCTTCAATACTTATCATTATATTAATTGTATTTAATCTTTGAACATTTTTGTATAGGTTATAGCAACAGTTTCTACATCGATGGTGAGCCATCCTCAGTCCATTGGAGAAGTATCTCAAGCACAGGTACGTCATTGTTCTCTATATTATAGCTTTTAAGTGTTTTTGATGTATTTATGTTAGTACATTATATTAATTGTACATTGTATCTACAATAGACCCCTTCGCGGTACGACCATCACATGGATCGATTTAAGTATGTCTTCAAGAAAACTCCTAAGAGTGACAAGGAGAGGAGAGTGAAGACATTAGCTATTAGATCAGTCGATGAGGTCATCTACATTTCAATTTCAAAGGAATTATAGTTAAATGCATAGTTATGTTTTTAATTGTGAACTATTTTCTATAAAAGAATTCTAACTTGGCTTTTGAATTGTGGTTTTGCAGCCATCTACAGAGTCGCGTACTGCCTCAAAGAGGCTTGATTTTGATGATCCACCACAAGTTTAGGATCATATAGTGTTAGTTTTGGTCATAGAATGACCAATACATGTAGATATATTCTACATTTTTATTGTATATCGATTTGGACATGGCATATGCCACATTTTTGTAATACTTGTATTGACTTGGCAGACATGCCTTTTTTATATATATAAATATTGATATTCGATCCAATAAATGTGTATTAAGTTCATTATTTTGTATTCATTGTATTTTGTGGTTGTCCTTTTATAAATCTAAATGAACATTTGCATATGTAATAAAAAATATGAATATAAACAACAAAAATATATGATATAAAACATTGCAATCGTGGAATATGATTTGATAAAATTTCTAAAATGTTGAATTAGCCCTACAAAACTCCTTGTATTCAGTTCATTATTGTGTAGTCGTTGTATTTGGTGGCTTCCCTTTTATAAATTTAAATGAATATTTGCATATGTAATCAACAATATGAATATAAACAAAAAAAATTGACAATATGAATATAAAAAACAATGTGTTTGGTGCGAGAGCACCCTCACGCTCACAATGGTCAAATTTTATTCATCGTGTTCACAAACCAACATCGCGAGCGCATCCAGGTGGGTAGGTTTACGCTAGGCATGCCCCTGTCATGCATCCCAAAGCGTCAGAACGTCGAGAGTCATACCATATCGGTGCAATCTCTCAAGTGCCCTAAGTCCAAAAATTGTCAAAATTTGATGGACTGTTTCTTCAAATACGAGACACATATGGTCAATCCATTTGAACCTGTGGGGTCATGTGAGGCTCCTCTAGAATGGCCTATCTCAGTTTTTGACGACTCAGAGCTATTTTCAATTGGTAGCATTTTTTCGCCTACTGCAAGAACCGTCAGTTCCATGCAATTCAAAGTTGCAAGATTGGCTAGAATTGATTCGGTTCGTCGTGTGCACAAACCAATGTAATGAGAATGTCCAAGTGGGTAATTTTATGCTAGGCATGCCCATTTTGTGCATCCCAAAGCACCGGAATGTCAAGAGTCATACCGTACCGGGGTGATCTCTCAAGTGCCATGAATCCAAAAAATTGTCAAAATTTGACAGACTTTTTCTTTAAATCCAGGACACATATGGTTGATCCATTTGGACCCATGGGGTTGCATGAGGCTCCTCTACAATGGCCTATCCTGATTTTTGATGAATTGCAGCCATTTTCAATTGGTAGCATTTTTTCGCCTACTGCAAAAATCGTTAGTTGCATGCAATGCAAAGTTACAGGATTGGCTAGAATTGATTCAGTTTGTCGTGTGCACAAACCGACATTGTGAACGCATCTGAGTGGGAAATTTTATGCTAGGCATGCCCATGTCGTGCATCCCAAAGTGCCGAAACGTTGAGAGTCATACCATACCGATGCAATCTCTCAAGTGCCCCGAGTCCAAAAAATTGTCAAAATTTGATGGACTATTTCTTCAAAACCAGGACAGGTATGGTCGACCTGTTTGCATCCGTGGGGTTGTGTGAGGCTCCTCTACAATGGCCTATCTTGATTTTTGATGACTTGGACCCATTTTTAATTGGTAGCATTTTTTTGCCTGCTACAAAAACCGTCAGTTGCATGCAATGCAAAGTTGCAAGATTGGCTAGAATTGATTTGGTTCATTGTGTGCACAAATTGACATTATGAGCGCGTCTGAGTGGGCAATTTTATGCTAGGCATGCCCTTGTTGTGCATCCCAAAGCATTGGAACGTCGAGAGTCATACCATACAGGTGCGATCTCTCAAGTGCCATGAGTCCAAAAAATTGTCTCCATCTAGCTCAATTGTAGTGGTTTGGGAATTTGATATGAATCAATGGGAACCAACGGTCTACAAGACCATTTGTCAACCCACTCTTGTGATTCACATTCTTCCCACAAATAATACATGCATGAAGAGAAAAAACATACCATTTGTCTCGTATAAATTACCAGTGAACTTGAATTTGAACTCATAAATGAGTGCATGTCACTTGATCCTACAATTGTACAACAATATAGATAGTTTTCAATGTTAGATTCAGTGATCAACCAAAAATATCTATGAACCATTGACGTACCTGGATTACCTGGACCCATCGCAGACTTACACCGTCGCACAATTGTTTCTCTATTTATCAACTCAACACCACTTTTGTACTTCAATTCTTCCCTAGCTAGGGCTCTTTTCACACATGCTTCTGCACCATCGTGCTCTCCCTTACCATGTCCAGCCTCAGTGAAATTCCAATAATATTGTACATCGCTTGTCATATGCATCCTTATCAACCAATAAAACATCCTTGCATTCTTGAATTGTGTGGTGCAATTATCTGACCATATTAAGTGTCGATTGTATCGTATGTTCCTTTCCCTTAAAATATCATAGAAAACTTTAAAGCATCCTTGTACAAACTTTGATGAATGAGTACGATCATCACTTATGTAGAAGTGATACTCTCTTACAACCTTTCTATCCTCCTCTGTGCTATCATATGCATGCATGAATGCTATGTGTACAAAAATAGAAACTTGTGTAGAGTGATAATACATGGATTGCACTTCATTTTGAGGTTGTAGTGTATAATTTTCAGTGAAATCAATGATAGAGACAATGGTGCCAAGAGGAAATGTGTCCTTACATAACTTTAATTTCTCATCTAACCATCGAGCTCTATGTGTAAGCAATATGTACTCATAACTAGTTTATTTTGAAACATTTTCATAAATTGAGCTACACATATATCATTTTTCACTAGCTCACATCTCTTCAAATCTTTTCCATCTTTAACTCCATATGTGACTGTCTTGTATTTTCTGAAAGAAACTAGTTTCATACCAATTTCATGTGTGCTCTCCAAATGTACACATCTTGGTAAACATTGCAAACCACCACATATAGCACAAGAAACTTCTAAACAAGGCATCTTATAATAAATGCAACCATCATGTCTATTACATAGCACACTTGAAATAAATTCTCTTACCGACTTAGGAGGTGCTTGTATATTATATCCTGCAAAACATCGTTAGTGTGCAAAGTAGAACAAATATGACAAAAAATATCATAATGCATGGAAAATTCAATATGCATCCTACAACAACACGTGATACATACATGATTAATCTTAATATAAAAAGGTTTTGCCATTTCAAAAAATCTTTGAGAAATTCTTATTTGAGGAAACTTTTGAAGGAATCTTTCATAAAATTTAGTTTGAGTCATATCCAAATAGTGTTTGGCATGTGGCTTACGATTTGTAGACCCAATCCGCCTTCTAACAACATCTCTTTGGTTGGGCAAAAATCTTGTGTTGTCATGCCAAAAAATTTCAATTAATGTTTTTAGTGCATCAACAACAACCTTGTCTTTATGTGGTAGTCTACTCAAGAATTCCCAAAGAGAATTATTGTTAGGTTCCTCTATTTTTTCTCGCCTCTTTAATGCTTTACTTAATGTTGTTCTACTAAGGTTTAGTGAATTACTTGTTTTGCTTATCAAATGATCTTTTTTTATTTTCTTGCTCATTATGGTTGATGTAATGACACGTCAAGTAGCATTAGAATCTTTTGTACGTGATTTTGAACCAATAGCTTGATATGCATCAAATAGATTTCTCACAATAGTTCTTTCACTGTTAATTTTAGATGATCTTAGGCCTAGAATTTTCATTGTCTCTCTAAAATTCAAATTTTTAATCATTTGAACAATTAATTGACATCTTGCGGTTTGATTTTATTTTTCAAAATAGTTTTGCCATATTCTTTAAACCATTCTCCTACAAGTTCGTTAATTCATTTTATTGGGCATTGGCTTCAATATATTCTCATCAATGTCAATAAGATACTTTGGTTTCCTACAAATGATTCTAGGAGGTGTTAACATCGGTGCATTATGTACATTCAATTCATCAAGTAGAGAAGGTGTATGTTCATCATTTAATTGATTATTCAATGCAGTATCTTCTTCAATTGCATTAGGTTCATAAGGTAAATCAAATGTCTTTTCTTGAATTGCATTAGATGCATTATATTCATTTGGTAAATCAAATTGAGATGTTGAGGATGACATACCTTCTTCTCCCATTGTTCTTATGTCAAGCAATTTCTTCATACGCTGCCTTTGTCTTTCCTTTTGAGCCTCTCGTTGTTCCATCATTCCTCGCTTGTTCTTTCCCATGGTTGGTATCGGTTGTCCTAAATAGAATCATATTACATATATATGTAAACAAAAGTTCATAAACAAACAAATAACCATAAATATGCATCTTATCACTATTTTTTGGAATCAAACTATTAAACAATCACAATACTATTGACAAAACTAATAAGAACAACAATTCAATCATTTGAAATCATGCAAAAACAAAAAAATCACTTACTTCTATATGTAAAACAGTGATAGAAGTCCAGACACAGTTCCAGTGGAGCCTTCAACGACCTCAAAAACTTCTTTCGAGGCCGTTGAGGCTCTTGGGCAACTAAAAATATGTCTATGTACTGTGTACACACTACATTAATAAGCGCGTACGTATTGTTAGTCCGTAAAATATTGGCAAGCCCAACGGTATTCATTTTTCCCATTCTATACTAATAAGTAGTGCATACGCGCTCCTAAGCCTAAAAAATGTTATCATAGGATAGCGAATAATGGGCTCAATACCCCGTACATTCTTACAAGTAATAAGTGTAGCTAGGAATCTGGAAATCATCAAAGCAAATAGAAAATTAGCCTAGTTCAATCATGAAAACTCAATTGCAATGATAACAATCCTAATTACACTCAATAAAGACATGAAAACAAGACATCAATTCAAATGCAAACCATTGCAAACTTGAATGTCTCCTTCATGTGGCTCCATTGTCCTTCTTTCTCCTTCAAATAGCTTTGTTTGTGGATCTCACCTACTAGTGCATAAGCATGATGTGAAAGCAAGTAGACAAGATAGTAGCGCAAGAATACTAGAAGCGTGATTGATTCGACCAGGGATCAGGGACCTTGATTGAATAAATTCATCCAATTTATAGACAAATTGGAGAAAAGACAAGATTAGCATGAATTTGATTGAAATGGAAATTGCCAATCAAGAATGACAGACATGACAAATTATGACAAATTTGCACTTTCTATGCAAAATTGATTGATTGATAATTATGAAAAATTATGACAAATTGAAATGTCATTCCCATGAAATTAGGAGAAATATAGGAGAAAATTGAAATTAGATGAATTAGAAATTAGGAAATTAGAAATGAGGAAATTAGGAATTAGGAAATTTAGAAAATGAGGAAATTAGGAATTAAGTGAATTAATTAACAATTTTTCATTTATTAATTAATTCACAAAGAGGAATGAATTAGTTAGCCAATTAAATAAACATTTAATTGTGACAAGAAGACTTAGGATAAATAAATAGATTATTTAACCTAGAGGGAGAAATGACAAACAAGGTTAAATGAATAAATCATGAAACCCCTAGAAGATGAATTAGAAATGTGAGGATGACAATTAGGTCTTGACAAAAGATAATTGATATCGATTCGATTTGATCATGATTCTGACTGACAAAGGACCAATGTTGACAAACAATTTGATTGATAAAAGCACCAATTGATGAGGAACAATGACTAATTGATCCAAATTGACATGATTGAGAAAGACAACGATCGATGACAAATTGATCGCAAAAATGACAAAATTGACAAGAAGACAAGGATCGATGAAAAAATAGATTGCAAAACGACAAGATTGAAAATGACCACGATCGATGACAAATCAATCGCAAGACGACAAGATTGAAAACGACAACGATCGATGACAAATCGATCGCATGATGATAAGATTGAAAACGACAACGATCGATGACAAATCAATTGCAAGATGACAAGATTGATAAGAGGACAAAACCCTAATTAGGATTGAAGACGTCCAAAATGATGACAAATGAATACGCACATTGATGCGACAAGATAAGATCGACCAAAATCATGACAAATATTGTTATCGACAAGACCAAATTCGAAAGCGAGACAAATGAAGAATGCAGAAGAAGGACTCAATGCTTGCAAATGATAAAGACCAAGTGCGAATCATAGGAGAAATGTTAATGTGATGCAAAAACCCTAAAATAAGGCAATGCGTCAATGTTAAAGTATGATTCCGCAAGCATTGACCATTTTTAGACGTCTACATTTTGCCCCTCTTTGAGACAATGCGATTTCAAGCATTGTTTCAAAGAACAATAATGAAAATGCCCTAGACACTAATAATGACATATGGATGCCCCCTCGAGGAATTGGCCGGAAATGTCCAGAAAAGAGGCCAATTGATCGATAATAATGATAGAACATGATTGGAGCAAACAAACTGACAATCGGAGATCGGATGCATGAAGGACAAGCAATTGAAAGCGCAAAAGACCATGACCAACATGAGATGGAGAGAGTGCATGTCCATCTATGCACTGACAAAGATCTATAAATGAGACAAAGAGAGTGAAAAATGCTCATTTGCACTAGCCAAAGAGGAGAATTTGTTGCTTTGAAAAAGTACACTTGTAGAGAGATGGTGAACATTCTAATGGCAGATCACCTCGAAGAACATGTACACACCTATAGACAACTGGATGACACGGGAGCAACGGTATGTATCTCAAAAACTCATATTATCAATTTTATGAATTTTGATCGCTTGCGGGACATTGCGGGGCCCACAGGGAATGCAGAAACTGACTTTTGCGCCTGTGTGAGCACATCCTGCACTTGTGTAGGGTATCCTGTGCTTGTGTAGGGTACGCAGGTGCAGGTTGGGCTACACAGGTGCAAGACTTATCACATAGGCGCAGTTGTGCATTGGGAACCCTAATTTGGCCAAAAACAGCATGCGAATGATCCGAAAAGGGGGGATAAGGGTAGGATAGGTCAAAATAGATTAGAAACACCCTGATTTGGACATGAAACAAGGAAATGCAGCCCATAGGAGCAAACCCTAAAATTGACAAAATGTGCCCCAATTGTGATGCAAAGTTGACAGTATCCATTGATCACACGGGAGAACCGACCAGACTGCTTCATGTTACGACATAGACTCAGAAGCACGGACAGAGATACATTAGCAGGACTTGGGATATACTATATCACATTCATTCCTGAGATTAGGGCAAACATAGGACTGCTTACCGCATTGGCAGAGCGATGGCATTCAGAGACCTCCTCATTCCATCTGGCGACTGGAGAGGCGACTGTGACACTAGAGGATGTATGGTGTATCCTCTGCATTCTGATTCATGGAGAGATGGTAGAGTATGACCCAGTGACAGAGAGAGACGCTTTGTGCAGATTATTTGAGTGCGACGCAGATGATTTGGATATCGTAGAGAGGGAGATCGGCTGGGAGACCATGGCATCAGAGTATGATCGACAATATGTGGTGATAGCAGTGGTGATAGCATGCCTACTAGCAGGGGACAGATGAGGACGTGGATTCCCTATTGGATGGGGAAGAGTGCTAGAGTGGATGGTGATAGAGGGGACGGTGTACACATGGGGACCATGTGTACTGGCTATGCTATATTTTCAGTTGCATCAGATAGCATATCAGGGAGTGCAGACTTTGAGCTATGGAATCACATTGCTACAGGTATGGGCATTTGAGCACATAGCCATATGTCAACCGATTGCAGAGAGACAGGTAGTACCACATCGACCATATGTGTATTGCTATGGAGGAGCACTGAGACAGGGTCCTTTTGGATATATATTGTATTGGTGACACGAGCTAGACAGACTAAGAGAGTTCACATGGAGGCCATATCTTGATTGCCCTGGATGGTCAGATGATAGTGATGAGCTATCGTATTGTAGATAGGAGAGGTACCTGATTGGATGACCAGTGAATCACCAGAGAGTGATTGAGATGTACTTGCCAGAGAGAGTCAGACGACAGTTTGGAGAGAGGCATGATGTACCTAGAAGGACTACACACTTTCCCCAATCTCACAGAGAGACGAGTTAGTGGGGGAGTATGATTCAGCCACACATAGCATATGCTGACTTCACATAGCTACAACAGAGATAGTGGGAGTGGAGATCAGATGTGGTGGACGCCAGGATGATAGAGGAGTATGAGTGATGGTTTGCACGACAACAACCAGTGCCATTGACAGATCTTGATATTTCGGTACCGAGAAGACAGGAGGACTTCCCACTCATAGGAGAGGAGGAGGGAGATGATGAGGACGAGGAGGATGAGGGCGGTGATGAGGATGAGGAGGATGATGAGGACGAAGATGATGAGGGGGATGACGAATATGAGCCAGATTCAGCCGATCAGGAGTCATTGCAGGATATACCCATAGAGCTGGAGACAGCTAGGATAGAGGAGATGGAGATGTGCAGGGCTACCATAGCGAGTCAGCAGGATCATATTGCAACATTAAAGAGACAGAATGCTATCTTGAGGATAGAGCAGGATCAGTTCAGAGCGAAGATAGCCAGACTCATAGAGGCTCGAGATATAGCAATAGCTTAGGCACAACGAGAAGAATAGAGAGTCACTGAGTATATTGGGTCGATTAGGGATGCCAGTGCATGGGAGATGGCACAGATGTTGGTAGAGACCGGAGAGGAGATACGCCATTGGAGGACACTATATGAGAGTGTAGTTCCACTAAAGCAGAGAGCATCATCATATTGGGCACGATCGAGGACAAAGAGCAGGGCACGCTCTCAGAGGTCAGTGAGTAGCATGGGGGTGAGTGGACCTATGAGACCACCACAGCCAGGACCAGGAGGGACATCATCCTTGAGACATGGTAGGGATGAGGAGGACAGAGGGAGCACCCAGTGACAGAGGCACGTGCTCCTTAGGACAAAGACAGATGTAGTTTGACATTATGTAGTCAGCCTGCGGGCCATACTTAGGACAGACAGTCCAATTTTGTACTCTGATATTATTTTGATATATGATATGATATGCATCGATATGATGGGATGCAATGTGTTATGATGTATGTTTATTTTCCATGTATGGATGGCATATGCACTGTACCATTGTGGAACATGTATGGATATATATTTTGATGTTTTTTTGATGCATTTATAATATGAAATGGATAAAATGCTTGATATGATGCTCAATGTGATATTTGATATAATGCAAATGTACTAACCAATGAATGCAGGATGCAGCACAGGTGTGTGGGGAAATCGGAGCACTAGACCGAACTGACTATCCGAACGGATGGAAGAAATGTTAGTAAGAAGAAAATGAGACAGAGGACAGTTAGAGGCGAAGAAAAACTTGCTTTCACTAATGCACTTTGTAGGTGAGAACCTTTATTTAATGTAGCAAAATGGATGAGGAGCATCATGGCATTGAAGTCCAAAGCCGAAATGCAACCCTTTTTGCAAAAGACAGACACATCGCAGACAATACAACAATCACAACAAAAAAAGAAAGGGACCATGAACCATCCCGGTCACTCTAATTTACTTAGTGACATCATCGAGCAACATAGGAACATGATCGAAGCCAAAGATAAATCAATAAAGAGATAAGACTCACTAATTCCAACAAGTCAAACAAACATCTTGATCTTCATTGTCAAAAGTTGAAAGTGTTGATAGGATGATCATGCTATCTGGTTTCAGGAAATGCGGTACCCCGTCTAAGACAGGACACAGTCTGGTTTTGAGTATACCACACCTTGTATAAGACCCATGATAATGTGCCAAGGACGAATGATATTAATGTTGATGTTCGATTGATAAGACAATTTGATCAGTTTGAATGCCTGGTTTGATTGAAAAAGTTCATCTGTTTACGCATGATTCCATTAAAGCACAGTGTGTGATTGATTGTCGTTGGAGGGATGCTCAGTGATTTGTCTTATGCACAAAAGGGATATTTTTGGTTTTGCTTTTCGAGATTTTACAATTTTTTTTTTTTTTGTGTGTTCATTTTTTCAGGACTTTATTTGACTTTTTAGGGATTATTTCAGGACATTTTTTTTATTTTTAGAGATTTTTTCAAGACATTTTTCGATTTTTTTGGATTTTTTCAGGACATTTTTCAATTTTTTTGGATTATTTCAGGAGATTATTCAATTTTTTTGGATTATTTCAGGACATTATTCAATTTTTTATGATTTTTTTAGGACATTTTAAATTCAAAAGTTCCAGTGATTGATCAGGACAAGGGGAACGCACCCAATGCACATCTGAAAGACATATATAGAGGCCCGGACCGAAACATATGCACAAGAAATGGAGTATGCAAGACAATGATGTTGACCAATCACAGGCCTGAAACAGAACATTGGGTCAGGACAAGGATAGACATGATAAATCTTTAGAGAGAAAGCATAGCTAGAGGTCATGATAGATGACAGAGCAATGATCATTTTTACACATGGCGCCTGTTTGCCAGGTTTTCACTAGAGGACGAATCATTTTTCTTTACCTTTTTTTTTTTTTTTGGTATTTTTTCAGGATCATACTTGAAGAAGTGCTGATAGAAAATTATGCCCAGTACTTGCGAAGGTGCATGCTATTTACAAGATCGGACAAAGGTTCACCTTCTGGGGTGGCAAGCTAATATGCCCCCGAGCCATAGGCTGCAATCACTATGAAAGGCCCAACCCAATTAGGTTCAAACTTGCCTTTGATGATGTCAGTAGATTGTGCATTCTTGGGGTTTGCCTTTAAAACTAGGTCTCCCACTTCGAAGTGTCGCCCTTTGACCTTCTTATTATAAGAGTGACGGAGATGGTTTTGATATGCTTGCAAATGTGTCAGGGCTATCTGATGTTTCTCATATAACATCTCAAGCCGATGCAACCGAGAGACTCTGTGCGTCTCATCATCAATCAAATGTTGCAAGGAAACATGCAAAGAAGGAATCTCCACTTCCAAGGGTAAAATGGCTTCCACACCATACACCAAGGAATAAGGTGTTGTGCCAATAGGTGTGCAGATAGAAGTGTGATAAGCCCATAGTGCTGGATTCAACTATACATGCCAATCTCGACTAGCATTATTGACAACCTTTTTCAGGATCTTGATAATGGTCTTATTTGATGCTTCAGCTTGACCATTACCCTGTGGATAGTATGGACTGGAGAAACAGTGTTGGATATGAAACTTTTCACAGAGTTCCTTGACATCTTTATTCTTGAAGGGATGACCATTATCTGTGACTATGGCAAGGGGAACCCCATATCGGCATATGATATAATTCAATAGGAATTTTGAAATTTGCACACTAGTGATATAGGTCATGGGGATAGCTTCGATCCATTTTGTAAAATACTTTGTGGCTATAATGATAAACTTGTGTCCATTTGCAGATGTCGGGTGAATCTTGCCAATAAGATCCAATCCTCATTGAGAAAAAGGCCACGGAGATATGACAGAATGAAGCTCTTGGGCTGGTGCATGAATGTAATTTCCATGGATCTGGCATTTGTAGCACTTCTTAACAAAATCATGAACATCTTTTTCCAGAGTGGGCCAATAATACCCAGCACGAATCAACTTTTTGGCTAAGCTCAGACCATTGAAATGGCCCCCACATATACCATCGTGAACCTCATGTAAAGTCGTTTGTACTTCGTCAGAATCCAAACACCTGAGGAGGGTATGGTCAAAGGAATGACGGTAAAGGGTGTCGGCAATGATGACATATTTGGTCGTCTGTCCGATGAAGGCTTGGCATTGGTTAGCAGAAAGGTTAGGTGGTAAGGTTTGGGATTTCAAATATTGATATACATCATTGTACCATAGGGAGTTAGGACCAACAAGAACACACATCACATTTGTTGTTGGGATGTCAAAAGAAGGGACAAGCAACTGTTTGACCAAAAATTCACATTTGTCCATATTATGGGGCATATTTAACATGGAAGCAATCATAGCCATCGCATCTGCCGACTTGTTTTGTATTCTTGGAACTTGACTAAAATGGATAGCCGTGAATTTTGTCTTGAAGAAATCTACCATATGCTTGTAGGGAATAAACTTTTCATCTTTTGTGTCGTAGTCATCATTCACTTGTCGGATGACTAACTGAGAATCTCCATAGACTTGTAAATGTGTGATGTTCCAGCGGATCGCTACTCGGAGTCCTGTGACCAGAGCTTCGTACTCTGCAATGTTATTGGTACAATGAAAAGTTATTCTGTAGGACTTGGGGATAGCATCACCCTGAGGGGTGACAAACAATATGCCTGCTCTGGATCCAAACTTGGTATGGGACCCATCAAAGTATAACTTCCATTCATTAGAAGATGTAAGAGCAAAGACTGATTCATCCAGAAAATCGGTCAACATGGGATGATCATCATAAATAGGAGCCTCTGCAAGTTGGTCTGCTATGACTTGTCCTTTTATTGCCTTTTGTTCCATGTACTCAATATCAAATTCACTGAGGATCATAACCCACTTTGCCAGGCAACCCGTCAAAGCTGCTTTGCTAAGCAAGTATTTCAAGGGATCAATTTTTGCAACCAGCAATGTTTGGTGATTTAACATATAGTGTCAGAGTTTCTGTGTTGCAAAGACCACTGCTAAGCATGCCCATTCAATAGTTGAATAATTCAGCTCATAGCCTACTAGTGTTCGGCTGATATAATAAATAGCTCGCTCTTTGTCGTTCTCATCCTATTGGGCCAAGAGAACTCCTAGTGTCGTTTCAGTTGCAGAAATATACAATATAAATGGCTTTCCTTCTATAGGAGGCATGAGAATAGGTGGCGATAGAAAATAGTCCTTAAGAGCTTGAAATGCCAATTGACATTGCTCAGTCCATTTAAAAGTGACTCCTTTATGCAATAAATGCTGGAATGGATGACATTTGTCTGCCAATTGAGCTATAAAGTTGCGGATTGACTGTAGCTTTCCTTGCAAACTTCTTAGTTGATGGAGATTGGAAGGAGGAGGCATATCCATTATTTCTTTAACCTTGGCCGGGTCAACTTTGATGCCTCGATGAGAAACAATGTACCCTAGTAATTTGCCGGTTGTGACACCAAAGACACACTTCTTTGGATTGAGTCTGAGCTTGTAGGTCTCCATTTGGTCAAAGATTGGGCCCAGGATGGCTAGATGACTATCTCTTGTGACAGATTTGCATAATAAGTCATCAACATAGTCCTCCATCAAAGTATGCATGAAATCATGGAAAATTGTCGTCATCGCTCTTTGACATGTTGCGGCTGCATTTTTAAGACCAAAGAGCATCACATTCCAGTAGTAAGTACCCCAAGCACATGTGAATGCAGCCTTATGTTGATCTTCAAGAGCAATGCGAATTTGGTTATAGCCGGAGAAACCATCCATCAATGAGAGCATCTCATATCCAGCTGTCATGTCAACTATGATGTCTATATTTGGCAGTGGAAAATCATCTTTAGGGCACGCTTTATTGAGATCCCTAAAATCTGTACAGATTCTGATGCCCCCAGTTACTTTGCTAACTGGTACCAAATTTGAAATCCAATCTGCATAATCAATGGGTCTGATAAAGCCCACATCTAGTAATTTTTTCAGTTCTACCTTGACCAAGAGAGCCACCTGGGGATGCATCTTTTTGAGTTTCTGTTTGACAGGCTTGGCATCTGCTTTTGATGGCAAGTGATGAAGGACTAATTTTGGGTCAAGGCCAGGCATATCTGCGTAGGACCATGCAAAACTGATCTTCTTCTCAAGAAAGAAATTGACAAAATCTATCTTTTCCTATTTTGATAGAGAAGCAGCAAAATGAATGACCTTAGGGTTGTCAGGTGTACCCAAATTTATCTCTTCGGTCATTTCCACAAGCAATGTTGATTTATCCTGACTTGATAGGGGTATGTCCACTCTCCCACCTTTGGGCACCTCAGAGAGGTTTTCACCCGTAGGTACGTCTTTTATTTTTACTTTTTCATGATCGGAGAGTGCCTTACGGTTTTCACTCAAAGACCTATCTTTTTGATTTTGTACTTTTTCTTTTCTTTTTTCATTTTGATGACTGGAAGATGGAGTTGACTCCCCAAAATATGCTATGGAATCTAGATCAATAGCGAATCCTACCTTATGATCTCCTTGCGGTATGCCTTCCCGTAGTCCAAGGAATTCTGCAATTGCTTCGTCATTTTGAAAACAATCCAATGTGAGTGGTTCTTGTTGGTCATGTTGGATAAGCTGGGGATAAATGAGGGGCATGTCATCATCAGTTTGAAGGAGAGAGAGGGCTGAGATGGTAAAGATGTAAACGTCCATGGTATCACTGTCCGAACTGCTTGTATCTAATTCGGAGCTTGGGTCCCAGAATGACTCTATCCAAGCATTAGGACATGTTTTGAGAAGGGGAGTTATTTCATGTTTTTCCTCCATAGGCAAATCATTAGGGTCAAGGAAAACATTGTCAAGGGCATAGGAGCTAGAAGAAAAAGAACTCCATTCCCATTCATTGGAATCAATTTCGGGTCGGGTATCCTTAGGTGTTATTTCATCATCAGAGTCACGCCCCTTTCCACACATGGTCACTTTGGTAGATGAGGATCCAATTCGCAATGGTACAAAACCTAACCCTAAAGTTGGAGGTCGCATCTCAGGTATAATAGGTTCTAGCCTTCCATTCTTGTTCGGGCCTAAGCCACTGCAGCCATCATATCCTTTCTTCTGCAACATAGTAAATCCTTTGCCATACCATTCCACTGGCAACTTGATAGGTGGGGTCTCAGTTGGATCTTTATAAAGCCAATTTATGACATCATCATCTAAAGTTTCTTTGTCAAGTTCACACCATCTTGTAAATGTAGTGGGAGGCTGATATTGAATAACTACCTTGGGTTCCTTTTGCAACAAATGTGGTTTGCCATATGATTTTGGAGATATTGGTAAATTCCCGATGAGGAATGTTTGATCCATTGAATATTCTCCGCATCCTTGGTCTTGTATCTTCAATTTTCCTTTGACAGCATCTAACAATTCTTTAGGATCCACATAGCTATGTGAGTGGGCCTCTCTATTGACTGGGACTTGCTGCTGAGGGGAATCCTTTAGAGTAGCACAAAATTGAAATGGATTAGGATCTCTTGGAATTGTTATCTCAGTTCCATTGTAAGGACATTTTAAACATTGTTGATAGGTGGATGGAACTTCTTTCATTGTGTGGATCCATGGATGGCCAAGAATTATATTATAAGGGAGATCGAGGTCTAAGACCTGCAAGAAAGTGTTTTCTGTCACTGGACCGACTCTGATAGGCAATGTAATTATCCCTTTAGATGGGCGCTCAGCATCATCATATGCTTTGATTGTTATTCTTCTAGAAGCATCAATGTCATTTTCTGTATAACCAAGGCCAATGACCACTCTCAAGGTACAAATATTAAGACCCGCTCTACCATCTATCAAGACTTGTCAGATTTTGCAATTATGGACAAAGACTTCAAGATGTAAAGGATCATTATGAGGGAGCTTATCAGGTGAGATATCATTATCAAAAAATGCAACATTTTGGGAAACAGCTAGATGTCCAATTCGGGCTTGAAATTGGTCAACATCAATGTCTGTCGGGACAGTGGACTCAATTAAAGCTTTATCTAGGACTGTACGATGCATGGGGGACATTTTCAACAACTCAAGGATTGATATTTGTGCAGGTGTCTTTCCTAGATGATCTAGGAGATTATACTGACTCACAAGAGTTGATTTGGGAGGAACTGTAGGAGCTCCTTTCAGGACTATTTTGGATCGACGAGTGGTGACTACGCAAGAAGGATCTTGTCCCTTTATTCTTAGGGTGGAAACATACTCATTTGACGCTCAAAAACAATTGATGACATTGTTATAACCAGTATTTGCATAATTTGCTGTTTGGGTAGAGTTTGAAGAAGATGCTTTACCCTTGTCATGATCAAGCAAAGGAGTTTTGAAAATTGTATGATCAGTGTTAGAGGTCACATTGGGCGGATCTACCTCAATTACTCCTTGTTCTAACAAGTCTTGAATCATATGTTTTAATTGAAAACATGACGCGGTTTTATGTCCTTTTGACCGATGGTACTCAAAATATGCATTATCATTCCACCAATGCGGCTTTACCACTGGTTCTGCCTTGATATCTGGTAACTTGATAAATTTGGCTTGTATTAATTGTTTCATTACTGACTCAATAGGCTCTCCCAATGGCATAAACTGTCTAGGAGGTCCATCCCTTGATCGGAAAGGTTTGCGTTGCTGGTTTTGTTGCTGACCTTGTTGTTGATTATATTGTTGAGTGTATTGTTGAGTATGTTGTTGGTATTGCGGCTGTTGAGTAACATTGCTCACTAGTGTTTGATTTTGTTCCATAGTTGACATATTAGGAACACTCAATTTCTTGATTGTGAACGGGGGTTGATATGCATTCACCGCTCTTGTGTCAACAACTCCATCATTAGTGACATTCTTGTTTTTGTACCAAAATCTATTTCGGTCCCCAGAATTGTTTGTGTTGTCACTGTCTTTGTTGAGCTTAATGATTCCCTTAGCTACAAGAGTAGTTTCAATGTTCATCCCTTTCTTAATGAGTTTCTCTATAGTACTAGGACTTTTCAATTTTAGTTCATACATCATTTCTGGGACCAAATTTTGGATAAACAAATTCACTTGTTGTTCTTCAGGTATATCTAGGGAAGAACGACTATACAAGCTTCACCATCGCTGCAAGAAAGTCACTAATGGTTCACCTTGCTTTTGCTTGGTGTTGCATAAATCTAACATGGTCACGTCACTGTCGATGTTGAACGCGAAGTGAGATATAAACTTTTGGGCCAGTTCTGACCAAGTCTTTATATTTCCTGGTAGATGCGAATACCAATCCATGGCTTGTCCTGTGAGACTTCGTGCAAATAAGCGCATTAAATATGTTTCCTCATAACTCACTTCAGTACACGGCGTGAAAAATGCTCGAATGTGATCTTTTGGACTGCCATTCCCTTTATATTTCTCAAAATTAGGTGCCTCAAAATTCTTAGGGAAGGGAGGCATATATAAGCTCTTGTCAAATGGATTAGGACATAAATCCTGATCTGTGTAGAACTTCTTTGTTCCTTTGGTTTCCAATGTGTCGAATTGTCGTTGCAACTTCTCAAGCTGTTGCACAATTGTGTCAGATTTTGGAGGTCCATCATTAATCCTGGTGGGTACTCTTTGACGATACATCGTGTTTCCGATTGGTTGTTGATGCTCTGAAATTGTCGTCTTTGGTGTCTCCAGCATATAATGTTCTTGGTACACCTCTTGTTGTTGTGGTTGTGCCATGCCTTGATATTGACCTTGTTGTTGTGGTTCTTGTGGTGGCATCATCGTATGTAGTCTAGGTTGATATTGCACAGGCGTCAATTGCGGTTGTGAAGTACGATAGCTTGTTTTTCTTGGCACATATTGAGGCACATGTTGTTGTTGATGCTGACGAATCAAAATTTGCTGACTTTGTGCCAATTGTTGTCGCGGTGTAAATCCCATCATTTGCAAAAAACTTTGTTTGGGTGGTTTTTGTTGTTTTTCCTTAAGATGGGGTATGGCACTTGCATTAACTTGCTGTGTTTTTTGTCCAATCCATTGTGGTGGTTGCAAGTTTCCCTTAACTTGTAATGGGGTAGAAGGCACAACAACTTGTTGTCGAATGCGGTATTGTTGTTGTTGTACATTGTTTGTTTGCACATTTGATTGTACCTTTTGTGTATTACTCAATTGTTGCAACATTTGTTGTTGGTGCAAACCACTATCTATAGCTCTTTGTGTCGCCATTATCGAAGGATCTGTCACAATAGTCTACATAACAGGTACTTGAGTGTTTAGTAAATATATTGAACTTAGTGGGACATAAGAACTTTGTTGCATTGTGGAATTGTTTTGGACATTGGTGATATCAGGCATTCCAGTCGTGAAGCTTTCTTGCATCTTAGATTTAGATCCAATTTTATGCATGTGAGGAACCACTTCTTGTTGAGGGACAGTTGTCAATATTTGCGTGGTCTTCATTTGATCTTGTGTTATAGGTGTTGTGTTAAATAATGGATTATTTATTGTCTCAAATGGTGACTTTTGAGGAATAGTCACTGTCAATGCCTTTGAAGCATGTTTACTCATCAAGAGAGGTTGAGTTTCTTCTTGCACATTTTCTTCATTTGGATGTGGAGAGAAACTTAACAGCTCACCGCCCTATTGTTTTTGCACATTGATTTGCTCACTTGAGGAGGTCACATTACTCATCATGTCAAGATATTTTTGTGGGAACATCTTAAAGACTTTGTTAAAGAATTTATCCATCTTTTTTGTCAACTTTGGATCTTGAAGGAACATGTCAACATCATCAGAAGCATCGAAATCTGATGAAGAATCTGGTTGGACATTTGGATTTGCCTCCTGTTGAATGCCTTGATCTAAACCAAATCCTTGTGAAAGAGTTTGTTCCTCATGTAATGTTTGAATTTCATGTTGCAGGTTTGGTTGATTCCAATTGAAAGCTGCATTTCCTCTTGGAGTTGGTGGAACACTCCCATGTCCTGGTTTCATGGGTACAAATACTGGTTCATGTAATGGAGGTGGTCCAAGTTGAACCATTCCATATGGTGGTAATGATGTGTTTGATGAACCTTCAATTTGTATTGTTTGACTAGTTTGAAATTGTGAATTTGATATGTTGTCAATGGGTTGATACGTTGGTTCGCCCATCTTCTTAGATTTTGACCTTGTTTCAACAGGCATGTCACTATGCAAATGCAATATTTTTGGAATTTTTCAAGGATAATGTATGATATGCAACTAAATGCAAACTAAATAAATGAAGATGCAAATCTATGGCAAGAATGCAACCTATGTTTTTGTTGTTTTCAAGATTTTGACAAACTTTTTGGAATGCAAATCTAAAAAGAGACCCTTAGGAAATTGAAATGATGTCTAGACCTCAAAGGACAAAAGGACCAAGTGACAAAAGGACAAAATGACAATGTCTCCCCTATATGCTTGGATACTAAGCTAGGTTTGACCAAATGACAATAATGACAAAAAGAGAAAAGATTTGATAAGGTCTAGACTTCCTAACAATGACTTAGGGTTTATCAAAGATTTGGATTACTCAAGTATGACAAAACCTAGTTTTGACACTATATGCAAAGGGACAATTACTATGCAAATGACCCTAATATGATATGATAATGACCTAAGCTTGATGAAGAGACCTAGGGTATGCAAATGCAAATGTATGACAATGTCAACCTAAGTTTGAATTATGAAATTGTATTACTCTAATGCAAGAGGACATATGCAAATGGATGACCCTCATTGATATGCAAAGGAGTATGACCTAGGTGAAACTTGACCTTGGTAATTGACAAATGAATTTTGCAAAATGCAAACCTAAGATGAACCTAAACCTAAGTGACATGAATATTGAGACAAGATTTTGAAAAATGTTTGACAACCATGTTTGAAGGTGTTTTGAACTTTGTTGAATGAATGTTCTCTTGTTTAACCTTGTTTTGAATCAATTTGTCTTGTTTTTGAAATGAGACACAACTCAACTTTTGACAAGTAAAGAAGACAAGATATTTTAACTTAGACTCAAGACAATCATGCTCATTCACACATTTCTTATGGTAGGCAAGGACAGTAGGTACTTGAGAGGTAGACTCGTTATGAGATTCAAGGAGAATACATAGATGCTTGACCCCACGGGCTCCCCTCCACGACACTCACTTCTCAAGGTAACCAAGCATCAGTCCCCATGGAAATCTCCCCATGGCAAACTTAGTATCTCTTCCAAGTATCCGAACTTGTCCTTCTCAAGCAACTAGAAGGATTTTTGGCCTCTTTGCGCATCTACAACTATTATGATTACATAATGTTTTGTATATACCTTTGACATAATAATTATTCCATATTAAATAGCATTTAGAAATAGTGATATTATTATGGTTCAATTTTATGATGCACCATACATTGCCACACGTATTAATGGTAACATATCATCATTATCTTTGTAATATTTAATCTGTTCTCCTCCTATGTGTAAATAAATAAATTGAATATATAATCTCTTAAATTTATGAAAACTTGGTCTGCAACCTCCGTTCGCTCGCGCGTGTCGAAGGCCAATTTCTCTCGAGTGAGCAGTCGGTCAACTTGGGCGTCGGATTCACCTTCTAGTTGCAATTTGTCCATTATACTGTTTGCATTTATTGTTGAGCTGGATAGATTGGTTGTGGGTGTTTTTGTATGGCACAAGTTTCACTGGGAGTTTCTCATTCTTCAATGGGAGAGAAGTCCTTCAAAGAGGCACTGGTATACTACATGACTTTGCTCAGAGGAACCGCTTTCATATCGCAAGAGGCTTCTCTTCTCGACCATAAAGAAGATGGAAGATGTAAGGGCTTTGATCGCATTAAACTCATTGTTAAGCCTAATTCTCTTATGCCTCAATAAATTGTTGAAGAAAAGAATAGACTCAAAAACACTGCTATTTTCCTTGTTGCTCTTGATTTTAATTTGTTGTCATCACATACTTATATCAATAACTAGATTCAAAGAATATGGGGTAAAAAATTATGGTTTATGATTTTTTTTTGTAGGATGGTTCAAAGGGGTTTGTTCATTATATTTTTTAAAACACCTGAGCACCAAGATGATGTTATTAGGAAGCAGTTTGGAATATTTGGTAAGTGTTGTTTTCGGGTTATAGATTGGTCTCTAGAGGCTAATAAAGATGAAGTTTCAGTTATTTCTTTCCCTAGATGATTGTCAGTGCACAATGTTCAACTATTTGTAGCACTTTTTGCCCATGGCTTTGGAAAATCTTGGCGATGTCCTTAGAATGGACAATTCCCCATCTCTTCTTTCACATCTTGATGTGAGAATTTTGGTTGCTATCAACCTTGGTAAGGAACTCCCTAATGAGCTTATTGTCGATATGGGGATAGACTCATTCAGATGCCTTGTGAAGTACTTGGGAGGCATCAACACTTGTTTTTTGTGTAGAATGGAAGGCCATGTTAGAATAAATTGCCCCCTGTTGGGTAACAAGAAATCAAACCCCCCTGCTAGATCCAACCCCTCTGTTGTACCCTCTTCAGATCCATTATTTGGCCTGAATTTTGAAGGCTCTGCCCCCTCCTCATCTTTTCCCTCTCTTTTTGAGGCTATTGCTTGTTCTTTGTCTATGAGCCATCTATTGACCCTCATATTTCCTCCCTTATACTGCATTCCTCACCTTAGTTGAACGATGTACCTCTTACCTCGACTGTCTCAAAATATAGGGATGTTGTGCCTCACTCCCTTAACGCTCAACAACTTTCTCTTCAAAAAATTAGGAATATTGTGGATTTCAAGAATAGAATTGAATGGTGGTGATGAGAAGATTAAAAGTGATGATGACATTATTATCTTACCTACCAAGGATGTGAGAGGAGCCTTGAGGTTCAAGGACTCCAACACTAGTAGTGTTGAGGAGGTTCCTAAAGAGGGGACAAGAATGGGAGAAGGTTCAAGAGAATGCTATTTTGAACTTGTTCAGTGTTTTTAGGATTGTGATGAAATATTTTTTGATATTAAAAAAGCCTATCATCCGAAGACTCTTCTCATAGATTTTTTTTATTGAGAAAAAAATAGGTTTTATAGGGACCCGAAACCACAAAGTTTACAAGAAAGAAAAATTAAAATATTAAGAGTTTGCTAAACCAGAAAGCTTCCATGCTGAAAAAATAAAAAAAATAGTAGAAACAAACCGAAAGCCAGCACCAAACACAGACCAGGCTAACCTAAAGGTTTCCCTATTTCAGCATCCTCAGCCTCAAGGATGTGCATGTCCTGAGCAACCTTCTGTAGATCTTGTATGTCCAACGGTGGAGCTTCAACTTTCCTCTTCAGATTCGCTATCGTTCTCTTTGAAGGTCAAGAATTTTCCTTTGTATTCTTATCTTTGTTCGCTTCCAGGTCAACAAATAGAGTCCCCTATTGGGTTTCTTCAAGTTTCTCCACCATTGTGCTCAAAGTAGAAGCAGTTTGTTTAACAACTTTATGGCTATATTCCATGATTTTGTTCATTGCACCCCTGATCTTTTCCATCTCCCCTTCAACATGCTTTATCTTTTTTGTCATTTTATTTTTTCTTTTTTTCATAAGCTCTATTATTTTTTGGAGACATTCCACCATCAAATTATTCTTCTCCTCAGTCCATAAAACACCTTCATTCTGCAAATTGCCTTTTTTTCCATATCATTCAACTTACTGGAAACTTCCCTATTCTTTATACTTAATTCCTTGATCTCATGAAAAACCCATTTTATCAGATGAAAATAATCAATAGCACCATTTCTAGAAATAGCCAAAATGTCATTTGGGTACTCTCTACCAGATTTAAAATAATGATCTTCAGGGTTAACATTACTAGGAAATCTTGTATGATTCTCCCCATCTGTAGCCAGGTGTGAAGTGTAGGAACCCTTCATAGCTTTAGGGGCTTCAGTATTATTATAGCCTCTGAACCTTCTAATACTCCCCCCTTCAGATAACCCCTAAAAACTATTGAGTATTTTAGTTCTGGATCCTCAAGACGGCTCTCATATTCTTGATAGGGCTACTAATGGACTGAATAGAAAGAATGATAGAATAGGTCTACATGACACTAGTAGCTAAAAGTGTTATGAGGAGTGGGAAAGATGGGCCATTGTTCCATATAGGTGTCATACATTAGAGGAGATGATTGATAATTATATGGTTGACATTGGCCATAGAAAGGCCATGACCAAAAGAAATAAACATCTTAAAAGTCGCAAGAAATCAATGTCCCCTACTCTTGGAGCTAAACAGGTATTTGAATTCAAAAAGAAAAGAGGTAGGCCAAATGGGTCCACTAATAAGAAACTAAATAATTGCCTCCCTAAATCACAGCTGCCTAAATGGTATAATTCATTTAGGGCTCCAGTGGACACCACTCCTTAACTATTCTAATAGAAATGAACTGTATTTCATGGAATGTAAGGGGGTTGGAATCCCCCGATAAGAAATGTCATTAAAAGATTCCTGAGAGTGAAAAAGAAAGTGGACTTCCTATTCTCCCTAGATATTAACTTGAAGTGCAAATGAAGGAGGTTGCTTAGTATGTTACCAATCACTCCAAAGGTAAGGGGGGTGCTAGTATATTGGTCTCCATGAGATGGGCCAAATTTTTAAGGAAATGGGGTTGCTCCACTTGTAACAAAATTGTGTGGATCATGATAAACTATAATAGATTTTTTTGGGATTGCTTCTATTTATGCTTCAAATGATCATAAGGAGCTCATTGAGTTGTGGAATTGCTTTTCTCAACTAAAGGACATCCCTTGGATTCTCGAAGGGTATTTCAACATGATTGAACAACCACAAGATAAGGTTGGTGGGAACAAATTTGAATGGAAACCCAATGAAAAGTTTTTCTGATTGAGTGATTAATAGGCATAGATTTGGTGATCCCTTGACTGGAAGGAAAAATGATAATAGGGAGATATGGTACACATGGTGTAATTACCAACTGGAGAAGAAAACAATTTATTGCAGATTGGTTAGGTTTTATTTTAATAGAGACTACTTCAGCATTATGCATAATGAGAATAGAAGCGATGTTGAGGTCATTCCTTACACCTTATCGGATCACCACCCTATTTCTACCACCTTCTTCCTTAACTCCCCCTCCCTTATCTCCCAATGTATGAGAGATGGGTCCTCTCTCAATTCTAGTTTGTTAAAGGATGAGGATGCAGTGTATACCTCCTTTTTTATTAGGAAGTATAATTTTTGGTATTCCAATTTTTAGAGTGCTATAGACAGATGGAATCAGAATGTAGATAGCTAGAAGGTGCTTTTTAAGACCATAAGCAACAAAAAGGCACTTGCTGATAGAAAACTATAATTTGAACTACATGACAATCTTGTTGTTGTAGAAGGAATACTGGAGATGCAACCTAGTAACTATGAAGCTATAGAGAAATTGAAAGTTTCTAATGAAGAATTGAGAAGAATTCAAAATAAAATGTTAGAACATAATGTTATTAGGGATCACATCCTTATAACATTTATATATAATGTTCTAATATAAGGTTATAAAACCTTATATATTATATGCTTTATAAGCATATCCCATTTGAAATAATTATGATCTAATAACTATTAGATTATTAATTATTTATGAGTGGGGGTTATTGAAAAGGTGTGACTAGTGATGTCACCCTTCCTCCTATATTTAAGGAGGTTCTCTCTCATTTGAGAGGTGTGAATTTGGAGCTTTATGGTGAGTTGTATCACTATGCATATGAGGTATTATTGGCCATGTAGAAGTATTGGAGGAGTGTCCCTAGGTTCATGTCTATTTTATGATAGACTATATTTGTAAGTATTTTAATTAAATGATGCTTTATGGGGTTTTTTACCCGAAAGGGTTTTCCCCATGTATATCTTGTGTAATGTGTACATTTATGCATGTATGATTATCATTTCATTTATTTTATATCTTGTTTATAATGATTAGTATCCTAAAATCCTAATATCTAACATGGTATCAGAGAAGGTTAGGCTATACTAATCCTTTGTCCAGGTTATACTTAAAGTTATATAAAACTTGGTGAGAACTCTCTTTAAGATCAATCAACACATGTGCAAGGTGATATCATTTTTTTATTATTTATTTTTTTATGCCTAATAATTTTCCTAAACATACTCATGAAGTTCCCTTCATTTTTTTTTCTTGTTAAAATATTTTCTTAAGAGAACCCTTGTATTTATTTACCACTAAGATATAGTTGCATTCAAGATAAATAAATGCATAAATGAAAAGAGGTACACTTTGTGAGATATTAGGTTGCATTTTGAAATTTTCATTCATGATCTTATATTTTTTACTAAAATTGTGAAAATAATTTTCTTTATTAATCTAATTTAATATTTATTTCATTCTTGATGATTTGATATACCTACATCATCATATTATACTAAGTAAATACCATCAAAATACTATAACATTCTGAAAAAAAATTCTAACTTTTTGAAACTACATTCCTTATATGTTAAAATTCACTCAACTTCTACACAATCTTGATATTTTAACTTTTGAATTTCAATCAATGTCGGAGCCTCCAATCGATGATGAACTGTTGGAGATAAATGCAACGCTCTTTATATAAGTAGGCAACTACTTTGCACTTACTTTTAAAAACCTTCTCTTCTCTACTGGGGATAGGTTATTGTTGAAAAGGAATACAGGTTCTAAGTCTTCTCTTGCAGAAAGAAGACTCGATATAATAATTTAGCTCTCTTAGAGCCATATAGAGTTTAACTCACTCACTTCAACTTTCTTAGAGCCATAGGACTCTCTTCCTCGACTTTCGTCAAACTCCTGGAAGAAGCAATAGCCAAGATGGCAAGTAAAGCTAGACCTGTCTTCTATCCCTCCACACCATGACCAAGAAGTGGGTTATTAGTCAGTTGTTGATGACACAATATTTTAAAGAAAATCCTGTGATGATTAACAAAAGTTGTACCTCTTCAAAATACATGTCCACAACTTCCATTTTAATTGCATTTCGACTTTGTGAAGGGTATAACTATTAATTAATAATAACTAAGACAAAAGAGACCCTTCCTTAAGCGACTATTGAAGTCTTAACCAGTATGAATTAAAGCGACTTTAATTGTTGTTGGAAAATGGTACTCACATTGATTAATGGAATTCTAACAGCTATTGCAACACTACCTACCAAGACCATTTGCAAACACGTTTGCATCTCTTCCTTCTTGCATATTTTCCCATCTCATACGCCATTAATTTTTTAGAGAAGCAACTAGTGATTTCAACTATGGATTGTATTTGTATTGATTGTCGCAAGATATACAAGTGGATACATTATGAAGATACTAAAAATTGTGCCAATGATTGGCTGGTCTAAATGCAAATCCCACATACTACAAATCCTAGACTTTGAATTGTCTTTTATCCTTCACTTATTATAAAATACTCTCCTATATTGCCAAGCTATTTATTAATCTCCCTAAATTGCCAGGTCATTTCTAAACTACTTTGCCTCATCACTAGCCATATAATGGTTGTGTATCTTCTTGTCATCCAAAGAACGAGCTTCTACCAGTGCACTAAACTAGAGTGATATGTAAAGATAACATTTTACTGTTTCTATATATGTACACACTATTATTTATTTATCCATTATAGCTTATTACCAAATCAACAAATTACCTTCCTTTATTCTCACAATCTCACAGTTAAGAGATTTTCTCAGAGTCGTTGAATGCAATTTGATCTTAATGGGTGAGCATAAATATAAACTAGCAATTCTTGTAAATGAATGGACATCATTTGAGTTCTAGAATTTGACCGCAGTGGTATCTTTATAGATAAAGTCAAATATGATCTATCCACACAATTTTGTATGCATATATATTGTTCTAGAATTTGTTGGATCTTACAAATACATATATCCATGAGGCATTAATGGACTAGAGCATATTCTTCTCACCATGTCTTAAATTTATAGTTAATGAATTCCAAGACACAACATCTCATATTTTTTTTTCTGTTGAACACCTTGTAGGCTTTATCTAAACTCCTACATTTGAGTTATTTGTCTAAAAGAGTGTTCTATACAAGACATTCAATAATTGCTTCCTCATGGAATTGTTCAACCAATAATCAAATACTCACATGTCACATTATCTATTATATGGCAATTTCATCTAAGATATGCATCATTTGAATAATTGCTTGTCTACCATGGATCTACTTTTATAGTGCCTCTTAAAGATGTTGTCTCATATAACATTTTTTTATCTATAATATTTATTATCATTATGTCAAGACCATGCTATTGAACCTCTAAATTTAATCATTGAATAGGCATCAAATATTCAACTTTCATCATGATGGTCATAACTATATTGATTATATAATCTCAATTGTTTTTACTCTTTGGGAGATTATCTCTTACACTAAAAATCCTTTTTTTATAGAATGTTATTAAGATGCAATGTTATCCTTTCATGGTATGTCAAAACCTTTGTTCAATCTAGGAATAAAATAAGATTCCTTTGACTAACATGGGAAACAACCACCACACAAGGCTTGTTTTTTCATTCATTTTGTTCAATATTTTAATTTTTATGGAAAATCTTTGTTATTTAATCTATTTATTCACAACAACCTTGCCATTTGGATCCTATTGTCTAATTTGGTAGAGTTGCATTTTTTGCCCAAGTGCAAAATCGCAGTCAAGAGAAATAATATTTGATATTAGTTATTTAAGTATTATTATAATGAAGAAGAAATTTTATTTTATATATCATGAAGCAGAGAGATCCATGAAGAAGCATTACTACAGAAAAATAGTATATCAAAATGGGTAAAGCCATCTAAGAGGATAGTATTTTAATATTTTACATAGATATTTTTACAAGTAAGAAAGTTGGTTTTACTCTCAAGTAATTCTAAAAAATATAGTTTATTTCCTTTTGCAAAGACATCATCTACAAGGAGAAGCAAAAGCCCAATACAAAATTTGTCAAATTCATAGCACAATAATAAACATGATAGACTTACATGAAATTTTAAATCATCTTTTGGCTAATGTACTACTTTTTCTCTCTTAGTGTTATTTTACCTGACATTGTTCTATTTTTCTTGGTCCATTTTTTTTAATCATACTATAATAAATAAAACACACTATATTAAACATTATAATGGGTGGCTATCACCCTTATAAACTGTCTGGGGAGCAAACCTAGAAAGGATAGCTCACTTGTTTCTTTAATTTTTATTTTTTTATGGATCATTACTATATATAGTAGAATGTCTACTTCTCTAAATTATTCATGCTTATGATTATGAAAATATATGTTGATCCACTTTCTACCAATCATTGGACTATATTTTATGTTTATGAGGAATATTATATGATCTTTTGGCAAATGACAAATGCATAATATTATGTTTTTTCTTTGCACCAAAAATAAAGTTTAAATTATTACTATGTTACTAACTATATTGTTTCTTCTATGGCGAGGTTATGCCTTCAAAATATATGGTGCAAGTGCTATTACATGGATGGTGCATTACTTTAATAAGAAGACTATCTTCTATGTGTCTTTGAATCTAATGAGCAAAATAAGAATGTAGCTCTTGAAGAATCAATATAGCATTGAAGATTTATGGAAGAGTTCCATTTGGATACATACAATGGATACATATGACAATATCATATTACTTGAAGTTACTTTACTCTTTCTAGAGAATATCATTTCTAAAGATCAAAATGAACATCAAAGATCATGGGCACCTCACTGAAGTGAAAGCATTCTATAATAAAGGCACCTTGAAGATCATGGGCACCTGACTCAAGTAAAATCATTCTATAATAAAGATACTTTGCAGATCATTGGCACATAATATATATTGTAATTTTAGCCATCACTTTGAAATCCTCTATGTAGTGATTGGCTTTGAGGTGATGCCATTAAGGGGGAGTGTGCATGACACCACGTATTGGCTAAATCCTAGATTTAAGACCTAATAGACATAAGACTTTTAGGAATTATATGCTCCAAATTCAAATAATGCTTGGCCTTAGGTGATGCCATTAAGGGGGAGTGTGCATGTCAATGATACCACCTAGTGGCTAAATCCTTTATTTTTAAGTCCTACGGGCACATTATCGTAAGACCTACGGGCAGATGTTTTTAAGTCCTACGGGTATATTGTAAATTATTCTCCTTGTAAATCTTCCACTTGTAAAATCATTGTATTAAGACCTATGGGAACTATGTAATGAACCTGGGGAGAGGCTAAACCATGGCTCCAATATAATTTTTATGACCTCACAACATCATTTTTAAAACACTGGGATTATAAATTATGACAAGATGACTTTCATGTAGTCCGGAATGCATGATCTTCATGTTGGCATATATTTGTGTCCCTGTTTATCACTATCAAAGAAGACCTATGTTACTGGGGTGCTTCATTTTTTCTTTTATGAAATTGACATGTGATCCCCTATTAACATTAAGGGGGAGTGTTAGAACATAATGTTATTAGGGATCACATCCTTATAACATTTATATATAATGTTCTAATATAAGGTTATAAAAACTTATATACTATATGATTTATAAGCATATCCTATTTAAAATAATTATAATCTAATAACTATTAGATTATTAATTATTTATGAGTGGGGGTTATTGAAAAGGTGTGACTAGTGAAGTCACCCTTCCTCCTATATTTAAGGAGGTTCTCTCTCATTTGAGAGGTGTGTGAATTTGGAGCTTTATGGTGAGTTGTATCACTATGCATATGAGGTATTATTGGCCACGTGGAAGTATTGGAGGAGTGTCCCTAGGTTCATGTCTATTTTATGATAGACTATATTTGTAAGTGTTTTAATTAAATGATGCTTAATGGGGTTTTTACCCGAAAGGGTTTTCCCCATGTATATCTTGTGTAATGTGTACATTCATGCATGTATGATTCTCATTTCATTTATTTTATATCTTTTTTATAATGATTAGTATCCTACGATCCTAATATCTAACATAAAAGAATTCAAAGGAGTAAAAGTCAGGGATAGGATTAACTAGATGGACTATGGTGATAAGGGTTCCAAGTTTTTCTTTTGGGTACTTAGTAACAAGGAGGCCTGGGAATGAATAGACAACATTTGTGAGGGAGGGGTTTTCATCTCAAGCTAGGAAGATATTCTTAGAGCTTTTTCTTAATTTTACCAAAATTTATTTTCTTCAAAAGATTTTGGCCCTAACAAAGAGGCTATTAGGTACTATTCAACAAAATTCTACCAAAGAAAGTCTCTAAGGAAGATTCCCTAGCTATAGATGATCCATTGACTCAAGAAGAAATCCAGTTGACCATGCTATCCCTTAAAAATGATAAGGCCATTGAGCCTGATGACTTGCCTATTCGCTTATACATGGTAGCTATTGAAAAGGGCTCATTGTGGAACAAATAAATAGTGGGATAATCAAGCTCATCCCCAAGGATGGGGACAAGACCCTTATCAAGAACTAGAGACCCATCACACTATTTAATGTCTCATAAATTTTATTTGGCTAAAGTTCTTGCCAAAAGGCTTGAAAAGATTGTACCCAAAGTAGTTAGCAGTACTCTGACAAGTTTTATTAAAGGGAGATATATTCTGGAAAACTTAATTACTTGTTGGGAATATCTACACTAGGTGCAGAAATCTAATCAAAATGGTTCTATGATGTTTCTATACTTTGAAAAGGCCTACAATAAGATTGAATGGAGGTTCATTTTTATGATGCTGGAAAGTATGGGATTCCCAAAAAAATTATGTCAGATGATCAAGACTCTTATGAAGGATGCAGGGCTTGTGTTGAGGTAAATGGAAAAAGGTCAAAGTATTTCTCTCTTTCCAGATCCATCAAACAAGATTTCCCACTAGCTGTCGCCCTCTTTGTGCTAACTGTTGATGCATTGCACTTTTTACTAAGAGACAAATCCCTTTATGATAAAGCTAGGGGGGTAAGACTGCCCAATGGGGATGAAGTACAAAACATATAGTTTGCTGATGAAACTATTATACTAATAGAGCTAGAGGAAAATAACATGGGGGCCATGATGACTAAGCTTGTGCCGCCCCACAGGACGGTCAAGGCCGTGCTTGTGGGTCGCAGCCCACTGTGAGTTGTCGCCCACAGTGCGGCCGTAGCCGCCTGTGGGTCGCAACCCACAGTGGCAGCCGAAGCCACCCCTATGGGTTTCTACCCATAGTGCAGCCGGAGCCACTCTGTGGGTTCACACCCACAATGCCACTGGGCACCGGGACCGACTCGGCCCCAATATTTGCAGGGTCCCATTTTTTGATATATATTTATTTATTTATTTAAAATTAAAATGTTTTAAAATAGGAAGTAGATTAATATATATACATACACACACACACACACACACACACACACACACACACACATATATATATATAAATTTGACAGCAGACAACACCAAGATTAAAATATTTAAATAATCAGAATACTAAAGTAAAAATGCATCTCTTTTATTTCCAATTTAATAATATTTCCTCATATATATATATATATATATATATATATATATATATATATATATATATATATATATATATATATATATATATATATATATATATATATATATATATATATTGAGGATATATATATACTTATATTCTTAAATGATTAAAATAGCATTTCCAAGCTTAGAGTAGGATATTTTAAATAAACAGAATAGAATAAATTTGTTTTCTATCAATAACATATAGTTAACTTTTGATTTAAAATAACCATATCTAGATTTATTTACTTTCTACTATACATGCATTTACAAAATAGAAAATATGACAATAATGATTTTATTTACAACTACAAATAGCTTTTTTTTTTTTTATAAAATCCATTTAATGAATAAACAACAAGATGTGATGCAGTATTAATATTCACTCTAAAATATCTATTTATTTTTCCTTTGTGTTTGAACTATAGACTTCAGAAAATATTTCTTTTCTATTAAAAAGTGACTACTCTACTAACATTTAACTTTTTGCATTTCTCTTTCAATAACAATAAGGACATAATACAAATTGCATTCTTAATCTTTTTCTAGTAACTATATCAATAAAGAAATAATCCAAAAATGTATTCTTCTCTTTGCAAGAATATATACTTCAAATTAAAAATATTTCTTTTCTATTAAAAAGTGACTACTCTACTAACATTTAACTTTTTGCATTTATCTTTCAATAGCAATAAGGACAAAATACAAATTTCATTCTTAATCTTTTCCAAGTAACTATATCAATAAAGAAATAATCCAAAAATGTATTCTTCTCTTTGCAAGAATATATACTTCAAATTAAAATGCATCTTTATTACATCGCAAATATATTCAAATAGTTACATTTAGTACATCATAGTTTCCTTTACTAAAATAGGAAGATAACTAAATCAAGCCTCTCATTTCTACTAAATGAGGGCTTACCAAATACATTTATTTTTTTTTGCAACTAAATACAATAATAAATAGGATCATTCCAAAGCTTCCCTTCCAATCTTTTCCCAAGAAAACCTACAATAAAAGTTTGTAGGTTGTGACCATGGAGGCTCACCTCCCAACCTAGGCTTATAAGAAGCCACCCTTGAGCTAGGAGAACCAAGGCTAAATGGGTTACACTCAAACATAAACACATAAGCAAGAGGAAAAAACAACACAAACACTCCCAAACCAAAGATGAACAAAGTCACTTAGTGACTATAACTTGTGGGGTCAAGGTGGACCAAATACCTAGAGGATAAATCTGCAAGTAGGAGAATATATTGCCTTTTCAAGGCTTCCAAGAAGAGTAATCACAAGATCAACTTAACCCAACAAACCCTTATGTCCCCCATGGCTTACAAGCCAACAAACTCCTCTTATGACCCCCATTGCATAAACAAAACACTATGCAGCAAGGGTCCCATAATCCCTTGTGTATCACTCTCTTCCAAGGAGATCCTCTACACTCTTATGTTGTCAAACAACCCATCACCCCAAGGCTACTCGATACCCTCCCAAGGGTGAGTATGGCCTTGAAACACCCAAAACAATAACATAAATACATGCAATAATAAAAATACACAAGGAAGAACTCAACATCTTCCTAAACTTACTAGGAAAACAACAAACAATCTTTTCAAATTTACAAAACAACATACATGAGGAAGTATTCAACCAACCTTAAAACTGCAAATGGGAAGAATAAAAGTTTGTAGGAGAGCTACCCAGATCCACTATCTTTTTCCTTCACAAGACTTAGCCAAAACTTCCAAATCCAAAAACCAATTTCTCAAGAATCTATGTCTTCGAAAATGGAGAGTGGGTGATCAAACTTCTCCCTCCCAAACCATTCCCTAAGAAGATGGTCCTCACTCTTTCCAATCCTCTTGGGAAGGGTGAGGGATGTTCATAGGTTGGTCTTCCCAACACCTTACAAGATCTCTAGCCAAGGCACCTCAAAAAGGTAAAAGAGAATGGGGAAGAGTAATATCACTCATGAGGAAGGTTGTCTAACCTAGGTAAGATCCTAAAAAATTGAAATTCGGCCATCTTGAAAAACTCAACTTTTGGGGTAACTATATAGTCCCTAGGAAGTGGACACATGGCTAAAATTGGCCTTCATTCATAGGTACATCATATGGCTCATTAAAAATGCCTCTAACTTGACCTTAGCAGTTAGTTTAACCCTCTAGAAACTCACCCAAAGTTTACCTACAGGTCAACCCTGAGTTGCCTTTCTAAGGCTCCCTATCCTAGACTTTCTTGGGACCATACTAAGATATTTGAAAAATGCATTGGTAAGATAAATTCCTTCCAAGGGACATGTCACTGCCAACTCACTTTATAACACATGTGTCAAGTGACACCACAAAATTACACATCACTTAAATACACATGGAAATGTCCCTTTTTTGGAATTAATAAGTTAAAAAAATTTCAAATTAAACACACATCCAAGCATAAACATTTACAAATTAAAACACATTTACAAATGAGGTGTTGTCTCTCCAAATAGACAACGCTTGGCTTCACAAACGCACATAGGTTTAGGCTTGATTCTTTGAATAGTTTCAATGGTCACATGGATCAGTTTTCCTGCACATCTCACTTTACACATTAGTAATTCCAAAAATCACATATAATATTATCATATGAAAAGAATACAATTCAGTCATTTGCATATAATTTCAATTATAATAACCAAGTTTCCAATTATCTAATAAAATCCACATAAAATAATCTACTAAATGGCATCATCATAATCATCATGAAATTTAATCATTTATAAAGCATGCATCCATAATTTCTAGCATCAAAATAAAGTACTATAAATCAGAGATAAATGACATACACTATATCAATGTTATCCAATCACTGGATGATATAGAATCTACGTCCATAATACATCAAAATATAATATCAATAAAAGGTTCAACATGAAAATAACTGAAATGCTATGACAGCTTGGGGTAGGGCCTCACACCCTCCCCCTCTAGGCATGAACTTCCTCCTGGAGTTCATCAAAAAGATGGGGGTACTGAGATGTCCTCCGTGTTGCATCCTCCCATGATGTCGTAACCTTGGTATAGCAATCCCACTGGACCCTAATCTGGTCCAGCTCTCGACCTTGAAGAGACAGCATCCAGCGAGCCAAAATGTGGATGGGCTCCAAAGCTAGCTGCCCATCTGACTCCACCTGCAAGGCATCCCAATCCAAAATATGAGACTCATCAAAAATATATTTCCTTAAAACTAATACATGAAACACATCGTGGATGCGTGACAGGCTAGGTGGCAAAGCTAGACGATATGCAACTGGTCCTATCCTCTCAAGGATCTCAAATAGTCCAACAAAGTGAGGTGCGAGCTTAGAACCCTTTTCATAACGGATTGATCTCTTATGCAGTTGCACTCTCAAGAAAACTCTGTCCCCAACCATGAAGCTACGATCTATCCTCTTTGCATCTGCATACTTCTTCTATCTATCATGTGCCTCTCGAAGGAGTTGTCTAATCAAATCCACCTGCTGCTCCATATCACTATCTCAGGACCAATAGCTACTCTATCCTCAATACGGTCCCAACTCAAAGGTCTCCTGCAAGGTCTATCGTACAAATCCTGAAAAGGTGGCATCCCCAAGGAAGTGTGATGCCTATTATTATAGGCAAACTCTACCAAAGGAAGGTACTCTTCCCATCTGGTCTAATGATCCATGATGTACATATGGAGCATGTCTTCTAACACTTGGTTTACCCTCTCTATCTGCCCATCCATTTCCAGATGATAGGTTGTACTAAAGTTGAGTCTGGTACCCATAGCTTCCTGCAACGCCTTCTGAAAGGTAGAAGTGAAGAGGGAATCTCTATCTAAGATAATCTTGCATGGAACGCCATGAAGTCTAACAATATCCCTCAATAATACATGTGCCACTACTTGTGTTGTGAAGGTAGTCTGAACTGGTGAGAAGTGGGCCACTTTGGTCAACTTGTCAACTGTCACCATGATGGCATCATGACAATGCGATGACATAGGAATACCAATAACAAAATCCATCAATATAGTATCCCACTTCCACTCTCATATCGCATGAGACTAGAGCAACCCACCTGGATGGTAGTTCTCCACCTTGACTCTCTGGCACTCAAGGCATAGGGCTACTAGTATAACAATGAATTGTCGCATACCTGGCGAATGATATAATTGCCTCAAATCTGCATGCATCTTCTTAACTCCATGATGTACTGCATAAGGAGATCTATGAGCCTCCATCAGAATGAAATCATACAATCCTCTGGAGGAAGGTACATAGATGTGCCCTCTATGGCATAGTAGTCCATCAAACTCTAAATAATAGTCTTCATACTTCCCTTCCAGGGTCTCCTAAGATCGCACTACCTGACATACCTATAAATACCACTCATCCTCTGGCAGCTCCTGCAATATACAACCTCTCAAATCTATGTCCATAGACATGGAGCATATCTCATGACCTCTCCTACTCAAGGCATCTGCAACTACGTTCTCTTTCCCCTTGATGTAGTGAACATTAAAATCATACTCACATAAAAACTCCATCCATCTTCTCTGACGATAATTAAGATTAGGCTGAGTGAAAATGTACTGCAAGCTTTGATGATCTGAATGAAGCTCAAAATGATGACCCAAAAGAAAATGTCTCCACCTCAAAAGTTCATGCACCACTACTTCAAGCTCAAGATCATGAGTAGGGTAGTTAAGCTCGTGAGTCTTAAGTTTCCTAGACTCATACGCTATAACTTGACCCTCCTGCTTAAGGACTGCTCCTAAACCATCCAAGGAAGCATTTTTGCATACCATGAAATCAGTCGAGGGGTCTGGCACAACAAGAATAGTTGCACTAGTGAGTGCCCTTTTGAGATCCTAAAAGGCCCTCTCACACCTTTCTGTCCACTCAAATTTCTTTCCCTTTTGCTGAAGGGACATAATAGGATGTGCAACCCTAGAGAACCCCTCAATGAAGCATCTGTATTACCCTGCTAGACCCATGAAACTCGACTTCTGTCACACTAGTTGGCATTGGCCAATCCATAATATCTCTTATCTTCGATGGGTCAACTGAGATCCCATCTTTAGATATAACATGTCCTAGATATCTGACCTTTGATCTAAAGAATGCACACTTTGACAGACTACCATACAATTGATTGTTCGTCAAGCACTGCAATACCTGTCTCAATTGCTCCTTGTGCTCCTCCTCATTCCGAGAATATATCATTATGTCATCGAGGAACAGAATCATAAATCGGTCAGGGATAGTGCAAAATACCCCATTCATGAGACTCAAGAATACAACTAGAGAATTCATCAGACCAAATGGAACCACGATGAACTGATAGTGGCCATAGCTGGTATGAAAAGCGGTCTTGTGGATATCGCTCTCTACAATCCTCAACTGATGGTACCCTGACTTTAGATCTATCTTAGAAATTACTTTGGCACCCTAAAGCTGATCAAATAAGTCATCGATCCTGGGAAAGGGATATCGGTTCTTGATGATTACTTTGTTCAACTGTCTGTAAGTCATACATAATCGAAGGGATCCATCCTTCTTCTTCACGAAGATGACTGGTACACCCCAAGGGAAGACACTAGGACAAATGTGACCCTTATCTAAGAGTTCCTCAAGCTGCATCTTGAGCTCATTAAGCTCATCAGTGGTCATCCTATATGGTGCTCTCAAAACCGGCTCAACTCCTGGTACAAGATCTATGTGAAAATCAATCTCTCTGCTAGGTGGCATACCAAGTAGCTCAGAAGGAAACACGTCTACAAATTCCTCAAGGATAGGATGATTATCTAGGGAAGGCTCCTTCTCATTCTCTTCCTCTCTATCACTGATGGTGATCACAAATAACTGGCATCCCTTCTGCATGCTCCGCTTAAGCTACATAAAGGAAATCATATGAAGTGATATGGGCCTCTGAATCCCTAAAATTATTATGGAGGTACCATGATCATCCACACACTCGATCTTTTTCTGGCGACAATTCATATTAGCTCTGTGGGAATACAGCCAATCCATGCCAAGAACAATGCCATAAGATCCTAGAGGTGTGACTCAAAGGTCTACTAAAGTGGTTGTACTCCCAACCTGAAGCTGACAGTCTCTAACCACTGACTCAACAGACACTCTAGCTCCTAAAGCCAACTCCACTTCCCAACTAACACCTTGCCTAGTTGCCACTAACCCGCAACGCTCCACAACCAATGGAGATATAAAAGAATCTGTAGCTCCTGAATCAAACAAGATAGAAACATTGCTACCTCTAATCATACCTGCGACCTCTATGACTGTGGCCTTATGCTCTACCTGGCGGTTGTCAACTGTTGCGAAGACTCTGTGGGACTTACCCATGTCCCCAACTATAGGTTCTGAACCTTCCATCTATTGACTGTCTGCCATCTGACCCTATGGACACTCTCTTGCCATGTGTCCCATGGCCCCACAAGTGAAATCTCGCTTCCCAAGTCCATAATGTTGGGATGGGATTAGCATCCACCTATATGGCTCTCAATATTTTCAATCTCGTGGAGTGGACCGAAACACAAAGTTAGATACTTGGGAATCCCCTTTGTTGTCAACCCTACCCGAAAAGAGATGTGGGAGTGGGTCAAGCTTAAGATTGATAAGAAAGTCAGGAAATAAAATAATAAATATCTAACCATGGTAGGAAGGTTTCAAGTCTGCCTGAAAATACTATCCTCCTATAACATTTATTACTCTTTGACTTGGCTATTCAATAATGTTTTCTTTTATTTAGAATCACATTAGAGAATTCCTATCGTTAGATGGAAGGGGGGTAGGAAGAGGCAAGCCGTTAAGTGGAAATGGTGTACCATCAGTAGACAAAAATGAGGACTAGGCTTGAAGGACTTGAGGATGCAAGGTACTACTTTGGCAGCCAAATGAATTTTAAAAGCATTGTAAGGGCATGGACCATGGAAGATATTAATTAGAAATAATATTGCATGCTTTGTGAAAAAGAGAGAACCATCTTGGAAAGGTCTACCTTTCAATGACCTGGTGGTAGGATATTTCCCCATTGATACAATGGGGTCAGTTGTATTTAAGGAATTATGGAGAGCTTGGGAATGGGTGAGATACTATATTACATGTAATGGAGTAACCAAGGACAAAGAGAGGATATGGGGTCAGAAATTAGTTTGGTGAAATCTATCTCATAAGGATAAACCCTTGGCTATGTTACAAGGGTGCTCGGCAAAGTCCTAGGCCAAGAAAGGGATCAGAATTTTTAATGGCATATTTAATAGAGGGAAACTTCTTTCTTGGCAGGAAATTCTTGTCAAGTTTGACATCTTGCCTTCCCAATTTAGAATTTACTCTATCCTTCATGATGCTTGCTCCTCCCTTCCCCAACCCTACTCATGTTGTAATGACAATGATCCCCTTGATTACTACACTTGGATTGATGGCTCAACCTTGCACCCCATCAAACCTAAGAATATTTATATGGCCTTATCTGACAATGAAGAGATCTCAAACCTTCTGACCTACTCTTGAACCCCCAACCTCCCTCCAGCTATTTGGCAGAGAATCTGTACCTGCGTGTGGTGCTCTCCCATTGAAAACAACAAGAATATTTTCATGTGGAGATTATTATTGAATAGGATTCCTCTAAAACAATCCAATGGGGATATTAACATGTGTAAATTTTGTAGATTACCTAATTTTTCTTGACATATATTATTTGAGTGTATTTTTGCCATTGCAGAAGTGTGGTTCATGCTCGATCTTGTGATCAAAGATAATATTGACATTGTTGATATTCTATGTGGTTTTGTTGTCAATCTTAAGAAAGGGTTCAATTTCTTTTGGTCTGTTCTTTCTATTAACATTATTCGGGCCATATGGAAATTTAGGAATGACAATGTTGCCAGGCCCCATATATAGATGCAAATGGATTCTATATGTTTCGATGCCATTTTGAGTTGGGTTACTTGATTCAGATGACTTAGATAGTTAGTTATGATAAGACCTTTACTATGATTATGTTGCATATGTAAAATGGTTTCATTATTCTCATATTATCTTTTATATTTAAGATAAAGTTGGAAATACAAAAACGACTTCATTAATACATAGTACTAATGTAGAATGAGAAAATGTTTAAAAGGATAAGGTATGGTGATTTTTATATCGTAAATGAAGTTAATGGGAACGTTGGTGTTATATGATGATTATAAGTGCATGTTACTTTGACAATGATGTCATGTTTTACTAATAATTTTGAGAAGATGTCGTCTAACCTTAGACTTGAAACAAGCAAGTTGCAGGAAACAAACCTTGTGGTGTTGAGGTAAGTACATTTCTTGCTTTGTCTTGTTTTGGTTATTGTGAAGGAAGACTAAGAGTAAGGGTTGAGCATTATTTGTATTTCATCACTCTAGAATTATTACTCAAGGATATGTAAGTTCAATTTAAAATGAATTTTTTAATTGATTATATGGATTGTAGCAGATTTATATTGAGTCATATATCCTCATATGCAAAAGGGTATAATGATGGTTGTAATTTCTATATAGGTCTTCATTTAAAATGTGTCAATCATGTAGAGTTTTGTTTAGCAAAACTTTTATTAGTTTAACAACATAATCATATAGGTTGATACCCTATTGTAAGTGTATATCACTTGATATTAATTATTGAGATAATATAATAGAATATTCTTCATATTAGAACATGTAATGATTATTGCTTAATATATTATTTAATTATCATAGAAAGTCAAAAATAATGAACTAAACTACATAATTGACTTGTTCCATTACCTTTTATTTTAATTACTTGTATGACTAACCATAAATTATATTTATTCTAATATGTATATTTAAGATATTAATTTAAAAAAAAAATATTATATAAACAATAATCAAGTTGTAAATCATCCCGTAATGATTTTCACATTATTCTATCACATTTCTCTTATAATCATTCTTGTGCAGGAACTTTCTATTGATGCATAATAATCGAGTTGAAAATAAAAGAATTATGATTGGGAGTTAAAATCAAGGTAATGTTACATGTATGTTCATTCCTCATTTAGAGCTAAGTGAAACAAAGCTATGAGTAAAATGTAACTATATTATATATGCGTAAAAAGATTAAATAAATGAAAGACTGACAGGGCATTAATAAGAGGTGTAGATTAGTAGATAATATGATAAGGTAGATAGTCAATGACCATTAAATTAAAGGTGACAAGGCTGCCGGAACTTAATGTAAATGCAAGAGATGGATTGAGTTGGTGTAAATTCAAGAGGCCCAGTTTGTCAGCATAGACCGTGTTGCTCATGTCATCCATATTGTGTAGCACCATTTTCAGCCGCCCCATGCTGCTTAAGTTACTCTCTTTCAAATCCCCACCTAATTTCCATCTACTCTGGCCCTTGCCAATGCACGAAAGCCATTCAAAATTAAAGTCTGGGGGAGATTGAATTGACCTCGGGGGAGGCCTTGCGCCTTCGTTCTGCATTCTTTTTGAAAAGATTTAAAAAACAAAAACCTGTTCAAAAACAAATCAGGGGACTCGAAAAGCGTAATGTACCGTAAAGGAAATCTAGCAGCAGTTGTTTTAAAAATATATACATACTTAAGGACGTATTCCCATTCCAGGGGGGGGTATCGAGTTAAAATGCTTGAAAGTTTCCGAGTCTTTCGATCAAATGGATGGTCTGCAAAACTTGCCGATCATTGCACTCAATGAGATGACATGATATCTCTGAGGCATTCTGTAAAAACAATGGGAGTCGGAGCTGATTGGAAAAGAGTTTGGCTCTACGCCTGCTAACTGCATTTGTTTGAGAGTTTCTAATGCCTTTCTCATTAAATCTGTTGAGCTGTCACAAAGACAACGGCCCAAAACCCCATTTTGGCAAACGGAGGGAGGATGCAGGCTGAAGGCTATGGGGGTCGTACCTCATGCAGCAACCGAAATGACCCAGTTGGTATATCGTGCTTAAGGGATGGGGAAATTTGGCTTACGCAACGATTAATATGTTCTTGGAAGTTTTGTAAATTGGTCCAATGAATCCATTGCATATTTCCTGCAATCATTGCAAGCTGTGAGACCACATTTGCAAGGGTGGAGCCAATTCGTACTGCAGGTGATGAATATAAAAGTAAGCACCAACAGCTGGGCCTTTCCTGGTGAATCTCCTGCAGAGAAGTCATGCCTAACAATGCAACTGCAGAAAAGTTTCAAAAGTAGTTTTCAACAAAGGGTCTTGCATTCTTTTTGGGGCGGGGGACAGAGGAGGAAGGATGCCGGTTTGGGATGTGGAATTTGGCTTTAAATGTGCCAAGTATTTTTGCTTGAAAGTTTACAAATCTGCGGGGGCAAACCCTAATGTACTAATTACAATCCGTGAGGATACGTCTCTATGAGGCATTCTATCAGACAGTACATTTGCCTTGACAAAGCTTTCACATTTTGGTGTGCCTGTCTATTAAGGCAGTTGCAACTGCAACACCAGGCAAAAACCCTCTATTCCTTCCTCTGTTCAAAGGCTCCCATTTTGGCAGCGTGGGTGCAGGCAAAAAGGTTGCGCAGTCAATCTAGTTAGTTTCTGCATATCTTGCTATCATTGCATCTCAAGAAATAACTTCTCTCTGGGGCATTCTGTCAAACGCTTCAGGTAAGTTGCCCATGATTCCATTATTTTCTTGCAAGCCTATTAGATCAATTATAATGTGTGGCAAAATTCTCTCCACTATTTTGCTCTAATGCCGTCCATACCCTATTCAAAAGATTTCATTTTGGTATTTTTTTTAACATCTTCCTTCTCGGGGTATACTGTTGCATTTGCATGAAAGGTTCTATTTAAATTATTAACAATATTAATATTCTATTGGTAGTTTCTAAACATGTTAAATTTCTAAACATTAAAACTGTTTTAAAAAAATATATAGAAAGGAAAAGTTTGTATTGATTTCTTTGAGTTAAAATATGTTGTGGATTACCATAAAAATAATATAAAATTTAATGATAAATAATTTCATTGTTTAAGTTTCTATTATTAGAGTTCTAATTGTCAATACATTCTGGTTTGAAAATAAGCATATGTTAATTTTAATCAAGAATGTATATAGATCTATTAAAGTTTCCATAAGTTTAGAATCTTTTTAATTCCTTGAATTGATAACATTCATTTTTTAATTGTACATTTATTTAATATTAAGTTCAATTATTTTTACAATTTGAAGCATGGAGATTATTTAGGAAAAAGTTCAAGTAATACTTAAATACTACTAAAATAATGAAGACTAGTTGAGTTATAAAGCTAAATGTATCTTCTAGTTATAAATGAGTTTAAATTAAGGTCTCTACATATAGATTTGGGACATATTTAGAATAAATAAATAAATAAGTCATGGGATCTTGATATCATGTGATACACCCAAAGGATAAGATAGTGGCTATAAAGTTTAAAATATCATTAAGATCCATTTCTTCCTTCTACTTAAAATTAAGTACTTTTAGGAACCTTTGCAACTCATGATGATGATGTTCTGCAAAGGTGGTATTGGATGTGCTTTTACTACCATCTCTCTTTTCTTTAAAAACTTTGGGTAATAAAGGGAATTGCATCGGTAGAAGTGGGATTTTGATATTAACTTATGGTTATCTTCCCATGATTATTATTAGGCAGATAACTTATTTAATATAAACTAAGGTTGTTTATTGATTTTATAAATTATCAATTTAGTCAGTAGGTATCATGTTAATTATAAGAAAAGACTTCTTCTAATTACTTGTTTTATCTCAGATTGAGATGGATGACTTGAAAGGTTGAGAGGTAGGCGAGGATAATCTAGTTCCTTAAAATTATTTTGATTTGTTAGAGGATATTGTCTATTATGTGATGCAATCAAATAGATTTTTTAATGTGGGGCATATGTAAACATATAATCATATCCATATAACTCATTTAAGTATTTAGCAATGAGGTATTCTTTAATATTGAGTATTTTTCCTTGATTGTATGTTGTGAATAGGGGCATGATGACAATAAGGTAGGGAGGGTTCACTATGTGTGATCTAAATGATGATCTCTTGCATAAAAAAAATTTTGTTGTACGTTAATGGGGATAGGTTGTTCTTACTTATATGTTGGGATATGGGTTGGATGGGAGACTTGTGTGTGGCATCTTCTTATTCTAAAATTACTTGAGAGATCCTTTATGTGTTTCTATTAATAACCTTAGACCTCAACATCCTTACTTCACTTATTTGTGAAAATTAGGGATGCAATTAGATTGGTGACTGTCATCTTAATGTATAAAAGAGTAAAGCCTCCTTGGAATGTGTTGGTATAGTATACCCTTACCACAATTTCGTCTCTACTTCACCTAAGTGAGTGGCAGTCGATGAGGAAACTGTCCGGGGAAGTTGACCCTAGAAAGGGTTGCATACCCACTCTTATACCATCATATTAGATGGGTTTAAAATTGTTTCATGAACTATGAAGTCTCTATGCCTTCACGTAGGTAAGGCCATCTGTGATGAGCCCCCGAGACATTAGGTCTGGCCCTTAGGTCTTTCTCTTGAGTTTTATTGATCTTGTCACACATTCTTATTATTATGCATGCCTTATTAATCTTTATGAATTAAATAGTCATCTATTGTATGATTGATTCAGCTAAAGTAATGATATGATTTGTTATGATGATCATGTATCTAATAATCCTTGATCATGTGCTGAACATCTAGACAAGTAGACAACTTGCTGGTGTGACTATAGGAGGCAAGGGAATCGCATCACAAGGAATGCAAGAAAAACTTGAGTAAGAAGGAGGTATGTTGTGTTGTAAACTAAAGAGAACATTAAGTTAATGTTTACCAGCTAATACCGAATGAAATTGTAACTTTTTAATTAATACTATCACTTGAAGTTTACAATGCATTATGTTGTGATGAAAAATGGATTGCAAGAATAGTAAATTATAGGGTAATTCATTTATGTTAAAAGTTTGAAAAAAAATTGTAATGTTGTGTAATGTTCACTTGCGTAAAAAGTGGGCATTATCAATGTATTTAATGGTAGAGGCAAATCCCTTACTGAGTCTCTAAGGAGGCTCATTTTGAATGATGTTTGTTGGTAGGTCACAGTAGTAATGAAACTCTCCAGGAAGAAGTTTGAGGACCTTATGACAGATGGTGTGGCCAAGGTGTTCAAGTGGGAAGTGTCTCATGGCTTCACATGGACAAGACAATAAGAATACTAAGCACCATTTGAGGTTGACCTTAATAATTTTATGAGGGAGTTGAATGAGATTAAGAAAAGAGGATTGTTGTAGCAGCAAGAAGATACTCCAGTGGCAGAACAATTTGTACACCCTTACCTAGAGCACATTCTAAGTGGCCAAGAACTCATTTGGATGGATGGTCCTACAAGATGGACCACCTGCTTTGAAATTAGTAGTACCATAGCTCCCGACAATGGGGTATTTCAGTTTGTATAGATCTTGTTCTACATGGGGATTGGGTATATTTTGTAACTGTGTGGTATATGGGTTATTCTCTTATGATATCTTTGTGTATTTAGGTACATACTAATGTAAATTTTGTACCTGGGATTTCTTGTGGATATATTAGATTATAGGTGGCAGTAATACTCTAGGACAGTTAGAATAGTGTTTTCACCAATTGGTTATCCATGAACTCTTTGGATCATATTTTGTAATGTGTTGATTTTTAGATATCCGATATAAGAAAAAAAATTGTATTGGTAATGACCTTTTATATCATTTATATTGTAGTTTATATCTTTAACATTCTAATAATATAAGGAAAATTAACAATATTAATATAATTTTAAACCTAATTTTTTTAATAATATTATCATATTTTTGTTTGTCATTATATTTAATCTTTTTGTGGTGATTTAACATTATATTATTAAGATTAACATCATCACAATAAGTTAATATTTTTAATTAGTATTAAAGTAGTTTTTTAATTACATTTGTTCTTATTATAAGTTTTTCTCAATGATAGATGATAATTGTGATGTAAAATTCTATAATAAAAATTTACACAACATTTTATTTTAACACAATCTAAACTTATTAAAATAAATTATGAAAGCATCTTATTTAATATAAATGATATATTTAATCACAAAACATTTTTTATACAAATTATTATTTCAAATTTTAAAAACTAAATTCTCTGAATAAATTCGTAATAAATTAAAAATATCTACAATATTAAAATTTATTATATTTTTAATATTAAGTAAATTATTTTTTATTATCTTTTGCATCTAAACCTTCTTTTAGCTTTTAGTCAATTTTAAAAACATTAAAGTTTGTTCCATTTCGAACAAGCCCTTTTAATGAAAGTTTCAAATTTAAAATAAAATGTTGGAGGTTTTACTAACATATTCACACTTTTACACTTCACCACTTGTTGTCATTGTAGAATTCCCCTAGACCTACTGACATAAATTTAGTTTATTTTATTTAAGAACTAATTTAAACAAATGATAGAAACTTTTATGTATTTTTTGACAATCCTCTTACTCTGCCCTTTTAAACATTTTTTCCTATCTATATACTTATCTCTGTCTCTCACCTCTTCTATCACCACTATTGGCAGGAACTTCATGCATTTCATCCCTTTTTAGTCTTCAATTGATTACATAAAAATGTAGTAGGTTTGGGCTATGCATAAGGTATTTGTGTGGGAAAAAAATAATGTCTATGTACGTAGTAATGACTTTCATATCTTGCATTGTGGTTGTTAGTAGCTCACAAAATTAATACAATTTCTTCCATATGTAAGTAAAATAGTATTCATGTGTGTAATAGATCCTTTCAAAATACAAAGCCTAATATTTTTAATTTCACATGTAAATTGCAATCGATAAAATGGCCATGTTAGGCTGATAGGTGTAACCTAAAACATGACAATATTATACAACCTCATATTAAGAAACAAAAGTCAATAGTTAACACAAAGAAAAAATGAGCATGTTTCCATTTAGAAGATTTAATTTTGTATTTGATTTGATTTTTTCTTTATTTCCACCATATAAAGGAAAAAATATGGCCATGTTTATAATTTCCATTTTATGTGAGTTTAATAATTGCAATTTTGTATAATTTAGTTAAAATATAATAACATAATATTTTTTAAATGAAATAATACATAAATAAAATAATTACCATATGAGCATGTTTCAAATTTTCATGTTGCATGTGATTTGACTTTAATAATTAGAACTTTCTTTCTTTTAATGAAAATAAATTAAAATAATATTTTTTAAATTAAAAAATAGATAAATAAAATAATTTCTTTAATAATGACATACATTGACATTTTCTACATAACCGAATATAACTATGCTAGTTTAACATCAATAACAAGTTAATCTAAATAATTTTAAAATATTAAATAACTACTAGACTTTGATAGCACGAACATAATTCTTTATTAAGGCATGCACTACTAAGAAGATAAACTTAAGCTCTGATAAAAATAATTAATATTAGTCATGCTAATTAACTAGCATACCTATATTTTAAGAAATCTAAGTAAAATACACCGAGAGATATCAAATTTAGAAATATTTAGCATTCATAAATAATAGTAAAGAGTTGATTGTAATAAAATTTATGTGAAACCATTTAATAAATCACTTAAGCTACTTGAAAGAAAATTCAAAATATAAAAATTGAACTTTTTATTTACAATGATCTACTTATAAATAAATATTACGTTTAATATATATGATAATTATTGAAACCTAACCCTAATCATATATCTAATTCTAAGTCTAACCTTAACCTGCGCCCTTATATAATATTAAATCCAACCCCAATTGAGTCTAGACACTAACCCTATTTAAACCCTAACCATATATTAATCTCAAATCAAATATTTTTCTTATAACCATAATTTTACCTTACCTATAATTGAGCCCTAGCCTTAACTCTTATCGATCTCTAATCTAATATTAGCCCTAACCCTAACCTTACTAGCCTAATATTAACCCTAATAATATTCAAACCATAATAATAATTAAACCTTAATCCTAACCTTATTTTAACCTTAACCCTAAATTAAAGATTTCTCTTAAAACCCTAATTGAAGTTCTTATTTCTAATTCTAATTCTAACGTTAACCATAATTGAACAATAACATCAACACTTTTTAAACACTAACTAAATCCTAACTTAATTTAATCATATCCCTAACTCTAACACTAATTAAACCCTAGTCATAACCAAAACCTATTGATAACCATAATTTAATATTTATCTTAATTTAAATAAATCATAACTTTAACACATAATAAAATACAACTGAAGTTGAACACTAACCTTAATCTTAGCCCCAACTCATTCAAATCTAACCCTAATTTAATCCTAATGCTAAAATTGTTTAGGCCATGACTTGACATTAATCCTAACCCCAATTTAACCCTAACTCTAATTTTAGCTATAGCCCAAATTAAACCGCAACCACAACCCTAATTCAAACCTTATCATAAAAAAAAACATTTTTCTCTTATTGAATCCTAGTCTAACATTAACCTTAATTCTAATTGAATCCTAACCTTAACCTTAACCTTAACATTAATCTAATATTAACCCTAATGCTATTGAAATTGTATTCATAATATAACCCTAATCCTAACCCTAAGTCAAAGATTTCTTTTATAATCCTAATTGGTACCTAATCCTATTTAGCCCTAGCCTAACCTTGCCTTAAACCTAACACTTAGCCTAATTGTAATGACAATTATTATTATATTTTTAGTCTTAATTAAAATTTAACCTTAACCCTAGTGCAACCCAAACACAAGCCTAAACTTGACCTTGACCCAAGCTTTTTCCTAGAATATTAATCATAACCCTGATAAACTATGACCCTAACCCTAATTAAACCCCAACCCCAACCAGAACCTTGACCTCAATAATTATCCTAGAAACCTAACACTAACTCAACACTAAACATAACCTTAATGAAAACCCCTAATTAAACCCTATCTCTAAATTAAACCCTAACCCTAATTTAGCTCAAACTCTAATCCTAACCCAACACATGCAAGACTTTAAAATAATGAGGGTTGGAGTTAGTGTTAGGATTCAGGATATAACATTATGATTAAGGTCATAACTAATTTTATTTATCCTAACATTAACACTAATCCTAATTTTAATTTAAACTCTATGTATATTCTAATTCTAATAGGTTAAATATGACCTTAACATTATTAACCCTAACAATACCAAGGTAACCTTAATTAAAATCTAACATTGATCTTAACTCTAACTTTAATTAACATTAATTTATTTTATTCTAAAGAAAAATCAATTTCATTTATAGAAAGTTGTTGAAGATAGCCATCAAACATAAAATAAAAAATTGAATTGAAATTATATTTTATCAAATTATCTAATATTAAAGATAATATCTCTATGCACGTCCCAATTTAATTAAAAAGTATAATTTTAAAGTTTAACAAAATCATTTAATAATATATTTTAAAGCAATTACCATTAATTGAATAGTATAATGAATAACTAACTAATGTGTATGAAAATTTATTTTCTTTTAAAGAAAAATGAATTGCCTCTATAGAAACTTATTAAATCATCAAACATAAAATTTAAAATTGAATTAAAAATATGCCCATTTAGAATATCTAACAAAATTAAATATAATATCTTTATGCATGTCCCAATTAAATTAGATAGCATTTTTTTAAGTTCCAAAAACTTAGTGAATAATCTATTTTTAAAACAATTTATATTAATTGAATAGTATAATGAATAACTAACCTATGTGTATAAAATGATTTTCTATTTTTCTTTAAAATAAAATTGACTGAGGTAGTATAATGTTTAAATTAAAAAAAATCTATTAATAATCTATTTTTTAGGAAACTACTATTTTTTATATATTTAAAATTAAAGATAATATAAATAAAATTTATTCCAAATATCAGCATTTCACCAAAATTTAACCCATCTCTTTGGAAAAAAAATCCTTTCTAGACTACAATTATTAATCTGATTTGTCCAACCTCAATAGTCATTGGTCACTAAATGTTAAAGATGTTTCTTTTTACAAAATACAACAAGAAAAAGGTTGCCTATTGATTTGAAAACCAAATCTATGCTCTGGTTGCAAGTGTTGTAGCTACAATTTTCATAATGGTAGAAGGAGGTCTTACATGCAATTCAATTAGTCAAGATAAATGTATGCACAACTATTTAAGTTTAATTAATTAATATGTTCATTAATCATATTATTTATTAATCCATTTCCTATTCAAATATCAAAATTTTCTTATATTTTCAAGTATTCTCAAGCCACAATTAAAAAATAGTCTTCTAAAATAAAATAAATAAAAAGTACAAAATTTTACTTAAGAGTAATTCACCACTTTTATTTCTACCTCTTCACATGCCCAATCTAGATCTAGTAATTCATTCATTTTTAACTCCAACACATTAAAATATTCAAAGCAATGTGATGGATTTACTATAAAGTATTCAATAAAGGAGAATTTCTCAAAATAAAACTTAACATGACTAATTTTCTTTACTCCAATGTGGCCTTTCTATACAGAATGTGACCAATTTATGGGCCAAATCGAACATCTTACTTGAAAAAAAATTGGCCATGAAATGAGTAAAAGAAGAGAAATGTTACCATCATGAATGGAATCCTTTTACTTCTTCAAGGCTAGAAAGATGCTAAGGAGAGTTGGAGGAGAAGCCACAAAATCTTGATGATGTGCATGCAATGCTAGGGAGGAATATAATTTATTTCTTCTATTTTTAACTTTGAATTTCACATTTCAAAACTATCATATCTTCATATTTGAAACCAAACCCTCCTTCATGATAGATTTTATCTAGAAAAACATTTAGACAATATATTAATTTATAATGTGCTATATATATAAATTTTTGCAATGACCAAATAAGAGAATTGAATTATGAAAATAAAAAATATAAATCTACAGGATTTAAAGGAAAATATCCATATCACATTAAAGGGGAAAGTTGAATACTATAACAAATTGGTTGATGGCTAAATGCATGTCAACTTAAATGAGTTTTATTTTTATTGATAGAGAATATTACATTTTTATGTGGACTTAATACGCCTCTCGGCGTAATTATAAGTCTTCATAATTTTACTCAATCACTGATATTTTAAAACTTGAAATAATAAATATTATAATATTCACGTGTCTACAAATATAAACAATTTGTAATAATTATATTTTTCGCTAGCATAAAAAAATGTAACATACTTAATAATTAAGTAATGTCTATTTATAACTTACTTGCTATTAAAAAATAGAGAAAGGCTTAGTTATTTTATTAAAATTCTATAGATAAACATTGTTTAGTATTGTTTATGAGAATATTAATGAAAGACTCAATCCATAAGATATGTTTTTTAAAACTTTATCTTAGTATTATTGTCTCGCAATTAGAGTTTTTTCCCACTAACATAAAAAATGTAACATACTAAATAATTATGAAATGCCTATTTATATAGCCTACTACTATTAACAAATAGAGCAAGGCTTAGTTATTTTATTAAAATTAAATAAATAAATATCGTTTAGTATTGTTTATGATAATATTAATGAAAGACTCAATCCATAAGTTATGTTTTTTAAAACTTTATCTTAGTATTATTATCTCACCAATGGAGTTATTTTCAACTAACATAAAAAAATGAGAAATGTCTATTTATATAACATACTAAATAATTAAGAAATGTCTATTTATATAACCTACTTGCTAATAAAAAATAGAGCAAGGCTTAGTTATTTTATTAAAATTCTATAGATAAACATCCTTTAGTATTGTTTATGAGAATATTAATGAAAGACTCAGTCCATAAGTTATGTTTTTTAAAACTTTATCTTAATTATTATCATGCCAATAGAGTTTTTTTCCACTAACATAAAAAATGTAACATACTAAATAATTAACAAATGTCTATTTATATAACCTACTTGCTATTAAAAAATAGAGTATGGCTTAGTTATTTTATTAAAAATTTAAACTTTATCTTAGTATTATTAGTATTGTTTATGAGAATATTAATGAAAGACTCAGTCCATCAGTTATATTTTTTAAAGCTTTATCTTAGTATTATTATCTGGCCAATAGAGTTTCTAGTTGAACATATGCTAACAAATTGTTTCTTTTTTTGGGTTTTGATTTTAGTTTTGGAGTTTGGGAAAAAGCTTGTATCTTGCAATTAATTTTTCAGAAATCTCCACCTTACAAAAATATTTGGGGAAGGGAGTGTGGGGGAAAATCTCAGCACCCACTCAATTTTTTTTAGGAACTTCCAGCAATTAATTCGTATGGTTTCTATAGGCAGACGGGTGGCTGCTGTTAAGATGGAAAAATTCGCTGCAATAATCCATGAAGGAATTAATCTGACATCTGTTACGCCACTGAAGATAGTGAATTTAGCAGCAAATAAAAATACGGGTAATTCTACCAGTAGCTTCTGCAATTGCAGGCGGTCGTTAGCTTTATCCGCACCAGCTTTCATTTTGGTGTTGCTGGGCTTCAGTATTTCCATCACCTTCTTTTGTATCTAGTATGCCCACCGCCGAAACACCAACTGGGACTACAGAAGTCCGCGCCCTAATAATAGAGAGGCCAATAATTTTATGGAGGCCAATAATATTATAGAGGTCAATACTACTATAGAGGGCATCAACAGGGAGGTGCCCAGAGGTCTGGAGCGGGTGGTCATCGAGAGCATTCCCATTTTCAGCTACAGTCTGGTGAAGCGCCTCAAATCACAGGCCAACTGCTCCGACTGCGCGGTCTGTCTGACCGACTTTGCGGAGGACGACATGCTACGGGTGCTTCCCAAGTGCAGCCACGCTTTTCATCCAGAATGCATTGACGGCTGGCTCTTCACTCACACCACGTGCCCTGTGTGCCGGACAAGCCTTATGCTCTCAGACGAGGATTTTCCAACGGCTACAGACTTCGGTTTAGTCGATCAGCCCCGGCGAGGTCATCGTCGTTATTGACAAAGGAACCGGAGTTAACCCAGTGATAGATATTTCAGATGATGATACAACGAACGAGGCTTCAGGGTGTGATTCGATGGCATACTCGTTGATAAGGGTAAGGAAGGAGACGGAGCAGCCGAGTGAGTGGTACATCGCCACAGCGGAGGGTCTCACGACTGGTTTACATGGGAATTGCAGCTTCGTAGGCGGGCATCATTTGCATGAGGCGTCAGTTTCTGATGCCCTCCCTGCGTGCTCTAAACCCGGCGGGTTTCTCGGTGATGCAAGGCATGGATCAAGATCGGAAAGATGGGGTCGGATTCCTATGAAGCCGGCCTTGGTTTTGAGGACGTTTTCTGAGAGCTTGTTGCCTCGAGCTAGATGTCATGTCGGTGCTGAGCAGTAGGATAACATGGCTTAATTGAAGAGGAAGCTTAGTTGTTTAATGGAACTAGCGCTCTCAGACATACACCACAAAAGTTTACTAGTGCTGAATAGACTTTCCATACAACACAAAAGTTTACAAGTTGATCCAGACAAAACTATTGACGACGCCGTCTGCCTAGAATCCTGTAAATAGCCCGTTTTGATTTTACAACTCTTGTCAAACACCGCGTTTCTTCATACAAGAGATCTCTAAGCTGTCTAGGTACCGTCAACCCTGTTTTGTTATGTAAATTTTTTAAAATAGTCATATCATAGAAAAATATATTATGTATAACCAGTTGTTCGTTATTTCAATCGTTTGTTTCCTTAATTTATTGCTGTAATTTAGATACAGAAGATGCCGTGTTCGAATCACAAAATATACATTTAACTTTCCCCTTATGGCGGACCCTTGCCCTGGCAACGCCCAAAAACCAATGATTCCTTCAAATTTATATTTTACTAGCGCTTGCACCAAACAGGTGCAATGGTAACACCGATAATAATATAGGATAAAATTTCTAATTTAATATTAATTATTTATTCTTATTCGTTAAGTAAATGTTTATGAAATTTATTTATCTATTTACATTGGTTTGATATATTTAGTATTGCATGAAATAAAGTACTCACTGTTATTTGACGACGTCATTTAGTGAGGTTTGAGTTGTGGAAACTGATATATAACATCCACTCTCTACCTCCCAAGTAAACTTCCAATTTCTTGAGGAGATATGTGCAATCTGAAGTTGATAAAACGATTAACAAAACACTACACAACTTTGTAAAATTCAAAATTCTTTTAATTGAATCACTCATCTCAATTTTGTGCAAACCGTAAGCAATATTTTGTTGAAATGAATTCCAGCCATACCTTATCAAACCAAAATTGTGCTTATTTTCTCCAGTGGCCTTTGAAGATTTAGATGCGGGGGTTCGGTCGGAGCTGTTTAAGCATCGGGGATGGGCCCCCTCTGGCACTGAGTTGATGCCCGTGGTCGCCTGTGACCTATTTAATATGGTTCATTGAGCCTGAGTGGATGTACTAACTTCGTCCAGGATTGATCGGCCTTCCGCTCTCCGCTCACAGCCCAGTCGTCTGGCCCGATGTCTTCCCCACCGCCGCTACTACTCCATTAACTGGTAAATCGTGTTCTCCGTTCACTCTCAGCTGCTCGGGGGGGCGTGTCTGCTTCCAATGGGTGGTAACCCGACACAGATGCAACCACAGGTACGGGGTAGCCCCAGTTTATATCCTCCCATGTGTTACGTATAGAATCAACGAATTTATGAGATCGATCTCTAGCTATACAAGATCGATCGGCGGGTAATTATTAAAGAGTTTATTAGCCGCTTTCGGGAAAGGCCCCTACTAGAAGGATGCGTCTATTCTGGCTTCAAAAAGGCAGTACGGAGGGACTAACACGCATGTTAGTCGTGCGTTTTACACGGTCAATTTTGCATTTAACGGCCGCGATTGACTAACCTGTCACTAACATGCTGTACGAAAGGTCTGTTTTGGAGCCAGAATAGCCGCGGCCGTACTAGAATATGGCTAGAAAAAGGTGGATGGGAGGCCAACAACTATAATTGTAGGGCCCTACAAGATGGATTTATAAGTTGCTACAATTTTTTCCCAATTTGTACAAAAAAAACCCATGACTAATAGAGTCCATAGATATTGACATAAATAATTATCAAAATTAATTACTCCAAATTATTTGATTATAAATATAAGGTTTGCCAGTTGCGTTGCAAGTCTCTGTTCTTAGTCTGACATTTGTTTATTCTCTAGAAAATGATGCTTAAGTTGTAAAAGTATTAATTTATAAAGAGCGGATGATGCATCTCTGAATATTCGGTGATGAACACATTCAAGTTGCATACATACATACTTAGATGTCTACAATATCAATGGTTGTGATGTTAAATCCCTTTTGTTCTAGTTCAAAATTGAACTGAACGAAACATTCACAAGCTCCAACAAAGCATCGATATAGTGACAATGTGTGTATCAATTTATCTTAATTCAAAGGAATGAACATAGGTACCAAACAAATGTTGCAACCACCACTTTTTAATATTTAAGAAATCATGTCAAGGATGCTTATTACCAAAAGTGATATATTATCAGATTTGTCTATGGTCTCCACAAGCAACTAAATATATTTTGTGAGATTTAAATAAGGAGAACAACAATTATAAATAACTGAGTTAGTAACAGTAAGTAGTTAAAATAAAACTGCAAAACATCATAAAATATCTGATGCTTGCCATTTTGCATTACAATCATTGAAATTTATAGCTTACCATGTCAATCCTCTACAGTGATCCGTATTCTACAGTCCATTTCTGACCTCGGGCACATCATGGGAGTTGCCTAGCTTTCTCAAACAGATAATTTGTTGACAAAAGCTAGTGTGGCCTTCATCTTTCACACGTTACACCTTTTTAGAACTCTAGGATAGTGAAAAGTAGAACCAGCATGATTGGGCTATGGATACCACAAATTTCACTAATGCCCCCAAATATGGAAAAATGATTATTTACTGTGATTTTTTTTCATGGGGCATGCTAGATAAATTGGATAGTCATGCTCTTTGGAAGGCCTCAGATCAGAGAGTACTGTTAGTGTTGGCAAGGTGTGTGGTTTACCATGCAAAATGTGGAGGCACTACTAAGGAACTTTGTCTAACTAGCACCCATATTGTAGCATTGACCGTATTTAATAATTAGTTAATAAATTAAATATAACAAGTGTTTATTTTTCAATTAATTATAAACGTGATCAATGCTACAATATGGTTGCTGGATAGACGTTGTCCTGCTGAAGCACATGGCTTGTTGGATAGACTGAGGAAACATAGACAAAGAATGTGAGCTAAACAACAAAATGTCACAAAGATACACATGTTCCATGTATGAATTCATCCTTTTAGGCATAAGGTTCCCCAAAGTATTCATTTCAAGTTAGTAAACATTATTACGAGAGTCAAAACCTACGGAACGTAAAACTTTTCACCGCCGGTAAAACTTTCTTGGTCTCAAGCATGAGACATTTTCGACAAGGAGTTCCTCCGTTAAAATAGCCTATTGGCTAACTAGTGCTTGCACCAAATAGAAGTGCAATGGTAAAGCCGATAGTAATATATACTAAAGTTATGGAGTTATAAATACAATATAAGATATTTGTACAATGTAAGTAAGGCATAAATCATTATTTGTCTAGAGGCTGAAATGTCTTTTTTCCATACATGTCATTTGAAGATATCGTTGCATGATATCTCCACTTATACATGAACCACTCTAAGATATTGTTTTATGACACTATAAGATATTGTTAAATGACATAAAAAGATTGTACAATGTAAGACAAATCATTATTTGTCTAGAGGCTGAAATATCTTTTTTCCATCTACATGTCATTTGAAGATATCATTGCATAATATCTCCACTTATACATGATGGCATTGGTTTTGCAAGAAATTTCCTTGGGGATCTGCTCACACACCTTGCACATTGAAACCCTTTTGTGCTTTTAACTTCTAAATAACAGGCCATACACAAATAAGTGGAGTCTTCCTTAAAGGATATAAAACAATTCTTAATTCTATAGCTGTCATAGGGCTTAGACATGCTTCACATTTGAAACATATCTTTTGTAATGTAATTGTCCCTATTTCATTTTTTTCTTTTCGTTTGAAGTCATTGCAGAGGACTGAAAGTCTTATGCCTTGTTATAAGGCTGAAAACTTACTGTATTTTCTCTATATTTTATTTGGGATTGTATGCTAGTTAAGTCATAAATAATAATATAAATCAAAATCCTTAAAATAAATCATATATATCAATTTTCTTCTTTCATAAAAGAAAGTGAAACTCTTTGGGGATTTTAACTCGTAACATAATTTGGATGTATGATGGGTGGATTTGATTTTTTAGTAAGCTTTTATAAAGAATATTAACTTCATCAATAAATAAAAGGACACTTGATGTAACACCCAATGCTCACATGTTTTTAATGGAAATTGTCATTATGATTGAAGTCACGATTATAATAAAAATATTGAAACGCCTGAGCAAGACATATGAATCTAAGTATTTCATTTCTTTTAATGTTACATCTTTCTCACTAAGACATGAATCACAATTCAAACTTTTAAATTATAATTAAATTATTGGTCTGGTACTATTGGCAAGCACAATTAAACTCAATCTCAATCTAGAATATAAATATTGGATATTCACTCTTTCAAAGAACTACGGTAAAAATTCTTGAGCTAGAGATACTAACTTAGATTTCCTATCTTCCATAGGACAATAACAATTGAACTCTCAACCTCTTTATCTTTATTAAAAAAAATTGAATTCTCAACCAGATAAATAAATATTAGATATCCACTTCCGAATGCACATCTCCAATTATATCTGACACACAATATTATTAAGAATAATGAACGACAAGCTTTCACTGGAAATGGTTGTTACCATCCATCTCCAGCCATAGAAAAGCTTTGCAGTGGGACCTAATTTCTTTTGTTCATATAGCTGCGAATGTTAAACCTTGTCAACTTAAATTTTTTCCCAAAAAAAAAAAAATATACAAGAAACAACTTCGTGCAGTGAGATACTAAGCAAACAAAAATTCTACTCAATCAATATTTTTCCATCTAAAACCTGTAATTATGCTAAAGACATAACAAACCAAAAAAAAGTTTTCTAAAAGCTGGCCACAACCTAATTTTTTCATTAAAATTCACAACATTGTCTCCTAAAAAATCAAAGATTTTTACCTAAAATTTGAATGCATCCTTTTCATCAACATTGTGCCTAGTAATGATGCATTTGGGAGTACTTCAAACACAATTTGGATTCTGGGTCAACTTACATGCTCATTTTGTTGAGAAGCAACTCTGACGCAATCATTATCATATTAACCTATATACACCAAAGCCATTGTGGGAAAAATGGAATTGAATTTTAGAGTTATAAATTAGGGTAAAAAAATTGCGTGGCTGCCTATTCACATGTTCTCTTTAGTTCTTCAATGGTCTCATGGCAATTTTTTGTGACATTATTTACAAGGAGATAATACTAAAACATTAGCATCTTGTTGTCTCGGGGGAGTCGATGGATTTTGAGATAAATCGCTTGAAATTGTGATTATATTGAGATCTTCATTAAATCAAGCTATGATCTGTTAACACGTAGTAGAATCATATTATATAAAAATAATTAGCATGTTGTTGAAATGTATTAGTCTAAAAAATTACTTAGTAATAAGTGTAAACTTTATGCTCTATCTTTAATAAGGAATGCATATAATGTAATTTTAAATCACATTATAGTGTAGAACAAGTTATCTTTAAGGATGAGAGGATTTTAGTTATCTTTAATGGTAAAAGTAACCTAATAGTTTTCAAACTATTGTTACATATACATCTACATAAGCCCTTTTTATTATGTAATGTTCCATTGATATATTTAAATCTATATTTAAATTGTATTTGTTTTTATAATTTTTTACTATTTTAAAAATTATTCTAAACTTTATGTTTTTTTAGTTAAACATCTACTTTATATTTTTTTAGTTAAACATCTACTTTATGTGTTAATATCTATGTCTACATAAGCCATTTTTATTACCTAATGTTTCAATTACATTGCATTAATCTATATTAATTTATCCCATGAAACTTCACAACAAAAGAAAGAAGCAAAAAATAAGAGCTTGCAGGAAGATTCTCAACTATTCTCAACTATCCGATGCTTATGCTTTAAGCTATCTAACATTTGGACAATATGGCACCCAACTCTTTTCTCTTTCATGGATTTTCCAATAAGTAAATATATTTAAGAAGCAATGGACGCCATTAGTAAAGACTTTATATTTTCTTTTATAAAATCCAAAACTAATGTTGGTTCCCACTATGCTTCTTATTTGCTACTCATGCATAATTCTATTAAGTAATTTCATTAAGATAGTCTCAAACTACACAATTTGATTTTTGGAGTCTTTCTCAAATAAATTTTTACATGAGTAATATATAAAATAGACAAAATATATTATTTTATATACTATAAATTTTGATGATATTTTTACAATATAACTCAAATATTTTTGTTATTTGTACAATATAAAATCTTAAACTGAATTCATTTTCTAACATTTTCTAGAAGCGAAGGCCCAGTATGATCTCAAAGTCCATTGGATCCCAAACAAAGAATGAAGAAGAGGCATAGGATGGAACCAAAGGCCTCATGGAATGCATCATCATAACTCTCCTTTTTGATATGGCATTGGTAGTTGGACGCTAAGTTGGAACTTTCATATCTAAATTATTATAGTTTCCCCTAACACTGAATTTTGATCCTAAAGTTTGCCCTAACCAATCTTGAGAAACCGCGTGGGATCGAGGATGCTTAACTGAAGGTTTCTGTGATCATGTTTATAAATATGAAATGGTTGTACCCGTATAATCTTGATAGATAGATAAATTTGAAAGATGTAGTACTAAATCATTTTCACAATCGATCTTAATGCCTATTTTTCTTTGATTAAACCAAATCCTTATACTCATTTATCTTTTTTAGTTAATAAAAAATGAGAAAAAAATTCAAGTGAACAAAAATGCCTAGTAAGAAGGCCATTACAGAGTACATTAAGAAACAGTTCTAAAAATATATTTAATTTTAAGATTTCTAAATTGCACCCATTTTGCTTGCGCACATATCATCATGTGATACCAAACCCTAAATTATTCTGAGTAGCTGCTCTAGTCATACAGCGAGCTAATTTCGTTGGTTTATTTTTGCTCTTGGTTCAAGAGAGTCGTGCAGAAATTAAATACAAAGGCGAGGGGATTTTGGTTTTTATTTTCCACAGAGGTGGAAAGCATGAGGAAAGGGAAAGGGTCATCTTGTTGAACGATCAATCCAGTGTGGTAGATACTTAAGGAGAATGAGCAATCTTCTTTCTTTCGACTTATTATTAGTTGCATAAATAGTTGCCTAATCTCACCCGGAATAATGAAATCTCATTTTCTAGCTTGCCGAAAGTTTAAGAAATTGGCCCGGAGTGGAAATTTTCTAATGTGCCTGAGACAATACTGGTGAGCTATGCCCACGTTAAATAGCCTATCGACTAAATATTTCTAAATATTTGGAGTTGAATTTAAGATAACAAAGTTGAATTGATTTTTCATTACAGTAATGAGTGCATCATGCTTGAATTGCGTAATATTGATATGGCGATCGTAGTCGGTTCGGTTTTAAAATTTAATAAAATTGAACCCACTAGACTTTTCATCCCTATAAAGACAAACTCACCTAGGTATTTAGTACTATTTATAATACCTAGTGAATACTTACTGTTGTCACATTTTTATTTATTTATTTATTTTTGGGGGGGAGTTTTCTAAGAGATGACTAATTTATAACCCATGGGATGTTGATTTAATATCTTTTTAAAATGCTCAAAGATAATAGGTTTAATCATGCAATTTATGTTAGTGGTGTAAGTCAATGATACATTATTGATTCTTTATGATGCTTAAATGACGATTTTATGATGTTCTTACATTATTTCAATGTATTTTTGAAATGAATTAGGGTTAGTTCTATTGGTAGTCAGTTTAATATTAACACAAAATTCGTTCAAGTCCACACACCCATATACATTTGGATTCATTTTCACATCATCTATAACTAATATGAAAAATATTCAAGTAGTTCTCATTTGGTCAAATTTTCATTGTGATTTTTTTGTTTACCTTGTATGTTCATATTAGATATTGGAAGTGACAAAAATATAATAAAGATCTAAGTTTGGGAATGTTTTGGTCATTTTTTGAGTTTTGGCAAAGTTGTTGAATTTTGGTAGACTACTAGACTTATTCCTCTTATTTGACCTCCTATATTAATTTCCGGTCCAAAAAGACATTATACAAGGGGTGTTTTCTTACTATCATTTCCTTTGTTCTATTTGTTTGTATGATTTTCACAAACATTTAAACTTATGTCTCTTGTCTTGATCTTCCATTTTATTTGTAGTACATCCCAACTTGTTTCATTTATTTATAGGTTTGTAGAGTATTTATGGCTATCTAGAATCTCTCAACCCTATGTTGTGTCCTCCCTTCACTTCCTATATTTTCTTCCACTCCTCTTTTTGTGAGACCTTATTACTCTTTAAATTTTCCTCTAGTTCTACCTTCCACTTTTGACTATAGCACATTGTTCTTTTTCTAAATTTCCAATTGATTTTTTTGATACTTTCAGTCATTTGTAGGATTCCTTTATAGATTGAGATGTGCGCATCTTTTATATAATTCCTAGATCATTTATATAAATGATCTAGGAATGAGTGCAATTAGATGGGGAAGGATTTTAATGCCTCCTAACCCTTTTGGACACCTTAAAGAGGTGATCTATGCATATGAATTTATTCTTGCTAATGTAAAAGGAATGGTTTATAGTGTCTGGCATGACGGTCAATGCAATTGTAAATGACTCTAGTTCTTTCTCTAAGATCACATGGTGGTATGGAAAACATAAGAGAGCACGGGAATGGTCATTATATATTATGAAGGTCATTTGATATCGTAGGTCACATGGTATAACGAACCATATCATAGGAGAAAAAAATTAAAGAATATTTAGAAAATATGTATGATTAGTTATTGAGTTATCTACAGACTTCATTGTTAAGTATTTATTTGTCTTGCCTATTGTGCACATGTAAAAATTTGGTGATATATTAAGCCTCTTTATTTTTTTTCAAGAAATGAGTCCTTCATTATGGCTCTAATATCCCATTTTACTCTTTAAGGTATGGTAGAAATGAGTTATCAGTTGTTATTTAGTTGTAAGGTGATCTGACATATATAAACAAAAGAATTAGGGATGATTGCCATTTTCTTCGCTATTGTTTTCTCATTAAAATATCATAGAATATTTCACATTTATCCTTCTCTAGTTTAGCCAACTTCTACTTGGTTATGGTTTGTACGTAATTTATGTTAGTTTGATTTACACGTTTTGTGGGTTTTACCTGTTGTTAGTTGTGTTTTCTATTTTTAATATATTTTAATATCATATGGATGTTGTTTTGGTTATTATTTTTGATATCATCCCATAGATAATAAATGATCTTTTTAACTATTTATCTAATGTTAATTTGTCAGATCTAAAAATTCATCTTTAATTTTTTAATATGATTTTGTATGATTCAATACTTTGTATATTTTCAAGCTTTTAGTTTTAGTTAATTTACTTTCTAAGTTTGTTGCTAATAAGGGACTATTAGGCATTGTTTTTTAAAAGGTGACCAAGCATATAGGTAAATAAGGTAAAGGGTAGTTGCATATTAGTTTATTTGTCCCTGCCACAAGTAAGAAACTATTGCATTCATTGAATTTTTCCTTTAATTAGTTCAATCAATGAGTGAATAACATTGAAATTTTCCAGCAAAAAAATCTATATAGTCTATAATTATTTTTTATTTTAAATAATTATAAATGTACTATTTTTCTTCATTCTCATTAGCTTGTGCAAGTATCGAATTTAATTTTGCCAAAAAATATACATTTTTATGCATAAGTACATCATTTATTACTAGAGAAGGTACATAATTATCATGCATCCACCTTATTGTCCAATGTGTACAACCATTATTCTGACAAGATATTCTTGTCTTTCTTTTCGACATTATCATGTAGACAAAACCGGTCAGGTATTATCTAAATGTAGATAAAATCGGTCAATTATTATTCTATTATTCTAAGGTATTATTATCTATTAATCATAGTGCATCATTTATTTATTTTTAATATTATAATATTATTAGCTTTTGTTTCGAATTTATAGTTCTAGTTGAGAACAATTAAATAATATGAATTTAGTAGCCTAGACAGGTAGCAGAGTTGGCTTGGACCATGGGTTTGCTCCCCATTGGTCTCGGGTTCGACTCTGAGGCTTGGATTCAATTGATGGGCTTGGTTGACGGGTTGCTTAGCTCATCTCCAGGGACTAGTCTTGCCTCAGCTCGCCCCATAATGGGAAACCAGTGTCGTTGGGCTGAGTCGTGGGGATACCCTAGGTTACTAAAAAAATAATAATATGAATTTAGTAGTTATAAAATTTAATTTTTTTTTTAAAGGTTTTTATATGATAGGCAATTTTTTAAAAATGCAGTCACATCAATTTTTTTAATCAATTAAAAATTAAATTGGAACATGTATATCAAATCATCTATTATTGATGTTCTTTAGTACCAATATAGAAAAAAATGGATGTGATTCATGTAAATGAGTTTTTTTTGTCTATTTTATTATTACATCAATGACAAGTTAATCCAAATAATTTTAAAATATTAAATAACTACTAGACTTTGATAGCATGAACATAATTATTTATTAAGACATGTACTACTAAGAAGAGGAACTTAAGCTTTGACAAAAATAATTAATATTAGTCATGCTATTTAATTATAAGTCTTCATAATTTTATTCAATTGTTGATCTTTTAAAATTTGAAAATAATAAAATATTATAATATTCATGTGTCTATAAATATAAACAATTTTTAATAATTATTTTTTTCTACTAACATAAAAAAGTAACATACTAAATAATCAAGAAATGTCTATTTATATAACCTACTTGTTTTAAAAAAATAGAGGAGTTAATTTATTAAAACTCTATAGATAAACATTGTTTAGTATTGTTTATGAGAATATTAATGAAAGACTCAGTCCATAAGTTATGTTTTCTAAAACTTTATCTTAGTATTATTATCTCACCAATGGAGTTTCTACTTAGACATATGCTAACGAAATGTTCATATTTTTTTTTATTTTGATTTTAGTTTTGAAGTTTGGGGAGAAAGCTTCTATCTTGCAATTATGTTTTCAGACGTCACCTTACAAAAATATTTGGGGAAGGTGAGAATATCAATGAAAGACTCAGTCCATAAGTTATGTTTTTTAAAACTTAATCTAAGTATTATTATCTTGCCAATAGAATTTCTAGTTGCACATATGCTAACAAATTGTTCATTTTTATTTTTATTTTTATTTCAGAGTTTGGGGAGAAAGCTTGTATCTTGCAATTATGTTTTCAAAAGTCTTCACCTTAAAAAAATATTTGGGGAAGGGAGTGTCGGGGAAAATCTCAGCACCCACTCAATATTTTTTTTGGAACTTCCAGCAATTAATTCGTATGGTTTGGACGCAGCCAACAGTTTCTATAGGAAGACAAGTGGCTGCTGTGAAGATGGAAGAATTCGCTGCAATATTCCCTGAAGGAATTAATCTGACATCCGTTACGCCACTGAAGATAGTGAATTTAGCAGCAAATAACAGTACGGGTAATTCTACCAGTAGCTTCTGCAATTGCACACGGTCGTTAGCTTTATCCGTACCAGCTTTCATTTTGGTGTTTCTGGGCTTCAGTTTTTGCATCACCTTCTTTTGTATCTATGCCCACCGCCGAAGCACCAACTGGGACTACAGAAGTCCGCGCCCTAACAATAGACAGGCCAATAATTTTATGGAGGCCAATAATATTATAGAGGTCAATGATACTATGGAGGCCATTAACAGGGAGGAAGCCCGGGGTCTGGACCGGGTGGTCATCGAGAGCATTCCCATTTTCAGCTACACTCTGGTGAAGCGCCTCAAATCACAGGCCAACTGCTCCGACTGCGCGGTGTGTCTGAGCGACTTCGCGGAGGACGACATGCTGCGGTTGCTTCCCAAGTGCAGCCACGCTTTTCATCCAGAGTGCATTGACGGCTGGCTCTTCACCCACACCACGTGCCCTGTGTGCCGGACAAGCCTTATTCTCACAGACGAGGATTTTCCAACGGCTACAGACTTCGGTTTACTCGATCAGCAATCGCCTCCTGGCGAGGTGACCATCGTTATTGGCAATGGAACCGGAGTCGACCCGGTCATAGATATTTCAGATGATGATACAACGAACGAGGCTTCAGGGTGTGATTCGATAGCGTACTCGTTGGTAAGGGTAAGGAAGGAGACGAAGCAGCCGAGTGAGTGGTACATCGCCACAGCCGAGGGTCTCACAGCTGGGTTGCATGGGAGTTGCAGCTTTGTAGGCGCGCATCATTTGCAAGAGACGTCAGGTTCTCATGCTCTTCCTGCGTGCTCTAAACCAGGCAGGTTTTTCGACGATGTAGGGCATGGATCAAGATCGGAAAGATGGGGTCGATTTCCTATGAAGCCGACCTTGGTTTTGAGGACGTTTTCTGAGAGCCTTTTGCCTCGAGAGGGATAACATGGCTTAATTGAAGAGGAAGTTGATCCACAAAAGTTTACAAGTTGATCCAGATCCAGACAAATATTGACGACGCCGTCTTTTGATTTTGCAGCTCTTGTCAAACCAGCCGCGTTGCTTCAAACAAGAGATCTGTAAGCTGTCTAGGTACCGTCATCCCTGTCTGTTGTGTAAATTTCTTAGCATAGTCATATCATAGGACGAGAAAGAGTATTAATATATTATGTATAACCAGTTGTTCATTATTTCAATCGTTTTTTTCTTAATTTGTTGCTGTAATTTAGATACAGAAGATACCGTGTTGGAATCGACATTTGACTTCCCCCTTATGGCCAGACACTTGCCCTGGCAATGCCCAAAAGACGAAATGTTCCTTTTCAATTTCTATTCTAATATTTCGAGATATTTAGAGTTGAATTTAGGATAATGATTGAATTGAAGTTTGATTATAGTAGTCGATGCATGACTTGAATCTGCGTAATATTGATGTGGCCGATGGCTTTTATAATTGTGGTCAGTTTTCTTTAAAAATTTAATAGAATTGGACCCAGTAAACTTTTTTGAATAGCGAATGATAGTGCTGCCACATGTTTTTTTGGGGAGAGTTTTCTAAGAAATGACTAATTTTTAGCCTATAGGATGTTGATTTAATTGATTTTTAAAATAAAATGATGAAAGATAATATGTCTCATCATGCAATATACCTTAGATAGTGATGTAAGTTAATGATGCATTATAGATTTTCTATGAATGCTTAAATGATAACATTATTTTAATGTGTTTTTGAAATGAATTAGGGTTGGTCTTATTGCTGGTCAATTTAATAACAACATAAAAAGCGTTTGACTTTACACAATCATAAACATTTGGACACATTTTCACATCATCCAAATTAATTTTGAGAAATATTCAAGTAGCTCTCATTTGGTCAAATTTTCGTAGTGACGTTTCTTTTCATCTCCAATGTCCATATTAGATATTGGAAGTTACAAAAACATAATAAAGATCTAAGTTTCGGATTGTTTTGGTCATTTTTTCGAGCTTTGGTAGAGATGTCGCATTTTGGTAGACTACTAGAATTCTTCCTCTTATTTGATCTCTTACATTAATTTTCATTCCAACAAAAAAGCTATACAAGGTTGTTTTCCTATATTTTCCTTTATTCTATTTGGTTGTAGGAATTTGACAAACATTTAAACTTACATATCTCCTCTTGACCTCCCATTTTCTTTTGTAGTACATCCTTACTTGTTTCATTAACTAATCGATATGTAGAGTGTTGATGGTCATCTAGAATCTCTCATCTCTATGTCCTATCCTCCCTTCACTTCCTACATTTTCTTCCACTCCTCTTTTTGTGAAGCTTCATTACTCTTTAATATTTCCTTTAGTTCTACCTCCACTTTTGACTATAACTCATTTTTTTTGTTGCAAATTTTACAATTGATTATTTTGTTCCTTTCATTCATTTGTAGAATTTATTTATAGATTGAGATGTACTTATCTTTGGTTCTACACCTTTTACCTACATATTTCTACATGCTTAATTCACGCATTTTCTTGACTTTGAAGAGTTTTTTAGACTTCCACATTTCCATTTCCATGTTTATATTTCTACATCCTTAAATCACTCTTCTTCTTTTTTATTTTTTATTTTGAACCTCTTCTCCATTTGCATTTTTCAACATTTCATTTAAAAATTCCTTGTGGCCAATCAATGAAAGTTAAGAGTTTTATTCCAATGTCCTATCCAAATGTCCACTTCTATATTGAATTCCCTCAGAGGTCCCTAATGAATTTTTCATTTATTTCTTCTTGTGGAGTTTAAGCTAACATCGAGCCTTCTAGTTTTCCATCAAGATATCCCATCTTAATATCACATCTCATGTCTCTTTCTCTCACATTGCTTCATATTTCTTCTTTTACTCTTTTCTCACCTATTTGTAGAATTTGTATACAATTTTAAGATTACATTATAATTTCTTGTCTTGGCCTTTAGTTATATGATGAAACCCATCTCTATTTCTCACCTCTCATCCTACATCAAACTTATGAATTTCATCTTGTTTACTTTAGCCACTATCTAAATCCTCTTAGGATACCATTAGTGATTAAATTTCACCTCACAAGTACTCCATAAGTTGTATCCTACCCAATAAACCATTTTCTATTTCCAAGATACAAGTTTGCATGTAACTTCAATTGCTAAAGATGTATTTTGTAGATTTTACCTTATCTTTCACACCAAAATCATGATATATATTTGATTTCATAACTCCCTTGGGAAAAAAATCTACCTACCTCTCTTCATAATTTAGAATTCCATAAATGATCTAGGAATGAGTTCAATTAGATGGGGGATGGATTTTAATGCCTCCTTATACTTTTGGATGCCTTAAAGACGTGATCATGTATTATAGTCATGACAATGAAGTCTCCATTTGTATCCCTTCCATCTCACAACCCATAAGCTCTTCATTAATTAATATTAAATTCTTTGTGATGACTTAGGTTATTGTAACCCCTCACCTGACAACACCCAAAAGAAGAATGATTGCTTTTGTATTTTCTATTCTAATTTTTACAACTATTTTGATGTCGACAAAATTGATTGGAAGTGTGCATCAAATTTTAGTGGATGACTGAAATGCACGCAATATTTATGTGTTCACCTTTGTTCTAACATGCTATTTCCCTTTCAAAATAGTGATTACTTTTCAAAATCCATGTAATATTTATGTGTTCACCTTCATTCAAGACCCTTTAAAAATTTTGATTACTTTTTGAAGTAGTCACCGGTTAGGAGGGACGTCAAAGAGATCAATTCGGACTAATCAACGAGAGTAAACACAATGGAAACACAAAGATATGATGGAGGCAATGCAATATAGATTGTTTTATTTCATGAAAACTGATTACAACCAACTGGTAACAACCGGGTTACAAAAAACATCTCACAAGCCTACTAAAACATACTCAAAGTACAAAATAGGTCACAACTGGGACCTCAAATCTTTAAATATATCTTCTACGCTTAGTGTAACTACTTCATTACATTATAATTATCAATTAAAATGATTTATATGATCCAAGGGGATCTGGTCAGTGCAAAAACAATCAAACCCTGAAGAACAAGACCTAACGTGTAAAACCAACAAGGTCGACCTCTGCCAAATAAATTCTTCTGGAAAATCCAAAGGATGAAGTGTACATCATGGGAAAAGATCACACATGCCAAGGAACATCGGAATAAACACTCAGGGCTCCGCAAGATTCAAAAAGGATCTAATAGGTCACCTATGCAAATAGGTCCAAGCAACCGGTAATAGGAAACTGCCATGGAAACTAGTAGCGATAACTTGTCGAAAAATTATCCAAATGCTCCGCGGTTTGGGAATAAGGAAGATGATCAAATCTTCAAGTAAAATCCAACTCCACGAGATCTGGTGAGCCTAATCGCGGACACACAAAAAGAAATGCTGAAACTACAAACATAAAGCAAAAACAGAAAGGAAAATATTTTTGGTTGATGCAAGATTGCCATGAACCGGGGATGCTCCTGCATCAGACATCTGGGGTTGCTGAAATAGTTAGTCTCTCACTTTGTTGGGGTTAGAGGAAAACCAAGGCATTCTACCTCTTCCTAAGAAATCTAAGATGAATCTTCAACTGGTTTGTCCTTCCAGTTCACAAGATACTCATTATACTGATTACTCTAGGTACTACGCCTAATCCTACTATCCAAAATGTCTTCAATCTGATTTGGTTCCTTCTGTGGCAACGGTTTCTCCAAGCCTGCAATACTGTCCTCATTGAATTCTGGTTCATGATACTCATGAAGATCTGCACTGTTAAACACAAGGGAAATTCTCAGACTATCTGGTAACTCCACTTCATATGCATTCCCAGAACTGAACTTCCTCAAAATCTTGCAAGGTCCAAAATTTCTCATCTGCAATTTGTTATAAGTTCCAACCGGGAATCTTTCTTTTCTCAGATATACCATCACTACATTGCCAAATTCAAATTCCTTATTTCTCATCTTCTCATTTGCCTTCTCCTTATATTTGTTTCTCATGTCCTCCAAATGCTTCTTAACGTGAATATGCAAGGCTGCCATGTGATCTACAAAGTCTTATGCTTCTGAACTTCTCTGGTCTTCACTACTAATATCTCTTAAGTCTGATATACCTCTAGGATATATTCCGATAAGGATCTCAAAAGGTGTTCTTTTGGTACTCCTATTTACTGAATTATTATAGGGAAACTTTGCTTGTGCAAGAATCAAATCCCAACTTCTGGTTTTATCTCCAACTAAACATCTCAAAAAAATTCCCAAGCTCTAGTTAACTACTTATGTATGTCCATCAGTCTGTGGATGAAAAGTATAACTGAACTTCAAATTTGTCTTCGTCTTCTTCCAAAGTGTTCTCCAAAAATAGCCAAAAAGCTTAGTGCCTCTATCTGAAACTATGCTCTTAGGTAATCCATGCAATCTCACTACTTCCTTGGAAAATAGGTCTTCTACATGTAATGCATCTGATGTCTTCTTACAAGGTATGAAATGGGCCATCTTTGAGAATCTATCCACTACCACAAATATAGAATCATTCCCTCTCAGTGTTTTAGGTAATCCAAGTATGAAATTCATGCTTATATCCTCCCAAGGTCTTACCGGTACTATCAAAGGTTTATACAATCCCACATTTTGACTACTAACCTTTGCAACTTTACAAACTCTACAACTTTGCACATATTTCATAACATCCTTATGAATTGGGGGCCAAAAGTAATGCTCACTTACCAATGCTATTGTTTTGTCAATACCAAAATATCCGACTAATCCTCCACTATTTTTATCCTTTATTAGATTCTCCCTCATAGAACTTTTAGGTATGCACAACTGAACTCCTTTGAATAAGATTCCATCCTGAATGAAATAATCCAACAACTTGCTTCTATCTATCGTAATCAGTTCTCTACACACTTTCCAAGGCTCTGCAAAATATGGGTCATCATCATACAAGGTCTTCAATTCCTCAAATCCTAATACTATCACTCTCATCTCTATCAGAAAATTCCTTCTTCTACTCAATGCATCAACAACTTTGTTAGATTTCTAACTTCTATGCTTCAACACAAAGGTGTAACTTTGCAAAAATTCTACCCATCTCATATGTCTCTAATTCAACTTACTCTGACTCTTCAAATACTATAAGGCTTGATGATATATATACAACACAAACTCCTTAGGCAATAGGTAATGTCTCCACTTATTCAAGGCTTGAACTATGGCATAAAAATCCTAATCATGTACTAAATATCTCCTTCGAGCATCATTGAATTTCTCACTAAAATTAGCTACTTTTCTTCCTGACTCAAGACTACTCCTATTGTTGTTCCACTTGCATCATAATCCACTTGAAATACTTTATTGAAATATGGTAAAGCCAACACAGGCTGCTCAGTCGCTTTCTGCTTCAATAGCTCAAAAATTTTGTTTTCTCCGGTGGTCCACTTGAATTCCTTCTTATCCCCTCTCATTGTCTTAGTCATAGGGTTAAAACTGAACTAAAATTTCTGATGAACTTCTGGTAAAAACTAGCCGATCTATGAAATGATCTTACCTCTCCAATGCTTTCCAGTGTAGGCCACTAAAACATTTCTTTTTATTTCTCAAGGTCCATCTTCAAACCATCCTCATATATCACCAATCCTAAATAGACTAGCTCATCTTTCATGAAAGTACACTTCTTAAGATTTATCAACAACTTTTCTTCTCTCAACCTCTACAAAACTTGTCTCAAATGCAACAAATTCTCCCCTTTTGTCTTACTGAAAATTAGAATGTCATCCAAATACACAATAACAAACTTACCCAATAATTTCTTCAATACATCATTCATCAACCTCATGAAAGTACTCAGTGCATTAGTTAACCCAAAAGGCCTCACCAACCATTCATACAGTCATTCATTTATCTTGAATTTTGTCTTCCACTCATCTCCTTCTATGATCTAGATCAGATGATATCCACTTTTTAAATCTATCTTTGTAAATTATTTGGCTCCACTCAAACAGTCTATTATGTCATCCATCCTAGGCAAAGGAAACTAGTATTTCACTATGATTTTGTTTATTGCTCTGGAATCAGTACACATCCTCCATTCTCCATTCTTCTTAAGTGTTAATACTTCTAGTATTGTGCAAGGGCTCAAACTTTCTCTGATCAAACCTTTCTTCAACATCTCATGCACTTTCCTATTCAGTTCTTCATTATGTATCGGTGTCATCTAGTGTGCATCTTTGTTAGGCAAATAGCTTTAAAAATTAGGTCCATGCAATGACTGATACTTCTTACCGGTGATAATCCATCAGGCACATTATCTGAAATGATGTATTCATATTCTACCAGCAAATATTTTATCTCTTCTGGTTGTTTCTCTTCATGCTCCAGATTCTCAGTCTTCTTAGAAATTAAGGCAAAACACACATTCTAATGTCTCAATCCATCCAAGAATTTCCTTCCATCCACCAAATAGATTCTAGCATTTGTACAGACCTCACTCTTCAAAGGTTCCTCCAAGGGAAACATGGTTTTCTTCATCCCATTGGCCACAATAGTGTATGTATTCTTCCTCCCATCATGTATTGCCTATCTATCAAACTGCCAAGGTCTATCCAACAAAAGATGACAAATATCCATAGGTATAATATCACACAAGACTTCATCATGATAATCCCCAATTTTTCAATTTCGCCAAACATTGCTCACTCACTAATAACTTATGTTCATCTTGAATCCATGCTATCCAATAAGCCTTAGGGTGTTTCAATCTTTCCAAATTCAACTTATTCACTATCTCTTCTGAAACAAGATTATATGAACTACCACTATCAATAACAAATTTACAACACTTACTAGATACCTTACATCTGGTCTTGAACAAATTCTTCCTTTGCAAGGGTTCTTCATTTATCCCGATATGACACAAAGCTCTCCTCACCATCAACAGTTCTTCATCTTCCAGTTTATTATCTAATTCGGTGGGGTTTTCTTCCACCACTACTTCTCTTCCGGTATTCTTTATCTTCTTACACTCAAAAGCACGATGTCCTTCTCATCCACTCTTATAGAAAGTTCCTCTAAATGTTTTCTTGTCTTATCTGAACCCATATTCTCATTTTGATAGCCATCCGGTTCTCTCCTCCGATAGAAATTTTTATCATCTTTCTGGTATGAATTATCTTCTTTGCTCACTTCTTTGTCCTTGTTCCGATCTATATAGGTACCTCTTCCTCCGATATATCCTTTTCCTCCTTGAAATCTACCTCTACCTCTCTGCCTCTGCTCATGTATTTTGTTTAACTTCTTTTCAACCTTCAGGGCATACTGGTAAGCCTCTTCAACACTCTATAATTTGATCAAATTGAGTTCATCTTGTATAGACACTCGCAATCCATTCAAATATCTTGCAACTTGTTCAACTTAATCATCAACATGTCTGGATCTGATATTCAACTTATAGAATGCTTCGGTGTACTCCTTCACACTAGATTCCTTTTGTCTCAAATTATGCAACTTCCCGAACAGATTCACTTGGTAATCAACCGACATAAATTTTGACTTCAACTTAGCAACCATCCAGTCCCATGTCTTGATCTTCTCTTTACCTCTTCTCTTTCTATAAACCTAGAAATATCCCCACCAAAGAGATGCATGACCTTTCAACCGGGTACAGGCATATTTCACCTTCCTTTCTTCTGGAGTGTTTTCAAAATCAAAATATTTCTCCATCTCTGAGATCCATTCCATTAATTCATTTGAGTCCAAATTTCCATCATATTTCGGTGGGGTAAAATGAGGCTTAGTATTTGCCCTACTCAAAACCCTTAAAAACCTTTCCTCATCCACATCAACTGTCGATGGGTTTGCTTGTTCTATTAGGGCTTCTTCTCCTTCATATTCACTTACATCTTTGATATGTCAGCCTCTTCTCTGGGTTATCTCCATGGCTTCCAACCAGGTTGCTATGCCTCGTAACATTTCCATCATAGTAGGGTTTGCATTCCCACGTGCTCCACCATTCCTAGTTCCTCTTTGCACCATCTTTATGCCAGTCCTCTACAGCTGTGGGTCAAATCCACAGTCCACCACCCCACAACAAAAATTCTTAGGACAATGCAATCTGCAGAATGAAAGCTCAGTCTGATACCACTTAAAGAAGTCATCGGTTAGGACGGACCTCAAAGAGATCCATCAGAACCGGTCAACAAGAGAAAACACAATGAAAAGAGAAAGATATGATGGAGGTAATGTAGAACAGATTATTTTATTTCATAAAAACTGACTACAACCAACTAGTAACAACTGGGTTACAAAAATTGGCTCACAGGCCTGCTAAAACATACTCAAAGTATAGAATAGGTCACAACCAGGACCTCAAATCTCCAGATCTATCTTCTATGCTTAGTCTAACTACTTCATTACATTCTAATTCTCAATTATAATGATTTATATGATCTAAGGGGATCTAGTCAGCCCAAAAAGGATCAAAACCCGAAGAACAATACCTAGCATTTAAAACCAACAAGGTCGGCCTCTGCCAAATAAATTCCTCCGAAAAATCCAAAGCATGAAGTGTAGATCATGGGAAAAAGCCCACAACATTCCAATGAAGATCGGAATCAACGCTCAAGGCTTCACAATATATGGAAGGGATCCTTTAGGTCACCTATGCAAATAGGACCAGGCAACCAGTAACAGGAAATTGTCAACCGGTAATAGGAAACTGTCATGGAAATCGGTAGTGATAACTTGCCAGGAAATGATCCAAATGCTTTGTAGTTTGGGAATAAGGAATATGATCAAGTCTTCAAGTAAAATCCAACTCTATAGGATCTGGTGAGCCAAATCCAGGACACATAGAAAGAAATGCTGAAACTACAAACATAAAGAAAAAATAGAAAGGAAAATATATTTGGTTGATACAAGATTGCCATGAATCGGGGCTGCTCATGCATCACTTTTCTCTTTGTATAGGTCAGGGACCTTTCCCTACTTACCTTAATAGAAAACATATGTCATTGTTATTTTTCAGAGCCTTCATTATTAAGTACTTGTTTGTCTTGTTGGTTGTGCACATGGAAAAATTTGTGCACATTGTAGTGGATGATTGAAATGCATGCAATATTTATGTGTTCACCATCGTTCTAGCATATGTCATTACCCTTTCAAAATATTGATTACTTTCCAAAATGCATGTAATATTTATGTGTTCACCTTCGTTCAAGACCCTTTCAAAATTTTGATTACTTTTCTCTTGGCATGAGTCAGAGCCCTTTCCCTGCTTACCTTAATAAAAAACATATGTTATTGCTATTTTTTAGATCTTTTATTATTAAGTGTTTGTCTGTCTTACCGATTGTGTAGACAAAATAATTTGGTATTCTTTTTTCATTCTAATGATAAATCACAAAGTGTGATTCAAAACATTGTTGATAAAAATTGACATACACAATCGAATTTGGAAGCAATTATTTAATATAAGGCTCTTTAAATTTTACAAAAATGAGTCATTTGTTATGACTCCAAAATCTCATTTTACTCTTTAAGGAATGATAGAAATGAGTTGTCAGTAGTTGTCAAGTTGTAAGGTGAACACAAATATAAAACGCACCCCCCAAATAAAATGGAAGATTGCAAGTTTCTTTGCTATTGTTTTCTCGATAAAACATCATAGATCATTTTGCATTTATCTTTTTCTAGTATAGCCAAATTCTACTTGGTCATGGTTTAGTTGTATTGTTCATTTTCAATAAATTGGTTATTATTTGTGATATCATCCTTTCTTAATTTTTTATCCAATTTTTATTTGTTACATTTAAAAAATCATCTTTATTTATTTTAATATAATTTCTTATGATTCAATACTTTGTACGTTTTCGATCTTCTAGTTTTAGTTAGTGTACTTTCAAAGTTTGTTGTTAAGAAGGGAGTATTATGGCTTATTTTGTAATAAGATTAAGGATAGTTGCATTTAGTTTACTAGTCTTACAATTAGTTAAATAGATATGTAGTAGCTTTGTGCAATGCATAAATTATTTGTGCGAAAAAAAAAAGTTTAATAGAAGTAGCAATAATATCTCTATATCTTGGATTTTGGTTAGTTCTAGTAGTTCATGGAGTTAATGCAATGTCTTACATATGTAAGTAAAATGATGTTAGTATGTATAATAGATTCACTCTCAAAAATATAGAGCATAAAATTTTTAAGTTCACATCTAAATTGCAATCAATTAAATGACACAGAGGTTCAAATGTGTTGGTTAGGGATATTAGATTTTTAGGTTGGATTAAACAAAATTTTAATTTTAATTTTAAAAACTATTTGCATTGGATTAATACAAATTTAATTTAATTTGATTAATTTTGCACTCACGTTTCACTTTTCTATTTTAAAATCTTTTATTTTATAAATTGTATGTCTCTTCAAAACACAAATTTTTATAATTTTAGATAAGATTTTAAGTTTTAATAAGATAACTCCAATATCTAGAAAATGAATTGTTTACTCCAACAACTATTAATGATTGGCAATTACCAATTCACATACTAACATATATATAATAATAAGAGGGAGAATAATCTATACAATAATCTAAAATCATTTTTCAACTTACTATTTTAATTTTATAATAATCTATAATCATGGACATGTTTCAAGATTGCTCTAGACCATTTAATGCTTTGTAAGAGACTTGTCTTATTACAGTGATAGGCTAACCTACAATGACACCACTATAAGAGATCAACACATTTGTGTAAGAAAAATAAAAAGTCAATAGTAAACAAAGAGACAAAATTGACATGTTTTAATTCAAAAGATTCAATTTTGTATTTGATTTAATTTGTTTTTTATTTCCACCATATAAAGAAAAAAATATGGGCATGTTTCATATTAGATTTTCTTTGATTTTAATTATTATAGTTGTCTTTCTATTTTTAATTAAATATAAAAACAAAATATTTTTCAAGGTAACACAGTCCTACCTTGCTCGAACTAGAGTTCCCACCAAACCCCTGGAAGTATAGTTTCCCACTTATTAATCAGTGCCCTACTATTCAAGGATAAACCCCCATACAATTGTAAGGGTCCTTTAAATTAGTAGGGGTTAGAATAAGGATTCTTGACTGGAACTTGCTAGAGTGGGAGAATTCTTTACTACCCCGTAGGATCAAGAAAGGGGTGGGTTAGGAAGGGTTGACTGGGGGGTGGGTCACTTTTCTAGTTATATGAGAAATAATTTTGATCCCTGCCATCAATGGCCCAAACCTTTCCCACCCACCCGGGTCACTTTTGACCCCATGTCCTAATTAATTAGTAAATTAATCAGCCTGCTATTTTTAAGTTAGAATAATAGAAAATTAATCGGACCCTACTATTCAAAATATTTTAAATGAAATAATAGATAAATAAAATGATTATCTTAATAATGAAATTTATGGTGTTATTTAATATGGGCATATTTCTAATTTTCATATTAGATGTGATTTAATTTTAATAATTGCAACTTTCTATTTTTTAATTATAATATATTAGCATAATAATAGTCAAATAAGATAATTACCTTACAATATCTATTGACATTTTTTACATAATTTTTTATAAATATAAGTATGTTAGTTTAACATCAATGGCAAGTTAGTTCAAATAATGACACACTAATGGTCTTTCCTAGGTGGATCTAGTTTTCTCATTGGACATAGGAGATACCAAGGTTGCTACTATTTGGCAAAAACTAGATATTGGTTGAATAGAAGTGAATTTCGATGGTGAATCAAAGGGTAATCTGGGGCCTTCCAGGGTGGGTTTTGTTTCTTAGGATTCGAATGGGAACATTTTTTCTATTGATGCCCAGAAGTTGGTTGATGGGATGAACTATGAAGTTGAGGTGCAGGTGGCATTTTGGGGAGTCAGGATGGCACAACATCTTTCAGTTTTGTGTATTCATTTTGAAGGGGACTCTCAGATTGTGGCGAACACCCTTTGAAAGGTGACGTGTTTTCTTGGAAAATTAATAAATTTATTCAAGTTATTAGAAAGGAATTGGATTTGTTTGAATCTTTCAAAATATCCCATTTTTTGAGAGAGGGCAATGATGTAGTTGACGTACTGTATAAAAGGGCCACATTATTGCATGAAGTGGGTGAGGATGGAGTGTGGGAAGACTTTTGTGATGTTGAGTACACTGCAACTCGTATGATATTCAATGTTAATCAATGATGATTATGATAGGGGGTGAGTTGAGGATTTTTTAAATGCAAAGGTGAGCGATAATTATTTGTATTCCCTAGGTGTTGATGTATTGAGGAAGCTGGTGAGATTGAGATAGGAGGGTGTCTAAGAGAGTTACAACTATGGGAGATGGAAGCAAATTTTTCACTTCATTAAATCAAAAAACAACTTGTCGTTTTTGACAAGATTTTAGAGAAGTCACTCAGATGGTTATTTAAATTCAATGGCCCCTCTTTCTTGCCGATAATGGATTTTTTCTTGGAAAGTATTATCTGCAATCCAAATTCCACTACAAGACAAATGTAGTTATCATTTCCGTGATGGTGGCTTGGGGATTGGTGTTTAGATCAAGAGAGGAGGTGGCTTGGGTGGTGAAGGCTTGTATTCTTTATCACTCCTCGTATAGTTTGACATCTCTCGTGTTGGCTGTAGTGACAGGGAAGGGTTTGTGTCATTCATTTGGTGAAGGCACTATGTCAGAGGGAGGGGAAGCAAAATTTTGCTTGTTTATTCTATGGAATGATGGGGTAGACAAAGAGGTGTTGATGGAGGAAGGGAGCTTAGTGTGGAAGGCTTCAAGGATTTAATTTGGGAGAGAGAAGTGGAGCTATGGATTTCAAAGGAGGCCAAGAAGAAGAACAGAAAGCAAAATCAAGTGTTTGGCAATGAAGATTTTTGGGTTAATGGCCTAGGAAAGAAGAAAAAAATTAGTTTAATTTTGCTTTATTTTATAATGGGTTTGTTGGGTAGTAGTTTTTGGTTATGCTTTGTATGCAATTGCCCTAAGATAATGGTAATAGACCACATTTTGTTACTATAAGGTTGGTTTGTAGGAGGTAGTATGTAATTTAGTGGGTTGGCAGTTTAGTGATTCAGAGTTTGTAGGCTTACTGTTAGTAGTTGGTATTTTCTCCATGCCCTTGGAGTTGAACATGATTTAATCCTTTCTTTTGTTATCACAGAATGTATACTTTTAATATTTTGTATTAATAATATAAATCAAAATTACTAACAAAAAAAGTGAGTTCAAATGATTGTCAAATGTTAAATATCTACTAGAGTTTGATAGCATGAATACGATTGATTCTTTATTAATATGTACTTATACCAAGAACTTTTGATTTGACAAAAATAATTAATATTAGCCATTCTATTTAATTATAAGTCTTCATGACTTTGAAATTTAAAAATAATAGAATATTATAATGTTCACGTGTCTATAAACATATACAACTTTTAATTATTTTTCCTCACTAACATCATAATTATAACATACTAAATAATTAGGCATTGTCTATTTATATAACCTACTTGCTATTGAAAAAATAAGAGAAAGACAACTTTTTTTTTTTAAACTCTATAGATAAACATCGTTTAGATTGTTTATGAGAATATTAATGAAATGACTAGTCCATAAATTATCTTTTTTAAAACTTCATTGCAATATTTTATTTTTTTTATCAGTAAGGGGTCAAAGCCATAACTTCTTTTTGAGTGGAGCTATGAGCCAATGAGATCACAACTTTATCTCAATAATTTTATTTTTTTTATCGATAAGGGGTCGAAGCCATAAATGCTTTTTGATTGGATCTATGAACCAGTGAGACCACATTTTTTAGGGGCCTCATCCTAAGAGTTGTTTATCATTAACACCCTTATATCTCATTTTGCCATCTTTACTTTTCTCCTTATCTCTCCTTAGACCCTTATATCTCCTCTTTCCATCCTCCACTCTACTCCTTATCTCTCCATTCTACTCCAACCTACATCCACAAGGCTCAACTAGGTGGGATTCAAACCTAGATCACAACATTAATGTTTCTTGCAAATTAACTGTTGCACTACAAGGTTAACCCCCTTTATCTTAATATTATTATTTGTGCCTGCCAATGGAGTTTCTTACTAGGCATATGCTAATAAATTGTTTGTTTTTTTGGTTTTAATTTTGTAGTTTGGGGAGAAATGTACTGAAATATTTTTATCTTGCAAATATATTATCATAAGTATTTTCCTAGAAAACAATATTTCGGAAAGGAAGTGTTGGAGAAGATGGGTGTTGGTAAAATCATTTGTATCTTATTTTATTTTATTTTTAAATTCACTTTGACCATTCTTTTGTGAGATTCTCAATATAAATAATATTGAGTTAACTCATTAAAGATAGTGAGTAGAGAGAAAAAAATGTTAAACCTCAAAATCAGGATAAAGTCTCATGAAGAGGCTTCAGAATCTATTTTTATGAAGCCAGCATTAGTCTTGAGGATGTTTTTTGAGCACTTTTTTCCTCAAATAAGAGGTCAACCTGGTGTTGAGAAGGAGGATAACATGGCTTAGTTGAAGAGGAAATTTAGTTGGTTAATGGCAAGAGATGTGAACTAGTGCTCTTAGACATGCCAATCAATGCAACAATTGTAGTGCTGAATAGACTTTCCATAAACCACAAAAGTTTACAATTTGATCTAGACAAAACTAAAAGCCTATAAATGGTCTGTTTTGATTTTGCAACTCTTTTCAAACCCGCAACGTTGCTTAAAAACAAGAGATCTCTAAGTTGTATAGGAATCGTGGGCTGTTATGTAAATTTTTTTAACATAGTCATATCATAGGATGTTTTTCATATCGTGAACCAGTTTTTCATTATTTTAATAGGCTTTTTTTAATTTATTGTTATAATTTAGATACACAAGATATCGTGTTCAAGTCATAAAATAGACATTTAACTTTCTCGTTCTTTCCGTGGCTAATTTTTAGTCCACAAGATGTTATTATGCTGAAAGGCGTAAGACTATAGTGGCACCTATCCATTTTTTTCATATAATTTTAATAATTTAAAATTTAAAAATAAAAAATTAAAGACTAAAATCTAAATTAAAAAGAAACTTTCTATTATTATTATTTATAATAATGACTAGGTAACTGCTAATTTAAAAATAAGTTTAAGAGTAAAATCTATATTAAAAAGAAACATTTTATTATTATTATTTATTAAATATGGAAAAAAAATTTAAATCTAAATTTAAAAGAAGCAAATCTAAATTAGAAAGAAACTTATTATTATTTATTATATGTAAAAAAAATTAAATCTACATTTAAAAAAACTTCTAATTGAAAAATTATGTTTTTCAATCTAGATTTAAAAGAAACTTCTAATTATTTACTTTTGTGCATGCATATTCTAAGATAAGACTCTAAATATTATATTTTAAAATCTATATTTAAAAGAAACTTCTAATTTAAAGTAGCATACCTGTATTTTAAAAACTTCAAGTAAAGTACGCCGAGAGAGATCAAATTTAAAAATATTTAGCATTCATAAATAATAGTAAAGAGTTGATTGTAATAAAATTGGTATTAAATGGTTTAATATATCACTTAGCCTACTTGAAGGAAAATTCAAAATATAAATATTTAACATTTGATTTACTATGATCTACTTATATATAAATATTAGGTTTAATATATGTGATATATATTGATCAACCTAACCCTAATCATATATCCAATTCTAAGTCTAACCCTAAGCTTAACCCTTATCTAATATTAATCTAACCCTAGCAATCAAATAGATAGACACTAAGCCTATTTAAACCCTAACCATATATTAACCCTAACTCACATATTTTACTTATATCCATAATTTAAACCTACCCTAATTGAGCAATAGCCCTAACTCCTAACATTAATAATAACCCTAACTCTAGCCTTAGTACCCTAATATTAATCCTAATAATATTCAAACCATAATCATAATTAAAACTTAATGCTAACCTTATTTAAACCCTAACCCTAAATTGAAGATTTCTCTTAAAAGCCTTATTGAATCCTAACTGTAATTGAAGCTCTTATTTCTAATTATAATTCTAACCTTAACAATAATTGAACTATAACATCAACTCTTTTTGAACCCTAAACGTAATTTTACCCTAACCCTAACTAAATTCTAACTTAATTGAATCAAAGCCCTAACTCTAACACTAATTAAACCCTAACCCAAAATAAATTATATCGATAACCTTAATTGGATGTTAATCTTAATTTAAATGAATCCTAACTTTAACACTTATTAAGCCACAATTCAAGTTGAACACTAACCTTAATCTTAGCCCTAACCCATTGAAACCTCATCCTAATTTAACCATAATCCAAATTCCATCTCTAATTCTTATTCTAACCCTAACTTTAACCCTAGTCCAACATTGAATCTAACCCTAATTTAACTCTAATGCTAACATTGTTTAAATCCTAGCATGAAATTAATACTAAGCCCAATTTTACCCTAACTCTAATTTTAGCTATAGCCCAAATTAAACCCCAACAATAACCCTAATTCAAACCTTGTCATAAATAAAATATTTTTCCCTTATTAAATCCTAATCTAACATTAACCTTAATCTTTATTGAATCCTAACCTTAATGGTAACCCTAATCTAATATTAACCCTAATGCTATTGAAACTTATTCGTAATATAACCCTAACCCTAACCCTAACCCTAACCCTAAGTCAAATATTTCTTCTATAATCATAGTTGATACCTAATCCCATTTAATCATATTCTAACCTAACCTTAACCATAATTGTAATGGCAATCCCTATTCTAGTTTTAATCTTAATTTAACTTGAACCTAAACCCTAGTGCAACCTTAATGCTAATCATAACCTTGATACCAAATTTAATTTTATAACTTTAACACCAATCCTTACCCTAATCTAATAATGTAAGGCATTGATTATAACAAGTTTAACAAATGTATTACTAACCATAACCCTAATTGAACCCTAACTTTAACCTTAACTCTAAATGAACCATCACATCAACCCTAAGCCTAAACTTGACCTTGATCTAAGATTTCTGCTAAAATATTAATCCTATCCCTAATAAACTATGACCCTAACCCTAATTAAATCCCAACCACAACCTTGTCCTTAACCTCAAGATTATTCTTAGAACCCTAACACTAACTTAGCACTAACCATAACCTTAATCAAAACCCCTAATTAAACCCTATCTCTAACATAAAACAAGCCTAATTTAACTAAAACTGTAATCCTAACCCAACACATGCAAGACTTTAAAATAATGAGGGTTAGAGTTAGTGTTAGGATTGGGGATATAACATTATGATTGAGGCTACAACTCTAGTTTTATCTATCCTGACCTCAACACTAACCCTAATTCTAATTTTAAAATAACCTATATCTAATTCTAATAGGTTAAATATGACCCTAATATTATTATCCCTAATACTAACAAGGCAACCTTAATTAAAATCCAACCTTTGATCTTAACTCTAACCCTAATTAGCATTAATTTTTTTTATTTTAAAGAAAAAATATTTTCATTTATAGAAAGTTATTGAAGATAGCCATCAAACTTAAAATTTCAAATTGAATTAAAATTATATTTTATCAAGTTATCAAAAATTAAAGATAATATCTCTATACATGTCCCAATTTTATTAGAAAGTAATTTTAAAGCTCAACAAAATTAGTTAATAATCTATTTTAAAGAAATTACCATTAATTGATTACTATAATGAATAACTAACTAATGTGTAATCATTGAAAAAAAAATATTTTAAAGAAAAATTAATTGCCTCTATAGAAAGTTATTAGTAATATCATTTTCATTAGAAGTGGTTAAATAAGGTTATGTTGAAAGTTTAGTTAGAGATAGGGTTGGGGTTGAATTTTGTGAGATATGGTTACAGTTTGATTTAATTTAGGATCTATGTTCATTTTGTTTAGGGTTGGGCTTCACTTTAGTTTAGTGTTAGGGTTTAATTTGGTTTAGTGTTAGGATTAGGATTATAATTTTGCTAAATATTTGGGTTGAATTTAACATAGGGTTAGGGTTGACTTCAGTATAGGTTTATGATTCAATTTAACTTAAGGTTTGATTAGGTTCATAGTCAGCATTCAATTTTATTTGATGTTTGGGTTAGAGTTAGATTTGTTTAGAGTTAAGGTTTCATTTGATTTAGGGTTTGGGGGAAATTTGGTACAAGGTTAAGTTTGAATTTGGTTTAGGATATAATTTGTCTAAGTATGGTGAGGGTTAGTGTTGCATTTGGTTTAGTTTTAGAATTAAGGTAAAATTTAGTATAGGGCTAAGACTCAAATTAGTTTTGTGCTAGAGTGTTAAATTTGATTTGATAGGGGTTAGAGTTAGGGTCAGGGTACAATTATTTTTACAATTAGGACTAGGTCAAATTTTATTTTGGGTTAGGGTTTGAATTTTATGTAGGGTTAGGGTTGAAATTTAAATTAAGGTTAATTAGGTTTCTATTATTTGTTTTAGTTTTAGAAATAGAGTTTGATTTGATTTATGATCTAGGGTTAGGTTTCACTTGGGTTTAGTGCTAGACTTCAAATTTATTTTGATTTAGTGTTCGGGTTCAATTTGGTTTACAAGTTAGTTAGTTTTATAGTTGACATTTAATTTGGTGTAGTAATAGTGTTTGATATTGATTTTAATATAATCATTATATAATGCCTCAATAATTGGATTTAAGATTCATTAGTTTTATTTTATTAATTTTAAAATAATTGAGCCATTTTAATATTATAATAACTTAAAAACTAAAATCTATACATAAAATGAACGATAATATTTTACATAAGGGGGCTTCTTATTTAATATTTTTAATAAGTGAAATGCATCTTCTAATTAAATTTTTATAGGTTTGTATACTTTTTCATTTTTTGGTTAAGTTAGGTTGTATTTGAGTAAATAATCATATAAGAAACAAGTGTTACGTAGTGGCGAGTACTTGCCATCATAGTATTGTAATAAAAATATTTGTTCTAATTTTGAATTGTAATAAAAATATTTGAATTTTTAATTATTACAATTTTTTCATTTTTATTTTAAAATTATATTGATGTAATATTAACTACAACTCTTATTTTAATTAAATAATATAAATTACTAATTGCACTTTGGTGTGCAATGGGTATGCCAAAGAGGTGTGGAAGGTAAATTGGGAAAAAAATGGTCTATTTTTTGGATAAATTTGTGTAGTGCATGAAGTCAATTTGTGGCTATGATGTAGTTTGTATACCAAAGGACTTAATTGAGAGGTGGTATCTTAAAATCAACTATGCATCCACTTACAAGGATTCAATCATAACTAAATGAAACATTTGAACTGAGAAGATAATCAAGTTTTATTAGCACTCATATTATCTTTGCAATAGGGTGAGCGCAAGAGTGAGGTTGAGATTGGGCTAGAAAGAGGGATACATAGACGGGTAAGAGTGAGGGAGAGATTGATAGAGAGATAGACATAGAGATAGAGAAGAAAATGAAATTATAGTTGGAGTCAAAGATAGAGATGGAGAATGGGGAGAGGAAGATGGAGAGGAGAGAGATATGAGAGAGACACAGAGAGTGAGGGGAGAGGAATATATAGATATAGAAGATAAAAATAAATAGTTGGAGAGAGATGAAGATATAGAAAGATAAAGATAGAGTTAGGAAGTGATATAGAGAGAGGGGGAGATATAGTGGTACAGAGAGATAGAGATAGATGGATAGATGAAATAAGTGATAGGGAGAGATAGATATAGAGAGGAAAAGAGATATGGATATAGAGGTCCAAAAAAAGGGAGAGAGAGAGAGAGAGAGAGAGAGAGAGAGAGAGAGAGAGAGAGAGAGAGAGAGAGAGAGAGAGAGAGAGAGATTTCTAGATATTAGGGAGAGAGATGAAGATAGAGCAGAAGAAAAGGGAAAAAATGATAGAGCAAGGGAGAGGGGGAGACAAAGATAGAAAGAGAGGAGATAGAGAGGGAGAGACAAAGAGGAAGAGATAGAGAGATATACAAGAAGAGGGAGAGATGATATATATATATAGTGAGATAGCACTAAAGATTTATAGATATATAGAGAAGGGAAGAGGGAGAGAGGTAAATAAATGGAGAAATAGAGCTAGAGAGAGGGCGAGAGAAATAATGGACATAGATATATATTGGAAGAGAAAGAGAGAGATATAGAGATATACATGAAGAAAAAGGGAGAGAGGTAGAGATAAAGAGATAAATAGGCAGATAGGGAGGGAATGGGGGAGGGAGAGATGGGGAGAAATAGAGAGGAAGGTAAGATAAAGAGAGGGGTGGCCTAGAGAGAGAGAGAGTGGGGGGAAATTGATATAGATAGAGGAAAAAAAGATAGATAGAGAGAGATATGTATAGAAAGTGATAGATAGACGAGCCAAAAAGAGATGGAGAGAAATATAGAAAAATATATATTGTGCAAGATATATGGAGAAAATGAGAGAGAGGGGGAGCAAGAGTGAGAGAAAGGGGCTGGCAAAGATAAGTAATAGAGAGAGAGAAACGTTTAGATTTTAAAGAGAGGGGGAGAGATAAAGAGGGGAAAGATATATATATATATATATAGAGAGAGAGAGAGAGAGGAGTATACATTAGAGAGAAGAAGTAGAGAAATATAAAAAAGAGGGAGTGATGGGGAGATAGGATAGAAATAGGGAGAGAAGTGATATATAAGGATATAAAGAGATAGATACAGGGACATAAAGGATATAGAGAGTAAATATAGAGGTGGTGAGGAAGAGGGAGAGATAGAAGGAGAGAAAAAGGGGGAGATGAATAAATAGATATAGAAAAATGGTGAGAATTAGAGAGGAGGAGATCGAGAGATAGAGAGATAAAGATACAGGAAGTGGTATATGGAGAAGCAGAGATGGATATGGAGAGAGTGAGAGAGATGAAGACGAGTGTATAATATCTAGAGATAGTGAGATAGAATAGAGATAGGGGGAGAAATAGGCTGGAGTGTGTGTTTGTGTGAGTGAGAGAGATATAGATATAAAGGTAAGAATGGAGTAAAATAAAATTTGTGCGAGTAAAAGATATATTGAGATAGATATAAAGAGGAAGTAAGATATACCAAAAAAAATAGAGAGAGCGGGAGAGGGAGAGAGATGATATAGAAGTAGAGAGATATAACAAGAGGGAGTGAGAAGGAGAGAGAGAGATGGATAGAGAGAGGGAGATAGATGATATATAAGTAGAGAGATATAAAAAGAGGGAGTGAGAAGGAGAGAGAGAGATGGATTGAGAGAGGGAGAGATAGAGAGCTAGATAGAGTGGGAAGGATAGAAGGGGAAAAGAGAGAGATATAGGGAGAGGTAAGGAGATATAGATAAAGAAGAGAGATGGAGATGGAGATAATAATCAAATGAAATGCTACCATCAACATAACTCCCTAAAGACATATGATATCCTTAAATTATTGGCATGAAATAAGTAATAAAAAGTTAGTTACTCTTTCTTTATCTCTCGCTCTAAACATTTAATTTAGATGTTAAATTTAATTAAGAAGTTAAGTTGAAATTTATTTTATTATATAAAATAAAATAAAATTTAAATATAATTATTCTATTTTAAATAAAATTTAAATAATATAAAATGTATAAATTCTAATATCTTTTAATTATTATTTGTAATTCTGTTAAAAAATGCAAATAATTAGAATATAATTTTAACTTAAAAAAGTGGAAAGATATATATATAAAAAAGTGGAAGAATTAGAATAAATAAAAAAATAATAGAATATCTAATAAAAGAAAGATAATATTAAAAGAAAATAGTATGAAAAGAAAGATTTTATTCAAAATATAATTATTCTATCATAATTAAAATTTAAATAAGAAAAATAATTATAGATTTTATTATAATAATTTTTAATTATTATAAAAAGACAAATAATTAAAATAAATTTTAAACTTAATTAAAATTAACTCCTAATAAATAATATTAAAAAATATATATATATTTTTTATTATAAAAGATCTCTTTTTTAAAATTAATATAATTTGAGTGATTAATTCTATAGTCTTCACTCTTCTCCCCAATTTTAAATATTTGAGTTCAATAAGTAGGTGGTTCACATCATATAGGGAATACTTTGACTTAATGATTATAATATAATAAAAATTTAGAGTGAAAATGTATATTTTTCTTAAAAGCATAATCCTAATTTAATTTTTAAAAAAATATATTATTATAATTAAAATAATTAAATTAATCTCAAATATAATTAATAATTTTTAGTACAATATTATATTTTTTAATATTTGTGTAATATTAATTATAATTAGTTTTAATAAAATAACTATTCATAATTATAAAAGTGAAAATAGACATTTTTTAAATAACTTAATGAAATATATTTAAATTTATGACTAAGGAAATAGTGATAAAACGGTTTTATGAATGGTTTGGCTTCTGCACTGACAGAGGGTTTGAAGATGCAGCAAAAGTTTAAGGCGTTATTGCCCATGCTCTCGCTAATCCATCCCTCAATCTGAATAAATCAATTCCATGGGTGGCTCTGCCGAAAAGAGATATGTCGAATATGAGAAGTTAACCAGGGAAAAATTTTGAAATATGCAGAGGTGTTAAAACACCGCAAACTCTGTATTAAGAAAAAATGAATTTAGATACAATCTACAAGATCAGATGCATGGACGCTTGTGTATGATTGCTAAAAATTGGAAACTTTTGCGATTGCCCCCACTCAAACCCTAGGAGTAGGGTTTCTAGCTGAAGATAGGACATGCGAACTGGTTCTATATGGCGAGCGGCCATTTCACTTGAACACAAACTTTTCTGTCTTCCATGAGACTAACAATTGAAGATTCAACTGCTAGCAATTTTGGGGGAAGTTAGGGCTTTCTGATTCAATTCAAGACAAACTCCTTCACCTGTACATTCCACCACCATTTTTCCAGAAGCCGCCTCTCTCAGCCTTCCAGCAAAAGGGGCAAAAACTTGGTGTGAACAGCGATTGCGTAAAGGGCAAAACATGCAAATTGCTAAAAGCAGATAGTCAAATCTGGATTGAGGCATGTGAACACTCGATGGTTTTGGAGGAGGACTCCCTCCTCCACGCAATTTGTAGACAATTCTTCCTTATACTCTTCTTTTAATATTCTCCTTTACTCATATATTAATTTGCATTTACTTTGATTTAATTTTGTCTAGTATTCGAATGTACTTGATTTGCATCTCAACCTAACCCTTAATCGCACCTCCCTGGTCACTCGTGCGACCCATCTGTGGCCTCCAATGGAACTAGAGTTGGATGGCGGCGCCTTTAATTCCCCTAGCCCTACCAATCAAGTCCATTCCAACCGAAAAAAAACCTTTGACGAGACTATTGCTCCGTCTACTCATGGAGTCCACCCTAGTGCGATATTTTTTAAGACTCCTGGAGGCGAACGACCTGGTGAGGAAGGTAAGAGCCCTACCATGCCCTTGAATTCTTTCTGCATTTCGCCAAATGATGAAATGTTGAAAGAAATTGTTTTCAAAAAATCTAGGTTAAGCGATACTCCCATTTTCTTTGCTTGTGTTAATATTGAGAAATGCCCACCTAGGAAATTCCTAGATGATTGGTTTCATAATCTTTGGAATTTGAAATTAGGGCTTAAGATTTCATTTTGTAGACAATATTGGACTATCGGGAACACCTCCTTTCGTGCCATAGCCTAGTCTTCAGAGGCCATCAATGAGGAAGTTCTTGCACTATCAAGCCCTAGATGGATCATTCTTAAGGATGTCCCTCCCTTCCTCTAGCGTTTTCTTCCCCAAGTATTGGAAACATTTGAGAGAATAATTCAGGTTGATGAAACAACGCGGTTAGTCCCTAACCTTGATGCAAGAATACTTATCTCCATCAAACCTGGGGTCGACATCCCTCCACTTCTAAACCTTAACATCGGTGAGGAAACATTTGTTTGCCCTGTCGAAATACTTGGAGGACTAAATGCATGTTTTTTGTACAAAAAAGAAGGGCATCTTCAGAAGAACTGCCCAATCATTAACCGCAAGAAGAAAAAGAATAACACTAACCTAGAAGGAGCATCTGAAAACCCTAGCACTGATAAGGAGTCGATCCCAAACCCAAGCAACCCTCATTCTACTAGAAACAATACTAACCCTAAAGATGATCCCACCTTAAGCTCTGCTCTTGGCCTCATCCCTGTTGAACTAAATCCAATGATTGTTGATTCCACTACTGAACCCCTCAACCCTACTTCCGTTCCCACCAAAATTTCTGAGGGTTCGCCTTCTGACTGTTTTCAAATAGTCACATCAAGAAAGCAAAGACGAAAGAATGCCCAGCAACTCGCCTTTAATCAAATCCGAGCTGGTGATCAAATTACCAATCAGTTGACAACCACTAGCAAATACCCCATCATGATGAATGATGACATAGTAAATGCTTCACAAACTCTGACCACCTCCTTGGTTAAAAATATGGTTAAAAATTTAGAGAAGTTTGATTGTGGTGCTAGTGATGCTAGCATGAGCGATAATCCTACGAAAATGATGCTCAGGTCTGGGACCCCCAAACGATCTAAATTCACATTATTTGCAGAGGCTACCCCTAATGTTAACACCTCCAACCCCGCAGCAGCATCTATACTAAATGAAATAGAGGACAACCATATTATTGAAGTTATCTATGCTTATAAGGGTCTAGAAGACATAAAGTCTAGCTCAATGCTCCTTGGCTTTCCAGGCTCCCAAGTGCCTGGGTCGAACATTGTAGAAACTGCAGATGGTAAAAATGAGCTAACTGAGCTTAGTGAGGAAGATGATGACCTCATGAAAGGATCCTCCATGGCCAAAAAGAAAGGTAGACCTGTTGGTTCCAAGATTAAGAAAAAGTCTGAAGATCAAAATGGTCTCCCAAACAGTCCCTCTTAATCCCCTTTTCTCATGAAATACATCTCATGGAATATTAGAGCCTTGGAGTCACCCGATAGGAAGTTTTTTATTAAAAGGTTTCTGAATTGTCATAAACATCTAGAATTTTTGATGCTTCAAGAGTTTAAATCCGTTGATTTCTCCCTTGACACTATGCTTGATTTTATTTGGAGAGATGCGATCAAAATTTGCACCAATCATCCTAAGGGAAAGGGTGGAGTTGGTCTCCTCATTAACCCTAAGTGGGCAAATCACATTAGGGATAGGGGCATCTCCCCATGTAACAGAGTGGCCTGGGCCTCCCTGGATATTAGAGGCTCCTATTTTGGGGTATGTTCTATATATGCACCTAATGATCATAGGGAAAGAGTGTCCCTCTGGAATTGGTTGGCAGCCCTTCCGAGTATCCCGTGGGTCACGGCAGGAGACTTTAACATGACTGAAAACCAAGATGATAAGGTTGGGGGTATCCCTTTCGAATGGAAGTACCAAGAGAAACCTCACTGGAACAGGTTTAAACAACACATGCAGTTATTTGACCCCCTTGAGGGAAGAAAATCTGAATCCTCTACCCTATGGTACACTTGGTGCAACTTTCAGCAAGGCCCCAACCAAATCTACTCTAGATTAGACAAGTTCTATGTTAATTAAGATTTCTTCTCCTTCTCCCCTAATCACTTAGGGAATTCGATGGTTGTTTTTCCAGTGACCTTATCCGACCATTTCCCTATCATTGTTGTCATCAATACTAGGAACTCCATCCCTAACAACAATCCTTTCAATAAGAAGTTTATCCTAAATACCTCCCTGCTAAATGACAAGGATGCCCTAACTACCATTAAAATGGTTAGACTCTTTAACATGCACTCTCAACATCCCCAATCCCACACCCTCAGATGGAATAGAAACGTCTCCTCTTGGCAGAAAATATTCCAAACTATCGGCTAGAAAAAAGCCAAGGATCTCAGGTTTGTGGAAAAAACTCTCACTAATCGGCTCCACTCCTTGGAGCATGAAATACAATTACATCCTTCCTCCTCTGTCCTAGTAGAACGAGTCTCTCAGGCTAGAGACATTCTTAGGAAACATCAACAAGTCAAAATCAGGGGTGCCTTCATCAGAGCTCGTAATCATTGGCTCAAATTCGGAGACAAAGGCTCTAAAGTCTTCTTCAATCTCCTTAAACAAAACCAAAATAGAGAAAAAATTGACAGAATCATAGTTGAGGATAAGGAACTCCTGAACATCAATAAGATCAAAGATGCTTTTGAAATGTTTTATATGACCCTCTTTACCTCAAAGGATAGTGAAGCCTCAAAAGATGCTAGAAATAGGTGCAGTAACATTATCCCAAAAAGAATCTCTGAGAATGAAGCTCTCCCTCTCAAGACCAAAATCTCTATGACAGAAATTGTTGATGCCATTAAATCCCTCAAGGATGATAAGGCCCCAGGCCCTGATGGACTTCCTGTTGAGTTTTACAAAATCAATATTGAGTGGGTCACCAAAGACCTATATGACATATACACCGAAGCATTTGATAATGGCACCCTTGGGGAGTACATCAATAGGGGCATTGTTAAACTTATCCCAAAAGATGGGGACAAAGCCCTCATAAAAAACTAGAGGCCAATTACCCTCCTTAACGTTTCCTATAAAATCCTGACCAAAGCCCTAGCCTCTCGCCTTGAGAAAATCCTTCCCAAGTTCATCTGATCTACCCAAATAGGATTCATTAAAGGTAGGTATATCTTGGAGAACCTTGTCACTAGTTGGGAATCTATGGAATGGGTCAAGACCTCAAATCAAGATATTGCCATGTTCCTTGTGGACTTTGAGAAAGCCTATGATAGGGTGGAATGGGACTTCATCCTCATGATGCTCAGAGCCTTTGGTTTCCCTAGCGAGTTCTGTAAATATGTTCAAATTTTCCTCAAAGATGCCTCCACCCTAGTTGAAGTTAATGGGTCACTCTCCTAGCCTATTCCTCTTTCTAGATCCATTAGACAAGGTTGCTCCCTTGCCCTTGCTCTGTTTGTCATTTCCTCGGATGCCCTCTTTTACCTCCTAAGAGATGATACCCTATCCCCTAAACGTCATGGCATTAAGATGCCGGATGACTCTAAATTGCTCAACATATAGTTTGTTGATGACACTGCGCTTTTCTTGGAGCTCTCTAGGCATAACATTGACTCCCTCAATCAAAAACTTGCAACCTTTGGTAGAGCCTCTGGTGCTCGTATCTCCAATTCCAAATCTATTCTGCTTGGGTGGAAAGAGGAACCCCTAGATTGGCTTCAGCAATTTGGATACTCATGGGGAGGACCCAATAAAATAGTCAGATACCTTGGTATCCCTTTTTCTGTCTCTCCCTCTCTCAAAGACATGTGGATTTGGGTCAAAGAAAAGATTGACAAAAAACTTAACAAATGGGACAATAGGGTTCTATCCTTGGCTAGTAGGATCCAAGACTGCCAGAAAATCCTCTCCTTCTATAGTTTATACTACTCCTCTGTTTGGATGTTCAGTAACTACCAAATTTATGAAATCCAAAAATCTATCAGGCGCTTCCTTTGGTCTGATGGTAAGGGTAAAAGAAAGGTCCACGTGGTCAAATGGATCTGGTGCCACATAGATAAGAAACTTGGTGGGCTGCAACTTAAAGATCTCAAAACACAAGGAATTTCTCTGGCTGCCAAGTGGATATTTCATGCCTTGGAAGGACAAGAACCCTAGAAGATTCTTGTCAGAAATAACATACAAAATGGCGTCCCCAAGTTTACCAAATCTTGGAAAGCCCTCCCCTTTAGTGATCTGGTAGCAGGCAGATTCTTTGTGTCTATTCAAGGCACTTGGGTGTGTAAGTCCATCTGGAAAGCCTGGGAACATGTGCGTAAACTTATTGCCAACTCTAATATTGACTGTAATAACACTTTGCATGGAGAAAGGTCAATATGGTGGAATCTCTACCATAAATCTAAACCCCTTGCTTTAACCCAAGGATGCTCTGCTAGGTGTTGGTATTATAAGGGCATTAAATATCTCATGGACATCTTGGAACATGATAATCTCATCAGCTGGGAGGATCTTAGCAATAAGTTTGGCCCCCCTGCCTCGCATAAGAGAACCTACAATATGATTAAAAATGTTTGTGCTTGTCTAGATCTTCCTAGGAACACTGATGTAGATGCTCACAGATACCTCTCATTCTGATGGAAGGATGGCTCCCTCCTCTCCAAGGTCAAAGACAAGTCTATTTACAATCTACTCTCTCATGATACCATAGTGATAGATCATGTTAACTCCCTCTGGTATGTTGACCTTAATACCTCTGCCTGGCAGAAAACATTTGAGAGACTATGGAAGTCCCCCATCCCCCCTAAAATCAAATGTTTCAGGTGGCAACTAATGTTGGATAGACTACCTATTAGGAATAACTTTGCTGCCTTCGACCTATGCTCTGTATGTAGGAAGCCTAAGACTATGCGGCACATCTTTTTTGATTGCATTTTTGCCAGAGAGGTTTGGCTGATGTTTGGAATCTCCATTACTGAACATGTTTGTACTCTTGATGTTATTACTAGATTCATTCATGGCCTCAAGAAGGATGCTAACCTATCCTGGCAAATTCTTTCTTCTTTCATACTTTAGTTTATTTGAAAACTTAGAAATGAGGAAAAAATCCAAGGTACTAATAGGACTCTTACTGGGTTTTTTAAGAAACTTACACGTTATAAAATTGTTGTGTAAGTATGCTCTTTGATAAATGTTGAGAGGGGGAAGCTGCTATGTTTCCTCAGGGATGGTCGGGCAACCATGTTCATATATGAGATGAAGGATGGCTTTGGATGTGCTAGAATTGCGGAGAACCAAACAACATTCGATGAGGCTCTAAAGAAACTGATCAAGGAACTTAGGGGCAACAGAGGTCCCTACTTTGATAAGCTCGAGATGTTTACCCAGGTCCTGGAGCGGGAGAAGGTGGTGTGGATGGAAGGCCCACAAGGATGGACAACATGGTTGGAAAACCAGGATGAGATTCTATAATAGGTGTTTAGTAGCTCTTTAGCTGATGTTTATGGATCATTGTATATACTCTCTCGTAACTCTTTTTTGGTAGGAGGATGTCTATGTTCAGTCGGATAGTCTCTCTAGTTGATGGCTGAGGCTTTGCCTCCCATGCTCTTTTTTTTGTATGAACTCTCCTTATTTTGGTCTCTCGATATTTAATATAAAAAAAAATTTATGACTAACACTTATTAAATTATTGTGTATATATTAAAATGATTAAAAAAATTAAGATTTTCATAAATCATCAAAAATAATAATGATTTCAAAAAACATATAAAATATAATTATAAAGAATGCATATAATAATTAGGTTTATTTTTTAATAGAAATATTTGTATTTAATTTTTAATTTAATTTCATTTAAACGAAATAAAATCTTTGTAATTATTTTTATTAGCTATATTTTGAGATAAAAAATAAGTATTAAAATACGTATATTTATTTAGAAAAGATATTTTATTTACAACACTATAAATGATAAAAAATAAAAAAACTATTTAAAATAGATGTTTTAGTTTTTAAAATACATAGAAATCTAAAAAAAAAACCTAAAAAATCTTTCATCCGTACAAAATTTCTCCTATAACACCAAATTTTATAAACCAATCATAATGTAGATAAATAATTTTTATAATATCTTAAATTCAAAAATATAAATCTTAACTTTACAAAAACCAAGTTTTTTTAAAGAAAAAATAATCATCACTTTTGATTGGTGCAAACTAATTGAATAAAGATTGCCTACAACAAGTACTAATAAACAAAGAAATCACTACAATGTTTTTAAAACATACATATTATTATATAATTAAAATAATTTTTAATTTTTAATTTTCATAATATAATATTTATTTTTAAATAATTAAAAATATGATAGTTATAATTTTCATTTAATAATAAATAAACAATTTATAATTATAATTTTAAAATAAATTAAAAAGAAGATTCCTATTATTATTACTTTTAAATGGAAAAATAGCATTTTTAAATATAAATTTTAAAAATCATATTTTTAAATCTAAATTTAAAAGCAACTTCTATTTTTTTTTTCATGCAAACAATAAATTCAATTAAATCTTGATTTATAAGAAACTTTTTAATATTTTCTTTTTAAATCAATTATCACTTTAATTATAATTTTATATAAGTTAAAAGAGTAAAATATACATTTAAAAGGAATTTTCTATTTTTTTTTTAACTTTTATGCATGCAAATCAGTTATATTATAAAATGAAACTATATTCTAATTTTTCTATGAGTAAAATTTACTTAAAGCTATTATTTAGATTACAAAATATTTAATAAATCAGTATTGATTATATGATGTAACTATATAATTTGAAAAAAACTTTCGAATCTTTTATTTTCATTAAAAATAATTTCACATTCTAAATCTACATTTAAAGGCAACTTTTTATTGTATTTTTTCTTTTTCTTTTTCTTTTTTACATGAAAATTAATCATATTTAATTTCATGAATATTTAAAGAAATACCATCTGATTTAACTAAATACATGACCTTTTAATCAATTATAAAATTTATAAGAATAAATTAAAATAAATTAACATTAAAATTTGTAAGAAGATATCAAATATATATTATCACTAACAATTTATTAAATATTCATAAAAAAATAATACATTCATTGTATAACTTACACACATTTTAGAAGTTCTCTTAATTTAAAAATCCCTTCAAATACAAAGATAGAAAATTGTGTTCCATAGCTATTGGAGACTTAAGCATGAATATGAAGGCACACAAAACCCTTCTGCATGGAAAATATAACAAGGGAGCCCTAAGAAGATGGATGGCTTGGCTCAAATGTTTGTAATTGTCTATAAGTAAATTCTACATCAAACATGACCAACCATCCTGCAATCAAAATTTGAAACACCCTTTTAGATCGCCCAATATAAATTCTGATAGAATGAGAACCATGGTTGCCCTTTCAGTATAGAAGATCATCCAATATAAGTTTTGATTGTGCCAAAGAGAATGAGAACCACAGTTGGTTCCTATCTGTACAAAACAATATCAAGGCCTAAAGGAATCGACATGTATCTTAGATGTATCTGACTTTCAGTGCACAAAGGATTTTAGATTCACATAATCGTCATGAGAAAAAAGCCTCCCAAAACAGTTATTATGCATGTATGAAATGCAAAAAATGTGGTTTATGATTCTTTCTTAAATTAAAAAGTGAATCGACTAAAGAAAGAAAAACTAAGAAAAAAAATCCAAATCTAAGACAATAAAACAAAATTATGCTATCATTACTAGTTTGATATGCATAATTTTAAACCCAAAAAGTGAATCAACTAAAGAAAGAAATTTTATTCAATGGAGGATGAAAACTTTATCTCATTGAGGACGGAAACTTTATTTAAATTTATTTATTTTTAAATGAAGATAAAAATTTAAAATTATTAATTAAAAATATTGCTTTTGTTTGATAATTAATATTAATTCTAATTATTAAAATTATAAATTAAAAATAAATCAAATTCAATTTCTATTTTATGTAGTACAAATTAGAAACAAAACAAATCCAATATATAATTTCAATCTAATATGGATTAAATATTCTAAATAGAAACATGCCCATATTTCTAAATTCTTTATTATTAGTGTTTTGTTTTTCTTATATGAAATATAAAATTAGAAATAAAAGAAAAGCAATAGTAATTGTAGAAGGGTGTCAATTTTAATCAAGCTTTTATTAACAAATTGGTTGATAGTGAAATGCACGTCGACTTAAATGAGTTTAGTTTTTATTGACGGAGAATCTTACATCTCTCTATGAGCCTAATATGCCTCTCGATGTAAAAATTATGTTTTTAAATCTAAAATTTAAAAGAAACTTCTATTTTTTTCATGCAAATCATTTCATATTCTAAAATAAGACTAGATTCTAATAAATATTATCCATATGAAATTAATTAATCTATGCTAAAGGTAAATATTTTTAAAATTTGATATCTCTCTACATCCTCTACACAAATTTTATTTATAAAATATAGGTATGCTAGTTTAATAGCTTTCTAAAATGACCAAAGATATCAGAGTTTCTTATGTAAATTTCTTAAATCAATTACGTATTGGGCATTGTTGTCCACATGGTATAACAAACCATATCATAGGAGGAGAAAAATTAAAGAATGTTTAGAAATTATGTATGGTCATTTCTCTAGTTATTTAAAACTTTTTAAATATTGTGTTAGAATTGTGACAATGAAGTTTCCATTTGTATCCTCACCATGTCATAGCCCATAAGCTTTCACCAATATAAAGAAATATCTTTGTGATGAATTTGGCTATTGCAAGCCCTCACCTGATAGCACCCAAAAGAAGAATAATTACTTTTCCATTTCTTATTATAATTTTTATAATTATGTTTACATATATAGTTCAAATTTACAGTCTATGATGGAAATTAATGAATAAATATAATCAAATGTACAATCTATGATTGCAAATTAATTAATAATTATGATCAAATGTACGGTTTGTGGCTACATAAATCAAAGAGAAGATGCATGCATAATATTGATGGGGTGGATGACTGAAATGTAGTGATGTGTTCACCTTTGATCTAACTTAACTCTTTGCTATTTTTTTCTAATTTTTTTATTATCAAATATTTGTTTTTCTTTTCAATCATGCACATGGAAAATTTGTTGATATAATAAGGTTTTAAATTTTTGAGAGAAATGACAATTCATTTTGATTCTAATGACTCATCTTACTCTCTAAGGTATGCTAGAAATGAGTTATAGGTTCTGAGGCATATAGATAAAGGCAATTATGGACAATTTCAAGTTTCTTTGCTAATGTTTTCTCAATAAAGTACCTTACAACATTTTTCATTTACCCTTCTCTAGTGTAACCAAGTCCTACTTGGTCATGGTTTGTACCTAGTTTATGTTAGTTTGAATTACATGTTTTTTATTACTTTAATGGGGAAGGGGCCCTGAACCCTTACAAAACAACAAAACTAGAGAGCAACAACACAGCCACTAGCCTCAAAGAGCCAGACACCCAAAAAGAACAAAAACATATCTCAAATGTAATAAAAAACTAACTTGCTCACATAACTAAACATGACAACCCTATCCAACTTATTACTATCCATAATACAACTACTATCATATAATTGAAAAGAGTCCATAACAAGAGTACTTAATCCAAATAGAAACACCCAACATAAGGCACATAGCCCTATTTAGATAAAAGTCCATAGTTAAACTAATACTATCATCTTTCAAAATTAACACAAACAAAAAAAACAACAACCTAGTAGCATCCTAGTCATCCTTGATTAGGTTTTGATCCTGCACAAGATGTTGCATCTATTCCCTCTAGATCTCAAGATACAACATGTACTCTTGTTGCTTCTCCTCTTGCAGGTTGACATCCTTCAACTTTTTTGTTTTTTTCTTCATCTTGCTATGTCTCAACACAAACCCCATGGCCTATTTCCACATAATTCCATTAGTAATAGCACATAGGGAATTCAAGGACTCTCTCGTTAGCCGATGTCCCTACCTCTATTCCTCCACCTTTGATTCAAGGTTCATGACCTTAACCTGTAGGTCAATTATCTAGTTTTGTTATTTTTTGGCACTAAAATTCTCCTTCTTACTAGGAGTGTCTTAAGAACAGAGCACCATTTCCACATCCTCAAAATTATTGTGAGGTAAGGAGTTTTGTTCTAAATCAGCCTTGTCATCCAAAGAATCACTCAAACCCTTCAAATCCTCCTTATTGTCCTCTCCTTGTTCCTCCCATTCCACCTGAAATTCTTCATCATTTGCCTCCTCACTAGAGGAGCCATCATCATAGTCAAGGGTAAAAACATATGCTGGTGTAGGGGAAACATATTTGGTTTCAATTTTTTCTTTCTTATCTTTGGCAAGGAGATGAGTCGACTTTCTTTTACTATAACTACCCTCCTAGTTCTCCTTTTCATGTAGGTTATCTTCGTCTACCTCTTAATCATGCAAATCTATGTCAATTGTAATGTGCTTCTTGCTAGAATCCTTTTCAGTCTGTCTAGCCTTAGCCAAGCTATTTTTAGGGGTTCCATCTTTTCTTTTTCAGAATTATTCTTGAGTAGGGCAACTTCTAGATCTTCAAATTATAACTCAACGGAGGGATTTTTATGTTTAGATTTGGCAATAGGGGTATTCTCATTTGAAATAAGAGGGTTAGTTTTAGTGAGCTCAATTCTCACATATGAGCATTGAGCCTCAATTGTTTTCTTTGAATTCTCAGGGAGGGTTAGCAAATGGCTACAATGAGGGTAGTGGTCAAATGCATACTTATATAGAGCATAAATAAGCCCTTGGGGGAGCAGTGGTTTAGCCCCCTTCAAAATGCTAATAGATAGCAAAGTGAAAAGATAGTATGGCAAGTTAATTCTATCACCATGCCTTAAGTCATTTAGGATAAGGAAATTGTAGCCATGCAATATAGTGTATTGACCCTCTGAGGTAAGGTATTTCATAATAAAATAACTAACAATTGCATAGGGTTTAGGGAGGACCAAGCGATCATACCCATTCTGCAACACTACCGGCCTTTCGCCCTTCTCAAAAAACTTGTTCATATAGTTCTTGTAGTTGCTAGATCTTCTTTTCTCAACTTTCTTGCCCGCGAGACAATAAAGAAGATGCCAAGATGTTTCAACGAAAAAATCCTCCCCATTAGGAAGAAATAGAGCCAATGTTGCACTAAGAAAGTCAAAGTGTGACAAAACTAGGTACTGGAATGTTGATGAAGAATGACTCAATGAATCACTCACTGCATTAAAATGAAGATCAAACATGGAGGCAACCTGCTTAATCATCGACTAGATACTCATCAATGGTAGATTGGTAAAATCTAATTCTCACTAGTGCCATGTACAAACTAGTACAATTTAAGTCTTAACTAAAGCCATGCACCAAGTCTCACAAGATATTTCACAATTTATGAAGTACGAGAGGATTACATCAAATATATTATCAATGACAAAGTACAAAGAGGAGTGTGTTACAACATAGCTCATGCAAGAGAATATAACATGATGATGTAAATCTGGAAACATGAAGATGATGTCAACAAAATGATGCCTTGTAGAAGACTGCAAATGAAGATGCTTCCAATTGAGATGTCGCCAAGAAAAACGTAGGAGAAAATTGACCCCACCTTTGGGTGTTGGTTGGAGAAAACTGCAAGACAGGTATGATAGGTGGACAAGAAAAAATTGTTCCTAATTTTGCTTATTTTAAGATTTTTTTTTAAAAAAACATTAAAATGTTTAATTAAAATATTATTAAAAGCATAAAAAAAAAATTATTAAAAAATCAATAAAGAAAAAAACACACCATGTTTTTTTTCAATTTTTGAAATTATTGGAAAAAATCTCTATTTAGAAAATAAAGAAAAAAACACTATTTTTTTTAAATTTTGATATTAAAAAACTTTATTAAATAAATAAAAAGAAAAACATTTTTTTGTTTTCAAATTTAAAAACTTTAATTAAAAAAAAGTGAAGAAAAAGATTATTTAAAAAGTTCTATTAAAAAAAATTAATAAAAAATATTCAAAAAAATTTAATATTAAAAACTCTTATTAAAAAAACTTTTAATGAAAAAAATATATTTAAAAAAAATAATTTTAAAAAAATATTGCAAGTCAAATCTACTAAGCAGGTCAGACCTTGCATGTAGGGTGTACTTGCTACATAGGCCGAACTTGCATGTTGAAGCCCATACCTACGTGTGCAGGCTCGTACCTGTGTGGCAGGGTGGAACGTGCCCACCCAGGCTGGTACTTGCATACACAGGTACTTGCATGCACTAATCGCCCTTAAAAAAAATGTGTTTCAATTTTAAAAAAAATAAAACACAAACGAAAAAATGAACCCCCGCAATTTGATAAAAAATTAATGTTTTTTAAATTTAATATTTTTTGAAAACAATAAAATAATAGAAAAATTTAATTATTAAAAAAATCTGACCTGTACCTATAAGTTCATATGACGGTTAGGGAGGAGGAATTTTTTCAACTCCGAGTAATGGTGATGAAATTTTACGAATGAACGAGTGATCTTGGGGTTTTTGGCCTTGTGAGTGCAATGGTGATGACAGATTTGGCCAAAACTGCTCCAAAATTGCAAATCGCTCGTGGGTCTGGCAACCACCCTCCACCTTCAAACAACTCTATATTTGGCCTCCAATGTCAGATTTGGACAAGACAAAAGGATATTTTGACTTTCTCAAACCTCCGCAATCCAATGGTGACCTCAAATCTAACCCAACAAGCTCTAATAATAACCTGCAATAGAAAGGTCCAAAATGCAAAACCCTGAATTACATCCAATTTCTTTCAATTGGAAAACCAATTGCATTCTAATGGCTTTGATACCATGTAAGAATTTTCCAAAAATAACCAAGATCTAGAGGCCACTGAAAAAGAACAAGAAAGAGAGAAATAATATGCGACAAGAATAAATTATATTCTTGTCAATGATGCAATAAGATTAACAAGATTGGATTACAATCAACTAGATTGAATTATAATGTACATTAACCAGCTTATTAAGGAAAGGGTATGAGAGCACACAATGTGGTCTAATGAGATGCAAGGGTAGGTAGGGATAGGTAGGAGAAATAATAGAATATTCCACTAAAGGTGGATCACCCATCAAAGGTGGAATGTGATAACAAGATAACACCACAAGAGGTGTAATTTTGCCTACAATCGGCTTCCCTAGATTCACAATTCCCTAAGTGTCTCATATGCAAACTACTATGAGTTGCATTATCATAAGTCAACTTAAGTAAAGTCCACCTTTGGTAGAATGTGATAACAAGATAACACCACAAGAGGTGGAATTTTGCCTACAATCAACTTCCCTAGATGCACAATTTCCTAAGTGTCTCATATGCAAACTACTATGAGATGCATTATCCTAAGTCAACTTAAGTAAAGTGTAATTATGAGACATAATTTACACCTACACTCATTAATACCAATATAGGAGTCTGAGTCCATCATATATGACTTAGTCCTTTCCTTTGCCAATTTTTTTTTATCCCAGTAGGGCTCTATAGAAAATTGAAAATAATTCAATCATTGTGGTTTAATCCTTGATTAGCATCTTCATCAGTTGCACTATTCCCCTCCCAAAAATATGATGTATCTTAATTTTGGTAAAAAAACCCATCAACCTTTTACTGTCTTCCACAACATTTTTTATTTCCTAAGGTATATTTATCTTTCCATTCAAGCAATCCACAATAAGTTTGGAGTCACCTTCCAAGATGATATTTTGACAATTTAAATTATATAAGCGCTTAAACCCTTGTGAAGCAACAATTGCCTCCACCCTATTATTATATCCTCTTCCCAAATTCATGCAGTACCCTTCTATCAAATGTCCCTTTCTATTTCTTATAATGCCTCCTGCTCCTGATAAACCAGGGTTTCCCTTTGAACAACCATCAAAATTATATTTGATCCATCCATCATCTAAAGGGATCCAACGATAATGTTTTCTTAAAATCACTTTATTCTAGTTCAGGTTTAGAATATTATGAGTTATGCCCCACCATTGTTTTATTTTATGTCCAACAAGCTCGGCATTACCTTTGAAGGGGTGAAAGAAGAAGCATTCACATTCACTTTAATCTGTTGTTTTATGATATGGAACAATACTTTACTATTTTCAGCCTCCTCTCTAAATATCTTGTTGTTACACTCCTTCCAAATATTCCACACAATGAAAGGGGGCATTTGAAACCATAGGTTTCTAATAATTGGATGTGTAAAAGGATTATGATTCCATTGCTCCATTAAGTCCTTCATACTCTCTCGAAAGGTCAACATTATCATGTTATGTTTAATTTACATGTTATGTGAATCTTTACAGGATTATTAATTGCATTGTTAAATTTTAATATATTTTAATATCATATGGATGTTGCTTAACGGAGACAAGTCTAGATAGATATAGTTATTTATATGAGTCATAAGGTTGGTTTTTGATAAAAAAAGATGACATTAAACAATCATAAATAAAAATTGAGACTAAATTCTATAATGTCAAGGTCAACATTCAAAATATTTAAAATTTTAAAAGATTTTGGTGAGGCACTACTGGAGGACACTGTAGTCCCACCATAATGAGTTGACTAAAAAGGATGTGCGAGAGTCATGAATTGTGATGTTCAACCCCATCCTAATTTTGATTTTTGATGTTGATCAAATGTGTCATAAGAAAATTATTTTTTTAAATAAGATATGACACATCTCCGTAGGCTGGGGGGGTAAATTCAAGGCTCAAAGTGATCCTAAAATTATCTAGGGGGGTAGAAACTAAAGCAAGTGCTAAAGAGAACATGAGAATTGGCTCACAATTAAGGAGTAGAATTTATGATAGTACACTTATTATCTTTACTTACACCTTCCAAATGTTTAGTGTTCCCTCCAAATTCACTTGCATTAAATGGATGATTAATCCTCGTGAACCCTTTTAGCAATCTTGATGATACTAGCTTCAATCATTGACATAAACACGTTAAAAATTCATTAAACTAAAATTTGATGATACATCATTTCTTACTTCCTTTTTTACCTATATTTACTAATTGAAAGAATTTTCTCTTGAAATAAATTCAATCTTATAAAATTAGTAATCTAACCTTAACTAGGTTAGATAGCTATAATTAAAAAGTAAAATATTAAACATCAAATCAAGAAGTTAAGTTTAAAGTGTTTGAAGAACTAAGATAGTCATTTGAATTTAGAAACATTGTGTAAAACACATGATGGGGTAGAAGAATTAGTGTTCTCCCATTTAAAGAAATTTATAATTATATAATTGTAAGTTCTTGAAAAATAAAATAGATAAATACAACATGGTATTTAACTAGATAGAGGGGTTGCCATAAGGTTCACCAATTTGGTTGCAAAATTTATCAATTTATAAGATATATTTTTTTTGTATAATATAGATATTTTTTTTCTGTCAATATTAAATGTTGAGGATCAATGATTTTATGCTCTCATAATTCAAGGTACATGGTTTAGCTAATATAAGATAGTAATTTTGTGTGGTTTTGAAGCTATATAATAAATCATACGTTTAGAAACTAGCTTGAATTTCTATTTTTTTACAATTTTAAAAATCCTTTTTGTTGGATTAATTAAAATTTTAATTTTATTTGATTAATTTTGCACTTAGATTTCATTTTACTATTTTAAAATCTTTAATTTTGTAAATTATGCATCTCTTCAAAACACAAAATTTAAAAAATACAATTTTAGATAATATTTTAATTTTTAATAAGATAGCTTCAATATTTAGAAGATGACTTTTTACTCCAATAACTATTAGTGATTGGGAATTACCAATTCACATAGTACCATATATAGAATAATAAGAGAAAGCATAATCTATACAATAATCTAAAATCATTTTTCAAGTTACTATTTTAATTTTATAATCATGGATATATTTCAAGATTGTTCTAAGACATTTAATGCTTTGTAAAAGACCTTGTTTTGTTAGGTTGATAGGTGTAACCTACAATGATAGCATCATCGGAGCTCATGTATTTGATTTGATTTGTTTTTTATTTCCACTATATAAAGACAAAATATGGGAGGTTTCTAAATTTCATATTTGATTTGATTTTAATAATTCCAACTTTTTATGTTTAATTAAAGTATAATAACATAATATTTTTTAAATAAAATAATAGACTAACAAAATAATTATCTTAATAATGATATCTATTGGTATTATTTAATATGGGCATGTTTCTAATTTTCATATTAGATGTGATTTAATTTTATTAATAGCAACTTTATATTTTTAATTAAAATATATTAAAATAATATTTTTTTAAATAGAATAATAGACAAATAAAATAAACTTTTCACCTCTTATCCATTTTGCATTTTTTTTAAAGCATTCTCTTAAAAAGTTCTTGTGGCTGATAAATGAAAGTTAAGAGTTTTATTACAATATCCTATCCTAATGTCCCTAATGCATTTTGCATTTCTATATTGAATTCCTTAGATGTCCCTAATGCATTTTGCATTTATTGCTTCTTATGTGGGTTTTACCTTATCTTTCACACCAAATTCATGATATCCATTTCTTCATTGAATTTTCATAACTTCTTTACATGATCTAGAATGGCATAAATTGTCTAGGAATGAGTGCAATGAGATGGGGAGAATATTTTAATGTCTTCTTTAATACCTTTAGACACCTTAAAGACATGACCTATGCATATAAATGTATGCTTGCTAATGTAGAGATGATGCAAGTAGGCACGATAGTACATGCAATTATAAATGACTCTAGTTCTTCTTCTAAGATCACATGGTGGTATGGAAAATATGTGTACTAACATTTTCAAAGAGGAAAGAAAGGATGAAAAAAGGTTGTGAGAAAAGAAAAAAAAGGGGGGGGAATAAGATTATAGAGTGGTAAGGTTTCTTTCTAGCAATTAATGTAGGAAATTTTCCTATATTGTAATTCTTTAGTTTTTCTCCTATATTGTAAGGTTATAAATAAGTTAACGTGAAGTGTAGGAGTTGTAAGAAGAGGAAGAGGAGGAGGAAAACTTAAAAATGACAACTCGTACTCAAGTTTAAAGGAAAAACACTAAGTGTTCTTGTAGAGACTCTTGTTGGGAGATGAAAAAATACCAATTGGTAAGAAGGGGGTCTGAGGGAAATTTTCTACTGAGTAATTTCTTTATGGAAAGGATGAAGGAAACAAGAAAAAAAATAGAGAAGTTAGAAGGCTATTAGGAGAGAGAAAGAAAAGTGGAAAAGTTGGAACAAAGAGATCTGTATGAACATCTAAGTTTGTCAACCTCGTAATCTATGGAAAAGGAAAGGTAGGACCTTCATAATTCTTAAAAATACTCAAAGTAATAAAAAATTGTGTTGTTGTAATTAAATTTTGTGTTTTCTTCATTTAACCATTAAGATGTATCAAGTTGTTGTGTGAGTGTTTTCATACATATAAAAAGAAAAGGAAACTAGTTATATGGCATATCTAGTGCTAAGAATTACTTTTCAGTATTTTCTTTTATGTATACTATGCATATTTTATACTAAGTCTACGAGAAAACTGTGTTCTAAAATTTTCCTTCCCTTTTAGGTAGCGTGAAGTGTTTACCTATTGTGGAAAAACACTTCAAGTGTGGCGTATGAGAAGGTCGATGTCCTTAAGGGAAAATCTAGATAACTTTTTTATTTTATTTATAAAGTATTCTTTTTGTTTGAACATGGTATGGAATCTAGTGAGAATTGTTGATCTGAATATGTTATACTGATGGATTGTGTTATATAAAAGTGGTGTTGGATAAACTAGGAAATTTAGTAGGAAGTATTCTAAAAATTAATCTATGAATAGTGTTGTTCTTACGAGATATGCAAGAGTTTCCCCTTAAATTGATGCCACTTTCTCCCCTCTTTTAAATCTATAATTTTTTAAATTTTCATGTGCATCTCTTCTTAGGTTAAGTGTATTAATATTTGTATTTGTGTGTGTCAAATTCTATGTCCTAAACATTGGTAAGTCTAGAAATCTTTAAAGTAATCTAGTGTAGTCTTATGCATTGTCTATATATAAATTCTTCACTGAATCACTATGATGTTTCCCCTTATCTTGGGGGTTGACAAATTTTCTGTCCTAATAATGGGTGGAGAACCACCAATGGATTTAGCAATGATCTTCTTTCATTATAGATATGTTGTCGACATATTAGGTTAAGTTTTAGGTTAAACCAATAAATAACTACTTAGTTCATTTATATGATGCAGTTATGTAATAGTTTGGTATTGTGTATTTAAAGTCATCCCAAATGAATATCAAGATATCAAGTTATATCTAATGAAACAATATTTTTTTCTATTCTACAATCATGGTTTAGTTTTGTTTGTTCTTCTCTCATTTGGTATCACAATAGTGGTTCTCTGGGTGTAGCATTTAGGATCATAGGTTTTTATCATTTCTCCATGTGCTAATAAACCATTGAAGGATGGGCTTGTTGTGTAAAGATTTAAATTGATTTGAATTGAATTATCATGATTTGTTGTCAACTACATACTATCCAGGGTGAGAGTTTGGGTTGAAATGTGTAATGGATGAAAATGAAATAGGGCATTATTAGGACCTAACTCCACTTTCATTCATACATTGGAATGAAAATTCCCTTTGACTAACTCTTGTCAAAGAGAGTCGGGGAATAATTTTTAGGGTTTTTATACCTTTGTTGCTATAAAAGAGAATGTGCAAAATATGGGAGGATATGAAAGTATGCAAAGAAGATGAATACAAGTGAGTAAAATAGTAAGACAATAGATTGATAACTTAACTGAATTGAGACAACAAATGTAGATCTGAGAATAAAATTTTGTTATGCACTTGTGACCAAAATCTGAGCTTAAACTAGCAGGACCAGGGTGTTGGGTGCCCTGGTCCCAAAGACTGGGTTGAGCTACAAAATAGGGAGATGAAACCTGAGACTTCTCAACAGCTTCTTGTCGAATCTAAGGCTGACTGAGGAGGACTAAGGTATTGGCGCCTTGGTCTTGGAGGACTATGGCACTAGGGACCCTGGTCCATTTGGTTGGATACTCTATCTCTAGGTCTTAATGTTGTTTTGATCTTCCCAGCTCCATTGGACACTTTTAACTGCACACAAGAAGGAAAGAAAGGGGGTTGTGGGCAGGGGTTGTCTTAGGTCAAACCCCATGTTTGGAATTAACACTATTTGAAGTAGAAATTAAACTTGAACTGAATTGGTAAAGCTTGTCTTTTTAAGGCAAGGTTGAATTGCTTGAATGTATATGATTATACCTTTAATAGGTGATGCAATGATCTTAGTGTAATGGGTGTAAAAAGATGATGAGAGGAGATCAAATGGAAAAAAATTTCTCTCCTCAAGAGAAGGAGTGAAAGCTTCACAAAGGAGTTCCTTCAACTTCTCATGCACATTACATTTAAAATGGGGCAAAATTCATTAGATCCAATTTCAATAGAAGGAGACTGAATGCTAAATGAATTGACAATGAATTTAGAGAGTGATATTAACCCCCCTTTTTAGAATGGATAAGTTAAATTATATGGTTTAAGACTAAGCGTAAAAGTGACAAAGAAATGATTATAACTTGAGATAGAAATTTGGGATAAAGTTGTGCACTTGGAATTAGCAGTAAGAGGTTGAGATGAAGCACCCCTACAAATTTGGGAGAAAGTTGATGGGACCGTGTTCAAAGCATGTACTCGGTCCTCCAAAAAATCCGCGTGCTGGAAAGGGTTTTTTTGTCTTTGAAAATGAAGTCCAAATCTACAAATATAGTTGCACACTTGCAACCTACACATAGAAAAGAGACGAAATTTGGTTGGGATTGGGGATTTTCCTTCAGGTCAAACCCCAATTTTAGAATTAACCAAATGATGAAAAGTACTTGCAAGTAAATGAAAGTAAATGACTGAAGTAGAATTCACCTCAGGAGAGGTTGTAATTGAAATGTTGATAGAGTTGTTGAAAAGATATGTAGAATTGAATGTCAAAAGAGATCTCCCCTTCAATGGTTGAATCCTTGACTTGAATGCAAAACTTAGCCTTGAAAGGAGACTTGAGATGCTCAATGGATGCTTGAATGGACACTTGAGTTCTTGAATCCTTGGATGCTTGAACACTTGAATGCTTATCTCACTTATTTAAACTCTTGAACTTATCGACTTCTATAAATGAGAGGGGAAAATGCATCTTATATATTCGGCAATTAGGGTTATTTGACTGATTTTTCATCTTAGGCCAACATAGGGAAAATTTTCCCACTTCAAAATTGATAAGCCTAATGCAAAGTTTAAGTGGAGGGGGCCCAAAATAGGGCAAGGACAGGGGCACCATGCCCTTTTCCTACCCTAATTTAGGACCGAAAGAAGGAACAAGTAGTGTGGGGTGCGAGGAAATGCAAGTTTCAGGAGGTGTGAGCATGTCTCGGGTCTCTAATAATGCTTAAGGATTTGTTTGCCAATGTGAAGACCCAAGTGTGGTCGAAAATCGCAATGTCACAATTTTATGGCACTACATTTAGCCCCCACTTTGGTGGGAGTATAAGCATACACCAATACTACCAGTAAAGTGCAAGGAAACAAGATTGAAAGACTTTCACTACGTCAAGGAGGAAAGATACACCAAGCCCCCAGTGGACTAAGGATCTTATGACATTGATTGAAAAAGTAAAAGGGAAGATCGAGAGAGAAGAACCATTATTGTAAGTAGAAAAGATCCTCTTACTATGAGTCATGAAAAGAAAGGATACCAAAAATTACAAAGCAAAGCCAAGTTTGCTAGGTAACTTTGAGTATCAAGAAGGAAAATACGAGCGAAGTGTATGCTCCCATGTTAAAGTGATTGTGCACGCCTTGTTGGGAGTGATTGTTTTAAGGTAGGATACACCCAAGACAAAAAGACAGAGAGCACATTATCGTAAGGTTTTAGCCCCCAATAAAGGAATAAACCCAAGGATAATGAACACAAAACACAAAGCACAGGTAGTTTCTCTTTCCTCGGGGTCAGTATGTTGTATGATAACTCATGTATATCATGTATATATGTTCATAGAATAGTCGTAATTCTTGAAAGAAAGGAAACGACCTTGGAAAAAAGGGAACACAGGTGTCTTTTGAGTCAACATGAAAGAGACCAAAAGAGATCTCAATGCTTTGCATCATCCTCAAGTAGACATTACTACAGAATATAAAAGAATAGGGATACACATAGAAAAATGGTCACAAAAGAGAAAGAAAAGAGAGAGAGAGATAGAGGATCTATGGTGCTAATGTAGCTAGTCTAGCATAACATCCACCTCTCAATCTTGTTGATCACTATTTTGGTAAGGCGGCAAACATCCCAGAGGAGTCACATCAAGCACAATAGATGGAGCTATCACGAGATCCAAACAAGGACTATGCTCATGTCCTAAGTCACTTTGTTCAATTCCAGGAGCTAGGATTAAGTCTATTGAAATTTCTTAGATAAATGTTTGTCCACATCATCATACTCATATTCACTATCAGAAGTGTTAGGAGTTATACTGCCTTCATGAATAACGTTTTCACCTATTTCTTCATCTGGATTTATAGAAAGAGGAGCACGAACATGAATAGAAATAAAACCATCACATGTTTTTTGTAACTTATGATTTGGAGATTTAGGTTCAACATCTTGCTTAGGAGAAAAGGAACTCATTTCAACTGTTGTAGTTTTGGGAGATTGATTATTTTGAGGCACAACATTACAAGCTCGAGCACGACATTTTTGTCAGCCTTCTCTCACACAACGATTCCATCGAGTCTTAGTGGAAGACTGAGAAAAGGGGGAATATTTATTGAAGGAGGAATATTCTCATCTCTAGTAGTTGGAGGTTTGGGTTGAGGTCTTTTAGGTTGAACAAGAGCAGAGGCAGGCCTCTTCTCTCTATAAGAGCAAGGAGGCAAAACTGTACCACATAAAGGAGGAATGTTTGGTATAGGAAGGAGACCAAGTCCATCATGAGGAGGAGGTATAGGTCTAGCCTTAGGAGTAATATTTTTTTTCTTCTTAGGATAATTCATAGTTTCATCCATAGGAATAGGTTGAGGATCTTCTTTTGGAGGAAGATTAGTTCTATCCGTTAAGGGAAGAACTTCACATTCAAGAATGATAGGAATATCAAGTTTTGGAGTTCTAGGCTAGCTTAAGGATAAGATCATATCTTTCTTCCATTTTTGATAAGATTGAAAGAGAGAATCACTTCTTGATGGGAGAGATTGAAATTGTTTAGGCCAAAAGAAATCAATAGGAACACCTGGGCTTCTTTCGACTAGTTGAAATAAGTTATGGTTAATAGTTATGATTTCTTCATTGTGGGGAAATTTCAAACACTTATGAATTGTAGAAGCAATATCCTTCATTGAAGATAGCCAAGGGTAGCCCAGATTCACACGGAATTTCTCAGAGGAAGGAATGATAACAAAGTTGACATCGATAGATTTAGTGTGAACCTCAATAGGAAGTGTGATAAAACCAATAGTAGGACAAGAAAATCTATCAAATAACTTAACAACCACATTAGTATCATCATAGATTGGTTTATGCAAATGTAAAGTATAAAGATATTCCTCGGTGATAACATTAACCATGCAATAGGGATCAATAAGCACACCATGACAAGGTTTGTTTTGGATCTTTGCAACTATGTATAGAGGTCCATTAGGTGCTCTAATGATCTCACTGGGGTCAAATGTGATACATAGATCCTTAGGTTTTCATTGTGTCTCTACCATATTCACCAAATTTTGAACCGTGGTAGTCACATCAGAAGGAGAGAAACAAGTATGTTTACTATCAATCACGTTAGAGGTATGAGAAGGTAAAGGATCAGTAAAACTATTAAGATTTTGATTAGGAGGAGCTACTGATTTGTTTCCCTTATCATTCACACCTGCCACAGATATAGTATTATTATCAATCAAATCTTTAATCTTACTTTTTAATGCAAAAAATTTCTCAGTATCATGACCATGTTGATGATGAAATTGACAAAAGGAATTATTATCAAAGTAAGGTGAGATTGCCTTAGATGGGTCAATTGGTTTTATTGGAGGAAGTTTGATAACATTTCTTTGTAACAACTGAGACATAATGCTATGTAAAGATTCATTCAAAGGAGTAAATTGTCTTTCTCTTTTGAAAAATTTAGAAATAGGTGGCACACATGTTGTAGCATTCACATTATTGTTGTTGATGGTGTCATTAAATTTTATGAAGCCTTTACTTTGTTTGAACTTCCCAAATGGTTGTTGAGCACTGCCACCCTTATCACTAGGAGCCATAGGAGTGGATTGCTCCAGTTGACTCACAATTAGTTGATAATTGTGAAGTGTCACAGACAATTGTGGAAAGGAAGTAAACTCAGAAAGGAGAATTTTCTCTCTAATATATTTTTGCAAATTAGAAATGAAAATTCTTCAAATATCATTATCAGGCATTGGAAAAGAAATTTGAGAACACAAATGCTTATATCTACCAGTGAAATCATTCACTTTTTCTTTAACACGTTATTTACAATGCATTGAATTAGTCAAAGTGATTTTAGGACCTATGTTGTTTTAAAATTGTTGAATAAAAGCATTTGCTAATTTTAGAAAAGACGTAATAGAATAAGAAGGCAACGAGCAATACCATTGTAAAGCCTTATCTCTCAATGTTCTAGTAAACAATTTGGGAAGCAATCTTTGATCATAAGCAAAGTCAATACACAAAGTTTGGAATGTTTTGACATGTGTTAAAGGATCACCTTTTCCATTATAGAGTTCCAATTGAGGGACTTTAACATGTTTAGGAGGGACAACTCTAACAATATCAAGAGAAAGTGGGCTCGCAACGTCAAATGTGGGCACACTAAACTTGGATTAACTCATAGAAGCTATTTTTTGTTGCAATGATGACACATTTTGAGTAAGGTTTTTTATGGTTGCTTCGGTTGAAGAATTTATGTTAGACATGTTTGATTGAGAAGGTGGTGTGATGTTGTTGAAAGAAGGCATTGTTTGAGAATAAGGTGATGGAGCACTATGGTACTTAGGAATAGGAGATGATTGAGTAGGAAATGGGACACTAAAGGGAGGAGTAAAATGATCGAATGAATCACCCCCTTGTGTCACATTTACTGGGTGAGAGACAAGAGGAATACTTATTGAAGGCATAGGTAAGGATGAAGGATTGATTGAAGAAGAGGGATTTCCCCCATGACTAATGGTTGTAGGTATGACATTTTGAGTTGATATAGCCATAATGTTTGAAGTGGAAGTAGGAATGCTAGCCATTGGAGTGGTCAAAGGAATAGAATGATTGATTTGTGTATAATTTTGTGAATAACCTAAGTTCTTAGCACAATTATTTATAGGTGTGACATTAGAATCAACAATATGAGCAATTCCATGCAATATATCAATTCCATTCTTATCACTTTGAATCATGTGATTTAGACCTTCAATTAATGGAAGAGCTTCACTATTAGGGTATTCTTTGGACATCCATTGTTGAAAGTTGTCAAATTGATTATCCAATTTTGAAAGTTGATCTATGGAAACTTTAGTCAAAGCTTCTTCCTCATCATTAGAATCATCAATGGGGTAAATAGGGATGTTATTAGGATGGGAAGAATTAGCATTATCCTCATTGAAAAAGTCACCCAAATTAGGCTCCATCTCCTTGGTAATTAAACCTCAGGAAACCTTAATTCTAATGCTTCATCTAATGGGGATAGTATAGGTAGGACTAATAGTGGTAAAACTCATGCACTAGAGGGAAGTTTTGGATTTTGAATTTGAATTTTGAATTTTAGGAACAAAGTTTGTAAAATTTAATAATACAAAATTATGACTACACAATTTGAACTTTGTTGACACAAGAATGAAAAAATAAATAAAATTAAAATTAGGGCCAATGGGATACCACTTAATTTCAAAATTAAGATTAACAAAATCAAGGCAAATTAAATTAACCACTTAATTTCAAATTTTTCCTTAAAAGTTGTGATGTTCAAATTGAGAAATATTTTTTATTTTAGAAGGATCAAATTTGAGAAAATCAACCAATTTTCTAGATTCAAGCAATTAAATATAGTCATAACAGTCTCCTGAAATTTTTGGAAAAAAGCCAGGGACCATGTTGAAGTTGCACACGATCCTCCCAACTTTTTTAGAAATTTTCAAGGATGAAAGTTACGATGATTTTAAAGATAATCCCAAAAAATTGGTTAATTTTACAAATTTTAGATAGACAAAATTAATTCTTGAATCTCAAAATAGGACCCTATTAGGGTTTTAAAAAAGATAAGAAATTGAATGGTAAATTTGAAAAAAGGTCAAACATAATGGATAGAGACACCTTGAATAATGTTTAGAAAATTGAAATTGATTGAAAATTGCACAAAATCCAATTAAATTTAAAAATTAGGGTTTTAAGACCTAACCACTGATTTTTTAAATTTTGAATTTTGAAAAAAGGAGGGAAATTGAAAATTTGAATTTTTAGGCAAAAGGAAAAATCTGAAATAGCTCCAAATCTGAAAATTAAATGTCAATTCAATTTTTGCACAAGTTCAAGTTGATTTTTGAAAATTAGGGTTTTGACAATTAACCACTTAATTTTGTAAATTTGATTTACAATTTGAACAAGACAATGAAGAAATTGAATTCTACAAGCAATGCAATGTTCAAATCCAAAACAATAGATAGCATTTTTTTCAAAACACAAGTTCAATTTCAATTTTTGAAAAATAGGGTTTTGATCACTAAGTTTTGTAAATTTGTAAGAAAAATAAACGTGTAAATGCAAAATATGCAATGATTTGTAATGTCAAGCATGTAAGACATCGGGTTCACAAAAATGTAATGGGTGTAAAAAGGTGATGAGAGGAGATGAAATGGAAAAAAATTTCTCTCCTCAAGAAAAGGAGTGAATATTTCACAAAGGATTTCCTTCAACTTCTCATGCACATTATATTTAAAAGAGGGGAGGAAATTCACTAGATCCAATCTCAATAGAAGGATATTGAATGCTAAATGAATTGACAATGAATTTAGAGAGTGATCTTAACCCCTCTTTTAGAATGTTTAAGTTGAATTATGCAGTTTAAGACTAAGCGTAAAAGCGACAAATAAATTATTATAACTTGAGATAGTTCTAAATGTGGGATGAAGTTGTGCATATAGAATTAGTAGTAAATGGCTGAGATGAAGCTCCCTTGCAAATCTGGGTGAAAGTTGTTGGGACCGTGTTGAAAGTGTACTCGGTCCTCCAAAAAATCCGTGCGCCGAAAAGGGTTTTTCTGTCTCTCAAAATGATGTCCAAATCTACAAATATAGTCGCGCACCCACAAGCTACACATAGAAAAGAGAAGGAATGTTGTTGGGATTGCGGATTTTCCTTCAAGTCAAGCCCTAGTTTTGGAATTAACCAAATGACATAAAGTACTTGCAAGTAAATAAAAGTAAATGACTGAAGTAGAATTCACGTCGAGAGAGGATGCAATTGAAATGTTGATAGAGTTGTTGAAAAGATATGTAGAATTGAATGTCAAAAGAGATCTCCACTTCACTGGTTGAATCCTTGACTTCAATGCAACACTTAGCCTTGAAAGGAGACTTGAGATGCTCAATGGATTCTTGAATGGACACTTGAATGCTTGAATGCTTGAATGATTATCTCACTTATTTGATCTCTTGAACTTATCAATTTCTACAAATGGGAGGGAAAAATGTGTCTTATATATTTTTCAATTAGGGTTATTTGAATGATTTTTCATCTTAGGCCGACATAGTGAAACTTTTCCTGCTTCAAAATTGATAATCCCAATGCAAAGTTTAAGAGGAGGGGGGCCAAAATAGCACAAGGAAAGGGACATGATGCCACTGTCCTAGGAGGATAGGGGCATGACGCCCCTGTCCTAGGGTGGACAGGGGCACCACGCTCCTTTCCTTCCCTAATTTAGGACAAAAAGAAGGAATAGGCAGTGCAGGGTGCGAGAAAATGCATGTTTTTGGAGGTGTGAGCATGTCTTAGGTCTCCAATCAAGGTTAGGGATTCGTTTGCTAATGTGAAGACCCAAATGCAGTCAAAAATTGCAAGGTCAAAATTTTATGATGCTACACTTAGGATAAGTCCTTTATATATTGATGCAATAACATGATAAATCACATAAAATCCATCATGAAACCATAACTAAAACATAATATGAAGATGCCTTGATGTAGTTTGTTTCTCCTTAAATTAGATCTACTCTTGAATTGATGATAAAGTTAACATAAAGTGTCATTATTAAAATGAATTGAGAGGGATTCCTTATATAGGGATTTCATAATTAAAATCACCATTAGGTCAACTTAGAATTGATATATTTTCTCACGGGGATTTAAATTAGAAAGGACGGCCAAATTATCCTCCCAAAATTCAAGAAATTTTTTTTGGGACCGTGTTGGTGGTCGCCATGGTCCTATGAGCTTTTTTTGAATTTCTAGGGATGTGAGATAACAAGATTCTAATGATGACCTCCAACTTGGTGGCTCAAACCAATAGTGTAGATATGTGAAATATTCTTTGAGAATTGAAATTAGGGTAATATAAGGATTAAATTAGGATTAAATAATAAAGGGCACAACTAGAATTAAGGGCCCAAATAAGAGTGTGGTGATGTAATAAAGTGGAATAAGAACCATAATATTAATTTAAATCAATAAAGGTCCTATAATGCATAGAGGAAAGAGAAAGACTAAATTAGGTGCTAGCAGAGTGTGAAATTGTACACATTAGTAAAGTTGTACAATTTACAACACTACATTTATCCCCCACTTTAGTGGAGTATGATCTTACGGTCACTCTCGGTAAAGTAGAGATCAAGAGATAGAGCATCTGAGAGTAAGACAAACTGGGGATAGGATAATATTGAGGGATGATCAAGCCACCAAGCATTGGATCTTATCAATCCATACAAGTAACCTTAAAGTATAAACAAAAGTAAACAACATGAGTACTAAAACACAAAGCTCCAAGTCAACTAGTTGAAAAGACCTCGATAATAAAAATGTCTCAATTGCTAATATCATTCTTAGTATGTTATTGCAAGAGCACAAGTGGACTTATAGAAAGAGAAAGGATGTACACCAATTTAAAGAATTAGGAACCATGATCCAACACTGGAAAATGTGTGTTATGCTATGGGTTCATGGGAGAGAAATAAGGAACGTGGATTCCATGAGCCAACAAGTTGCATCAAGATAGGTGATACATGTTAGGGAGGAGAGTTGCAATAGTTTAGCTATGTTTTGCTAGTTCCACTCATCCTGCTAATATATTGTTGTCTATTTTCAAGAACATCTTATATAAGAATTGATTTTGTTTGGTTTTGAGCATGCATAACCCCGTATAACAAAAATGGTGCATAAAATGAGGATGAAGCATGAGGATGAAACAATCCCATGTTGATAAATGAAATGAGGATTAAGCATGAGGATGCAATAATCCCATAAATGATGGACAAAATAGGGATGAAACATGAGTATACAATAATCCCATATTGATATTATCGATAGTTGAAAATGCAAATAAGATGCCACATATATACAACCCCCCCTTAAGATGTCAACATAGTCCTATGTTGATGTCTTAAGGTAGATAGAAACAAGGATACCCACCTTCAATACCAAGGATAGATCTATTAATAAATAATGCATCCATTCCAAGCTAGGAAGAAATACTCCTAAATAGGCTTCATTTCTTTAAGCAAGTAAGAGATAATTGTAAAAGAGATATCTTGCAACAAATGTTAAAGGATCCTTTTGAGGAATGAATGATTAACAAAGGAGGAATAAATCTCTGCATAAACATATCTACCTCCAAGAGTATAGGAGATCCTTAATAAAGATGAAATCTTGGAAGGAGAATAGGACTAGGAATACACACCTTCTCCAATGTTTAGGATAAAAGGGATTCTTATGATTTCACACTTTTACAAAGGAGAGATTTTTCATAAAAGATGTAGCATTTCAAATAAATAATAGGTCCTAAATAAGGAACACACATGCACTCATATAAAAGATAATTCTATGCAAGAAATGCCATCAAATTATGAAATATACATCTCAACAAAGGAAAAAGGCAATCTTTGGAAAAAGAAAAATGAGAGAGAATTAAAACACTACTATTTCCCCCCAAGCATGGAGACAAGAATACCAAAGAGAGATCATTTATAAAAGACACTCTCTCCTAAAATAAGGAAAATATCCTTATTAGGGATGCATATCGTGTAATATAGAAGGGAACTTGTTATAAAAGATACAATGCAATAAAGATAAGAGTTTTATAAATGGTTATAGACTTCCAACACGAAGGAAAACATAAATTAAAGGATATGTAATTATAAGACAAGAATAAGATTCTCATTGGGGATACTTGTTCCAATAAGAGGGAGGGGATCCCTAGTAGGGATATACACCTCCAAAATCAATAAGAGATCCTTATTAAAGACACTACTCCACAAAGGGAAAGATTAATCTTTTAAGAAGGAGAAATATTTGAAAATCATTCTTGCCCCCCAACATAGAGACAAGAGAAGGGACAAAATAGGCTATTGTGTTGATACCAAAGTGTGAGTTCACATGAAATTGTACCATCGTGAATGACAATGAGCCTCCAATAGGTAAGATACTAATGTCACATAGTGAGGAGCAACATAAATGTTATGAAAAATAAAAAAGATGAGAGTGCAAATCATTGTCATCTAGCATTTGAATTGTACCAGGTACAATAAGTTATTGGATTTTATCTCCTAAATCATGACATTCATTAGTGGAGTGGCCATGGATTTAATGATACTTACAAAAAGAAGGATTGTGTTGACTGTTCTTACAATTCTTTCTTTGATTTTTTAAAGGGAGAGTAATCAAGTTGGCTTCAAGAAGCTCATACAAAATACTCTCTTGTTTTGATAAGAAGTTGTAAGAAGACATAGATGTATTAGATAATGGAGGAGGGGATATTGATAAAGGAGGACTCTAGAAACCTAAACCTTCTATGGAAAAGTGTGATGTAGATTTTTCATGACCATAAAAACTTTCTTGCACACATCCTAAACCATGTCCATTCTATCCATGTGCAGATTTGGAAATGTCTAGAGGAGAGGGTTCATTCCTAGTATCAAAATATAAAGAGCGTGTTTTTCACCAAAAATGATTAACCCAAGTACACCTGCAACTAATCTATGAAATAGCCAATTTCAACCTATGAAAACTTCAAGGCTTGGACAACATAACAAGCACCTAAATCCTTCTACTCTTCAGGCTCTGCAAAACCTAGGTGGGTATACCTTTGATACATTTAATCAAACCTATTACACACAAGACTGCATCAACAAAAGAAGATGGATCTCAAAAGGTTCAAAAACTAGGAGGTTACTGCAGATTGGCTAGATCCACACTTGTAGCTCAACAATGTTTGAATCATGAGATGGATGGAACAAACTAACATTACAAACATAAAATTAAATGAGGATATTGATTTAAAATCTCAGAAAATCTCCCCAACCTACAAGACTAGTGCCTTATCCAAGGGCAACTGAGTCATACATCAATCTGCAAATGAAAACTTCTATTGCAAATCCAATTTATTTGAAGAAAGATATCCTTGCATTAATGCCTCGCAAAAATGCATTCTAAGCTCAGACAGAGGATCATACATATCCAAACAGTAATTTAGATTCACAATTTTTGCTCATAGAATTTAAATCCCTTCTATAAAGGATGCCTAAGAATAGGAATTACAATCTCACTTAGGAGGATAAACCCAAACTCCCTTGAAAACTAGATTTATTGAAAATGAAGAATGCCTGGAGACAATCCAATAAACTGTATATATGCCTTACATATATGTGACTGCAACAGAAAATATTTACAGCAAGAAGAGACTCTATTACTTGAAAGAAGTCATTTTACTGCAAATTTGGAACAAACCCAAAATTGGAAACCAAGAAAATCTGGAGCATTTCTCTCAGAATTATGGAACCCTTACAATTGAGAAGAAATGGGAAAATGAAGAGGAGGGAAAAAGATCAGATCTGCATAACACACTACCAAGTGTCCCCTTTCTCCAACTGAATATTTTCCTTTCTCCTTCCCATGGAAACTTCTCTCTAAATATCTCATATTTGTTGAAACAATATTCATGACTGGATTCCCCATTCTGAGAGCTTTCTGGTGATATATAATACTTGTATATTTGGCCAAAAAATCAACCTCTAGGCGAATTAATCCTCACTATGTGCACCATCATTTAAATTTTTTGATTTTTCCCTATAGTTTCAACTATGCAATTAACTTTGATTTTTTACCAATTTTTGCGCTGACGCCCTGCCACATGGTAGCCTATGATTCACTGATAGGGTCCATTAGGTGCCACCTAGGATGACACATCATCTTTCTGCCACTTGTCAGCCACTCGAATCACCACTGGACTACTTGCTTGTTGCCACCTGTCTGCCATGTCATTGCCACCTCAACGACACCCGTGAGCTCACCTGCCATTTGGACCTGCCACGTCACCTTTCGCCATTTCGTGAAGGGTAATGTCTATGCATCTTCAGATCATGAAACCACGCTGGTCATCGATCTGCTACGAACCTGCACAATCTTTAACTTTCACTTTTTCTCATGTGCTTTTTGCCATTTCGCGATGGTTATTCTTCGAGCATCTTCCCTTCGCGAAATAGTACGCATCGTCGGATCTCCTGCAACCTACTCACCAGTTAAGTCACCCTTTCTCTACAAAAATTGCCTACCTCGAGATCCGTTCCTGCGTGGGGTCCACCTGGTCACCACTGGACCTCCTTGATCACCTCGAGAAACATGCCCACACGTGTGGGGTCCGCCTGGGTCCCAACCGGCACCTTGTGTCAAAAACCCTCGAGGCTTTGACACTATGAATGAGTGTGTTCTTGCTTTTAAATACCAAAAAGTTTGCCCGCCCAGCCAATGTGGGACTAAAGTATTTTTCCTGGCAACACATCTTCTAAGCTTTTCCTGGGTTTTACATGGCTACCAATGCATTTGTTTGAAAGCTGTCAATGGTTCTTTAGACTCTACACAAGCTCAATGCACAACAGGGGGGATTTGGTATTTCATTTGCCAAAAGCATTTTCTTGAGAGTTTTATTTGCCAAAACCCATGGTATCGAGAAATCAGAAAACACACCATAGCAGAGGGAGGTGTTGGAGGGAAGACACACCTGCAGATTGTATTAGCTAAAAACTCCTCTAAACGTCATGTCATCTGCATTTTGCATAGAAAATTTTAAAACCCTGCTCATAAGGATTTGGCCACACACCTACCACTTGCATTGGTTTAAAAGTTTATTTCAAAGATCTTCAACACCATTTGCATCTGCTTGAAGGTTTCTATTGCCTTTTCCACTTGTTATTGGATTTGGCTGCTGGCATTTTCAATTGCTTGAAGTCTCCACTGCACTCCCCCAAACACCATGCACAACAAGGAATAATAGCAGCTATGAAATGCAATTTGCTTTGAAAAACTTCTAAATTTCCTAAACTCCACTCCACTCAGCATACTATACTAGTTTAGATCAGCCACTTTGCAGTTTGCAGAGAGTTTCTATGGACTCTTCATTTCCTCATCGTAGGGGATACTACTGGCGATACACCTACAAATGCATTTGCTTAAATGTTTCTTTAATGCCATGCACCAACAGAGGAAATCGCTTTACCTACCAATTGCATTTCTTGAAGGATTATAATTGCCCCTTCTGAACTTCTACACTACCACTCCAAATGATAGCAGGGAGGACATTGTAATTTAATTGCATTTGTTGCTCGCTATGCTAGCCATTTACCACTTTTTTGAAGGTTCTAATCCATCAATTGGATTTTTTGAGAGTTTTTAATGGCTACCCAAATCAGTCCATGCATTATTGGGCAATGTGGCATCTCATTGGAAATATGGCCAGCAACATCTAGTTCATCAAACATTTTTTTAAATGGCTTATACACTTTAATTTCAAATATATGTCCATCAATCCATAGACGACAAGTAAAATGAATTCGCCTCTCACTAAGCCAAGTTGCCAAGTGAATTTACTTGTTTTATATGCATCACCATGAATTAAGACTATTTTACCGTAAAAATAATGCATGGGCATGAGCCAGGTCGGGCCCCAAAGTGGGTCCGACTAAAAAAAAAATTATTTTCATGAAACTGACCTTCAAAATGCCTCATGAACCTTAAACATACCTCTGGAATAGATCGAAACCATTTTCGGATCACCAAACTGAGTTTTGTAACTTTCATGTGCTTGCTCCACATTTTCGCATTTAATCACAAAGACGTAATTTTCAAATTGGTCAAAACACCTTTCTGGACCTTGCAAACTGACAGGCGTGTACTCTGATATAAAAACATGAACTCTACCAAGCGGTTTCTCAAGACAAATCCCGAGTAAAGAGATATTAATGGTCAAAGATGACCAACTGGCTTTGTCGGCATTGCAGACCTGATGAAGTCAATGCGCAGACAACTAATGCTGCCTTTCTTAAAAATATCAAACGACCTCCGTAGACCCTCAAATCTGAGGCATAGGTACCTTGAAGTATATATCAAATCTTCTAATACTCAGTTCAACCAAAAGGCTGATTGGGTACAAATAGTGCACTCATGAAAATAGCAACTTTAACTGATGAAGCAATGAAAGTACGGAACACTGAAAAAGATGGCTCAAGAAACCCTTTTGAAAATCGATCAAACAGATTGGCAGGAGCTTGAAATTGGAAAGATAGCTTGTCACTTATACTATCAATAGCCCAAAACAAAAATTTTGGCATGACACTCACCGAGGCAACTTTTACACTTATGCAAAACAGGGCTCTGACTAGCTGTCGAAACAGACTTGTCAAACAACACAAACTGCAAATGGATTTAGCTTGCTAAACTAAGCAAATGGATTCATAAAGACTTTAAATTTTGCATGGAGGCACACTTTTATTCATAGAATTCAATCCATTTTTACTTTCAACATGACGATTAATAGGGAAAAAGATATAGGAGCTCAAAGTAGGCTACTTAATAAAATTTGCATTTGCACCTAACATGCACTTTCAACTCACCCCTTGAAATTGGTACCTGATAAACTGATCCAAACTGGAATCTGAAAGTTGTAGAACACTTCATTAGCTAAATTAAAGGTGTAGGACACACTTCCCAAGTCTTACCCTTTGAAAATCAACTAGCCCCATTTTACCCTCTTTCTAACTAGGCCATTCAAACTGACTCATTTTATAATCATTTGGAAATGCAGAGAAATTTTTTGAAATGGGCCTCTCAAATTCACTCCAATTTAATGAGTCCCAATAGAGCCCTCATCATCATCAAGAAATGTGTTGTTAGGAGGGGTGGGAATTGATTTAGAATAAGTTTGGATAAATGACACACAATTTTCCTTCAAGGTTTCCTTATTAGATTGAGAGATCTTATGCCCATTTAAGAAAGGTGTAAAGTGTAAGGTACCCCAATTATTTGGTAAGAAAGCATCATTGATCAGAGATTGTATTGTTGAGAAAATAATATTATTAAAGGGAGAAATTCATCCTACTTCATCATGAACAAAATAATAAGGATTGGGATCAGCCTTGATTATGTAAATTTCATTGTTATATATGAATTTGATTGTGTGATAAAGAGTAGAAAGGAATGATTTCATAGAATGAATCCATGGTCTACCTAGAAGAAGGTTATCATTAAGGTGGTTGGGAATGACATGAATATGAGTGGGTAAAGTCACTAGTCCTACTTTGATAGGTAATATGACTATACCCAATGACTCTCTAGGAACATTATCAAAGCCACAAACACAAAGAGAGTCAGGTTGAATAGAAGAATAATCCCAATTGATCTTGTCTAATAAGTCAACACAGCAAATGTTAAGTGTTGACCTGTTATCAATTAGGTCACCTCTTATGTTTGTTCATAAATGCAAGGAGTAACCATAAGGGGATCATCTCTATTTTTAACGTCCATCAAAGACAATTCATCTTGTGAGAATGTAATATCATTTGGTTTAGAAGAAGGATGAGGAATTACTTTATGAAAGGCTTCTTGGATCTTGGTATGAAGGTGAAGCTAGAATCAAATCCTAAAGGGAAACCTTAGCTAAGATATTATGGAGTTTGTCAACAAGATTTGGTCCCTTATGGGTAAAATTACAAAGTTGTGTTACACTTTTTTAAAGGAAATGGTCAATGTTGATTGAACATTTTAAATTAAATCAATAGAAAGTGAAATATATGTTTTGAACTTTGAAATTATGTAAACTAATAAAATTTATATTTTTTTGTCTATTTTAAGTTTGGAATTTTAACAAAAATTAAAAAAATAATTTGAATGTAGTTTTTTATAAAGTAAACACTATAATTTAGTTACTGATAAAATGTTCAAATTGAAGTTACACAAGCCACAACACTTTATTTAGTATTTTTTACCTTTTTTTCTTTAATTTTTCTGTGTATATTGATAACTTAAAACTTTAGTGCATGGATATATTTTTTACTATTTTTTATAAATATATATTTTTCAATAAATTTGAAAAGTTGCGAGTGCTGAAATAGCTCTTTCCAATTTCTCCGACCTCTTTTCTTAATTATTTATCCAAAGTAATAAATTTTAGTATTTTTCCTTGCCAAGATAATTGACCTTATATTTTAGTGTTGATGACCTACTTTCAATAAAAATAAAATATAAAATATAAAAACTAATTAAAATATCAAAAGATATATTTTGGAAAACACTTATAGATCTATAAAAGGGTATTTTTACATTTCAAAAATAATATTATTTATAAGAGGAGTTCTTTTAACATCAAGTTTTTTAAATATTTTTTGGTAATTAGACCAAAATTGGAATAAAATATACATTCACTAGACATTTCTAATTGGAAAAGTTGTGGCCCATATATAACTTAGCTATAATGAATCTATATAGACCATATGTTTTATTAGAATTACTTATTCACTTGTGTTGATAAGTTGGCCTGAAACGTGATGCAGATTTGTGTTTTTACCCTTATCAACATTATGTGGAGAAAAAAAAAGGGAACTGAGAAGAACATTGGGATATTTCTTTTTGACACAAGCATTAAATATGTGATGCATGTCAAAACCATATTTTTATTCTAGTTGTCTTTCCATATCACCTTTTTCACATATGTATTTTGTAACTTTTAGAATATTGAGAGGTTTCTTGGGCTTAGGCTTCTCATAACTTGAAACATGAATCGTATTGACTTTATTAATCTCTTTGTTCTCCAAGGATGAATCTTTAGAAGGGAGAGCATTAAGGAAATTGCTAATGATTTCATCCTCTTGAGTCAAAGTTTATTTATGGGTAAGATAAGATTGAGGAGAAGGACAAACATAGCACGTTAATGATTCATCTCTAGTGAGAAATTCATTGAAATGAAAAGAAGATATGGTATCACTAGGAAATGTAGCTACATTATCATCAACTTGCACCAATTGATCCTGATGGGGGAGGTACGTTTTAGGATAAAGAATATTCTTCAAAGATTCATCCTAAGAAGGGAGATCTTTGAAAGAAGTTCTCATAACCTCTTCTTGCACCAATGTGCCCTCATTGGTAGGACCAAATTTGGGAGAGGGTAAATCAATGTCCATCAACACTTCTTCTCTAGGAAAGGTGCCATGTATAGAGAATAAAGTAACTTTAAGGAAGGTATTTATGATATCCTTCTCTTCCTCTGGGATATTCTTATGGGGAAGATATATCTTGGGAGAAAGATCAACATTAATTTTTAAAATTTTATCCTTAAGAGGAATATTTATAAAAGAAGTGTTAATAATTTTTTCTTGTACCAAAGTATCCTCATGAATCAGAGAATATTTAGGAGAGGAATTATCATGTCTCTTTAGGGCCTCATTCATAGAGGGTAAGGCTTGATAAAAAGAATTGTCAACTACATCAACTTCTTTTATCACAAAATCTTCTTCATAAATAGGATTAATAGAAGCTAAAGGTTCATAAAGCATATTGTCGTGCATGACAATATCTTTTTGAGTTTTTGGAGATTTAAAAGATGATTTAGAGGTAAGCATGAAGTCATCGCGAGTTTCATCCAACATCTCTAGGTCATCACTACTAAATTGCTTATGCGTTATGTTGATTAACCTTTGGGAAAAGAATGGTTTAGAAGGCTTATGATAAAGGGAATCATCAAGAGCCTCCTCAAGTTCTTCTCCACTATATACTTCTTCAAAAGGATAATAATCACGAGCTAGTGGATTATCAAAGGAATGATCATATTGAAGAGAGTAATTTGACATTTTGAAAAGAAATTCTAACTATTGAAATGAAATGATCTAATGTAATCAAGCATGCAAACACACAAAATGCATAAAATAAGATTTTTCTTTTTTGTATTTTTATTTTAAACAACAGTATGAAATGAATGCATATAAATATAAAAATTAGATATAAAACTCAAAATAAAAAATATACAAGGGTAAGAAGAGTAAAGTTTACTAAAATGTAATGGATGAAAATTGAATGGAGTAGTATTAGGACCTAACTCCACTTCCATTCATACATTGGAATATGAAAGCACCTAAAGGAGTGATTCTCTATGGCTAACTATTGTAAAAGAGAGTCAAGGAATACTTTTAGGGTTTCTATTCCTTTGATGTTATAAAAGGGAATGTGCAAAATATGGGAGGATATGAATCTATGCAAAGAAGATAAATACAAATGACTAAAACAATAAGACAATAGACTGATAACTTAACAGAATTCAGACAACAAGTATAGATTTGAGAATGAAATAATGTTATGTACTTGTGACCAAAATCTGAGCTTAAACTAGTAGGACCAAGGTGTCGGGTGTGTTGGTCCCAGAGACTGGGTTGAACTACAAACTAGGGAGATGAAATATGAGATTTCTTGAGATCTTCGTGTCGAATTTAAGGTTGATTGGGGAGGACTAGGGCACTGACGCCCTGGTCATAGAGGGCCATGGCACTAGGCACCCTAGTCCAGGCATTTTTTGCTAAAATTTAGTTGGATACTTTTTCTCTGGGTCTTGATATTAATTTTATCCTCCCAGCTCCACTAGATACCTAGATAAATGAACACAAGAATGAAATAAAGAGGGTTGTAGATAGGGGTTTGCCTTAGGTGAAACAACAAGTTTAGAATTAACCCTAATTAAAATAAAAATTGAACTTGAACTGAATTGGAAAAGCTTTCCTTTTAAGGGAAAGGTTGAATTGCTTCAATGTAAATGATTATACCTTCAATAGGTGATGCAACTCTCTTAGGATAAGTCCTTCATGTGTTGATGCAATAACATGATAAATCACATAGAATCTATCATGAAATCACAATTGAAAAATAATATGAAGATTCCTTGATTTAGTTTGCTACTCCTTGAATTAGGTCTACTCTTGAATTGATGATAATGTTAGCATAAAGTGTCATTATGAAAATGAATTTAGAGTGATGCCTTATATAGGGATTTTCTAATTACAATCACCATTAGGATGCATTAGAATTGATATATTTTTGTATGGAGTAGGATTTGAATTGGAAAGGACTGCCAAATTATCCTCCCAAAATTTGGGGAAAAAAGTATGGGACCTTGGTGGTGGTTGCCATGGTATTATCAATTTTTTCCTGAATTTTTTGGGATGTGAGATAACAGGATTCTAATGTCGAATCTGACTTGGTGGCTCAAACCAAGATGTATAGATATGTGAAATATGCTTTGATAATTTAAATTAGGGTAAGATTAGGATTAAATAATAAAGGTAACACCTAGAATCAAGGTCCCAAATAAGAGTGCAGTGATGTATTAAAGTGGAATAAGACCCGTAATATTAATTTAAATATTCATTTAAATCAATAAAATTCTTATAATGCATAGAGAAAAGAGAGACTAAAATAGGTGCTAGGAGAGTCTGAAATTGGACACATTAGTAAAGGTGTGCAATTTACAAGACTACAGAATGAAATGCTCATAGGCAAGTAGGTGACACCATTGACCATCATTTGCTTGTTTTGAGTTCAAAAGAAGCATTCAAGCATAGAGAAGATGACTCTACATCAAGAGGTATTTCTGCATGTTAGTAATGCAAATTTATAAAATTCTTGTGCTTATGAATGTTGAAAACTAGAATTGAAAATTCTTGTTAGGTGACTCTACTTGATATAATGCTGCTAATTTCTTCTACATGATATAATCTTGTTAATTTCTTCAAAGACATTGGCTACAAAATATGTTAAAGGAGGATAATGAAGGGAATGGGCAAGTGTTTCTTGAGGACTAGCAAGGCATGGGAAGTGTGCTCTCATCAAGCCCATATAACAAAGTTGTGATGAATATTCTATAAAGGTGTGTTATGATGATGTATCATGCATTGCATGAGAGTACATTACATGCAAGATTTCAATTTTTTTTGGTATATGACCATGCAAAGAGATCATATATCATGAGATCCTTGGGGATTCAGTAAAGATGGAATTGCATGAATGAAGATCTATAAACGGTGTCATTACCATAAATTCTTGTAGCAAAGAAAGCATTCAAATTCACTATGATGGTACGAAGAAGGTAGTTACTAGTAGTTATAGACAAAATCTTTCTATTTTAACGTTGGAACAAAAATTAGAATAAATTTGAAGTGATTTGATAAGAGGGATAATTTGGAGAAATAATTTCAAGGAGGGATAAGGATAACGATTCCTAATAGTATTCCAAAAGTACCTTGTATAAGTGTCAATGGGCGATATCAATGGCTTGATTTTAACAATGCATTTTTCAAAGACCACATTATTTTTTAGGTCACATTATTTGTCTATATATGAGGCTTTTATTAATGCAATGATTTATCATGATGGTGTCAATTTTTCAAATTTTATTAATGTTTTGGTTATGGGACAAATTCATCGTGTTCTATCATTGCAAATATATGATACCATGGAGATCTTGAATTCTCTAATTGTATCTTTCAAAGTGAAATATTTGAGATATTTATGCAATCTACCAAGATATCTTCTAGTCACTAAATACAAGGGAAAGCACCCATTAGAGGTGTCATTCATATTGCAGTAATTGATGCTATCTTAAGTACTTCTCTCAGGGACATCTATGTTACACTTAAAAGATTTTTTTTGTAAGAAAAATTACATGTGTAGAGATTACAGTGAAGATCAAAAACATATATAACACATATTTATGTGCAAAAACATGGTAAAGTTATACCAGTAAAAAATCATGGGCAAATATCTTTGGTGTATCAATTCTTTGGAAATTTCATAGTTACAATAACCTCAAAAAGTGCATGAAAATATGACTTTGAGTAGCATATAACAATCAAGTTGTAGAGTCTTTGTATTTTAATTCAGGGCAGGGCGGGAAACCCTACAATGGACAGGAAAACCAAGGGGAGAATGGAAAGGATGATTCCTAGGACTATCCAGATTCCTTTGAGCTGAATAGAAAGGACTCAGTGGATGGGGACCCACAAGAGGGTGACAAGCCTATCAATCCTAATGGAGAAAATGGAGTATCGCGTGTTGGAGACATTCCTAGGTAGGAACCTATTCAAAGGGACAGTGGGTGGTCTTGGACTTCTCTATTTGGTGTCAAACCGAGTGGAAAGTCCTCGCTCCCTCCAGTTCATAATATCTCAAACCCCAAAAAAGGTAGATTTGCTATTGAAATTCCAGACGCTGTTATTGAGCACAATATTAAGCTTATGGCAATGACACTGGTTGGAAAATTTTTGGGCCTGAGGCCAAATATTGATATTGTTAGGGAATTTGTTAAACACAAATAGGCACTTAAAGGTCAAGTAGAGATCACTTCTATGTCCAAAGTGGCGTTGTCAATGGCTTTCTCTTGTAAGGAAGACATTTCAAGGTTTCTTTGTGATGTCCCTTGGATGATCGGTAAATCAATGCCCGCTTTGCAAAAATGGTCACCTAAGATGGACCTAAATGAATCCTTTTTTGTTCAAGCTCCAGTCTAGGTCAAACTGTCAGGTCTTCCCTTACAGTTCTGGGTGGAAGATATTTTTAAAGGAATTGCTAGTTCTTTCAGTGAACTCCTTTCTATGGATCCTATCACAGCTGCTAGAAGAAGACTTACTTTCGTGAGGATCTATGTGGGAGTTATGCAAGGCATAGATATGCCCCTATCCATTGAGATTAACTCTAGATTTGGAAAATGGATCCAACCATTGGGATATGAAAGTGTCCCTTTCGCTTGTTTTCATTACAAAAAATTGGGACATATAGCAAGGAAATGCCCTCTTCGGGTTGTCAAAGAGAAAGAAAAGAAAGAAAAGGCAATCTAATGGAAAGCAAAAACCCTTGTTAAGCAACCTAAGGGCTCTAAAAAAAGAGAAAAGGATCGAAGAGGCCCATATGTCATCATCCTTGACACAGTAGAACAACAAGAGTATATTAATGTGGAAAACTCATAAATATCGTTGCTTGAAGAGGGTAAAAAGGATCAAATGGGCAAAGACAAGAGAGAACAACAAGATATCAATTAGGAGGATCAACAAAGTGATAAACTGGAAGATGGAGAAATACAGGTGGTGTTATAGGACAAGGAGGAAGCAGATTCAAATCACATTATGGATAAAACCATCAAAGACGACCTTAGTAGCGACTATGAAGAAGCCCAGAAGTGTTTGATCCTTGGAGGAATCTCGTTGTTGGGATCACAAAAATCGATGGAGATGGTGAAATCCACCTTCCTGCAATCACCAACGACCTCACTACTTAATAAGTGCTAAGTGGGTTGAGGTCAAAGATGTTGACCATAAAATAACCACCTAGAATATTCAAGAGGAAGATTGTCATACAAATGAAGTAGTGGATTGAAAGAGAGGGTTAAAAAGGGCCTGAATCTACCCCTTAGGCTAATTCAGTCAAGACAAGAAGCCAAATCAAAGCTGACATGGGTTTTAACCCCTTTCCACTTGGAAGGAAAAAGCCAAGCCAGATCAGAGATCAAGAGGCAAGCAAGAATATAGTGGATGACACTCAATTGACCATACATGAGGTATGTTCCCTACTTAGAAAATAAAAATTATTTCATGGAATATTCGTGGATTGAATAGTCCACATAAATAGGATGTTCTTAGAAATTTAGTGAGAGAACATAAATCAGACATTGTTATTATCCAAGAAACTAAAACGTCTAAAGAGAAATTAGAAAAGATTAAGCTTTTTAAGGATTGAGAAGTTCTAGGCGGTAGCTCCAATGGTGCTTCTAGCGGAATTTCCATTTTTTGGAATCTTAGGCGAGTTTATGGGGAGCCAATCAAGAAGGAAAGCAATCTATCTTTTATGAGGTTTCATCACATTGGGGATGTCACCTCTTTACTACTTACCAATATTTATGCCCCTAATAATAGACTTGGTAGAAGTAAATTCTCGAAGAAGCTGGAAGCCATTTGGGTTCTTTACAAGGAGAATATGTGGATTGTTATGGGGGACTTCAACACTCCTCTCCATGACAACGAGAAATTTGGAGGTGTCCCTTCTTAGATAGAAAGTAAAATGGATATTTTAAACTTTATCAACAACTAGGGTCTGCATGATATTGATCTCCAAGGAGCTAATTTTACCTAGACGAACAAGAGGATGGGGGAAGATCTCATTCAAGTCAAACTTGACAGGGCCCATATTTCTAATGAGTGTTCTACCCATTATCAATCCTCCCTCTCTACAATCTCTAGGATTGGTTCTGACCACTTCCTTGTGGTTTTTGTTGCTTATAATACTATTGTTAAAAGAAATTTCCCATTCAAATTTGAAAGGATGTGGCTGGACCACACTAACCTTGTGAAGGTCATTGAGATGTGGTGGTCTATTGATGTCAAAGGTACTTCTATGTATATAATGGATAAAAAATCAAGGAACATGAAAGACAATATTAAAAAATAGAACAAGGAGGTTTTCAGAGATTTGTTTGCTGCCAAGACCAAAACCCAGCTGGAACTCAAGGAAATGCAAGATAAAAAACAAACGAGTGGATACAATGAAGTATCAATCAAGGAGGAAAATGAAGTGCTTGTGAAGTACCACAAGATTATCATAAGAGAAGAAGAATTTTGGAAACGAAGGTCTAGATCTCTATGGCTTAAAGTTTGGGGATAGAAACACTAGATTCTTCCATATGACTACAATGAAACATAAGGCTACTAATAGAATCTCTAACATAAGAATTGGGGGAACTAAAATGAGGAAGGATGATGAGATTGGGAAGGAAACTAGGAACTTCTTCACCTCACTTCTATCGGTGGATTCTGGTCTGGATGGTCACTCCTAGAGTGCCCTCCTTGAGAACATTCCTTCAACCATTAATGAGGTCCAGAAAAAGGCCTTGGTGGCCATCCCTTATGAGGAGGAAGTTAAAAAAGCAGTTTTTTCTTTTGATGGGAATAAATCCCTAGGCCAGAATGAATTTTCAGTGTTCTTTTTTCAAACCTTTTGGGACATCCTCAAATTTGACGTGGTTAAAGGTGTGCAAGAGTTTTTTGGGACTAGAATTATCTTAAGGGAACTCAATGCTACTTTCTTGCCTTTGATCCCCAAATGCCCAGGGGCTGACTTTATGGATAAGTTCCGATCGATAAGATTATGCAACTCATTCTATATAAATCATCTCTAAGGTGGTGACAGGCAAACTGCTAAGGATTCTTCCTTTGATCATTTCGCCCCAACGGAGTGGATTTGTTCCTGGTAGACAAATCCTTGACTCAATCATTTCTATCCATGAAAATATTCACTCGCTAGTGCATTCGAAAAAGCAAGGATTTCTTATGAAGTTGGATTTGTCAAAAGCCTATGACCATGTGGACTGGAGATTCTTGGGTAAGTTGCTTGGTGCTTTCGGCTTTGGTGCTAGGTTTATTCAGATGATTTATCAATTTATCTTGACCCCTTCTTTTTCTGTTATTGTGAATGGGGTGCCTTCCCCCTTCTTCAAAACTTTTAGGGGCATCAGGCAGGGGGATCCCATATCCCCTATTCTCTTCATCACTTTGGCTGAATGTCTGGGTAAATTTATTAGCAAATCTGTTTCTCTGGGGCTTCTTTGTGGTATCTCACCCTCTTTTGGTTTTAGAGCTTGTATCCATCAACAATTTGTTGATGATACCATCTTAATGGGTACATCTACTATCAAATAAGTGTCAAATTTGAAGAACCTTCTCAACACTTATAGTTCAGCCTCAGGTCAAACTATCAATCGGGAGAAAAGCTTTGTTTTCTTCTTCAACACCCCAGAGGACAAATAGATGAGGATGGCTTGGATCCTTAGTTGCCAAATTGGTAAGCCTCCTACTATCTACCTTGGTCTCCCTTTGGGTTTGAAACCTTTGGAGCTATTTTGGAATAGTCTTGTGGATAGATTCAGTAGAAATTTGGTTGGTTGGAAAGGTACCCTTCTTAGTCAAGTTGGAAAAATCCATCTTTTAAAATATTCTTTCCAGAGTCTTCCAGTGTATGCTTTAAGCCTCTTCAAAATCCCTGGTAAATTTGTTGAAGCTATCAAGAAAATTTAGAAAGCATTCCTTTGGTCTGGGGTTGAGGAGAAGAAGAGAATGACTCTCATAGCCTAGGATAATGTGTGTAAACCCAAAAAGAAGGGAGGTCTGGTCTTAAGGAATGCCAGAACCTTGAACAAAACTCTTCTTGCCAAACAAATTTGTAGAACTTATCAGGGAAAAGGAGAATGGAATGATATTTGGAAGGCTAAGTACTTACAGGAGGTTCCCACTATACAAGATTTCCTAGTCTCTAATCAAATACCAAGTGGCTTATTCATTTGGAATAGTGTTATCCAAGCTAAAGGTATTGCTAGTTTAGGCAATGTCTGGGCTATAGGTGATGGCAGGAAGGTGCAATTTTGGGACGATGCTTGGACTGGTGGAGCCCCTCTTAATAAGAATGCCTCTCAGAGACTCATCCAAAATTGTAAGGAGAAGCTCGATGCTAAAGTGGCTGATTATTGGAAAGATCAAAAGTGGGTGGACCTCACCTCTATTGATCTCAAACTAAAGAAGGTAAACTTAATGATCAATCATGTTATCTTAAATTCCATAAGGGAAGACCACATGATGTGGAGAGCGACATCTTCAGGGACTTATTCGGTCTCTTTTGTTGTCCTTTTGTTGGCTCAATCCTAAGACCATACTCCTTTTTGGGATAAGGCTTGGTATCTAGGTTTGATTTCTAAAATCAATATATTTTTGTGGATCCTTTTGTAAAATAAGATTCTAACTACTGATAATTTGAGAAAGAGGGGCTTTTGTATCCCTAACAGATGTTATCTTTGTCTTAATAATGAGGAATATGTGAACCATATTTTTATACACTTTCCTTTTGTTCTTCCTATTTGGGAGATGTTTTTTCAAATGTGGGGGTTGAATTGGTTCTTCCCTAAGAAGATTCAAGATTGTTTCAGATGCTAGCAATATTCTACCAATAACCTCACCATAAGAAATCTATGGAATTTTTCATTTTCCCATATCCTTTGGGGGATATGGAAAGAGAGGAATAATAGAATATTCAGAAATGATGTTAACACCTCTGAAGTGGTGTGGGATAAGATAAAAAATAATTGTGTAGACAATGTGATGGCCAGGGGGTGCATTGTTATAATAATAAGGAGGATTTTGATGTTCTCAAGTGCTAGAATATCCCAGCCTATATGGGCACCAACATCAACAAAATCAATAGAAGTATGAGTTGTTGGTCTTTTTGCCCTAATGATTGGTTTAAGGCCAACTTTGATGGTGCAATGAAAGGGAACCCTAGACCTACTAGTTGTGGTTGTGTTATCCAAAATGGTGTTGGCTTTTGTAATGGGGCGGTTGCCTATCCCTTGGAAATTCAGACTAATCATCTAGCAGAAGCTATGGGAACCTTCCAATCAATTAAATTAGCCTATAATTTGGGGGTCAACATGTTATGGTTGGAAGGTGACTCTGAAAACATTATTAATTGCCTCCTAGGTAAACACCAACCCTCGTGGATGATTAAAAATATCATTGTTTCTGCCAGGGAGTTGCTTTAGGGGTTTTAAAAAAGCCACATTTCCCATGTTTACAGAGAGGCCAACAGGTGTGCTGATTGGGCTACCAATGAGGCAGTATGGAGTGAGAAAACTATGACCTAGAATTGTGAAGGGAAGATCCCTTGTGCGGCACGTGATATCTTAACTTATGAAAGATTGCATGGAAAGCAAGACCAGATTTGAAATCATTTCCCAAGGTGTTAGGAGAGTTCATGTCAGCAGGAGCTGGTTTTGTATGTAGTCGAGAAGGAGGTATAGTAATTATTGCAAGATCACTTTGCATGCTTTATGGGTGTTTTTCTCCCTCTTTAGAAGAAGTATTAGAAACTCCCACATAATTCTAGTTGTTTCTCACAGAAAGTTTATTGTGAAGAAAGGTATTTGCTGGAAATTACAGACGACAAATATCAATAAAATTATGGGTCGAAAACGCAAGAGAACAGAGGCTACCACCATTGATAAATGGAGGAACCATCCACAAGTCTGGGTGGTACTTCAAGCTACCAAGATGATTGATTTCATGGAGCACATGCAAGAGAAACAACCCAAAATTATGAGAATATTCAAGAAGGGTTGGAATAAAGGCATATTAACCATAGGAAATAGGAAGGTCAAGGTGGTTGAAGCTATGATCGTTGAGGAAATAGGTCTTCCAATGGACAACATTAAGTTCTATAGAGACAGAAAGATTTTAGATGTTGTCGTGAATAAATTTCTGAAGGATGAGGAGGAGAAAGCCAGACTAGTGAAGGGAAGCCATACCTACTTCTCGTCAAAGGTAATTAAGTTAATTTGGCGAAGGGTTTTTCTTTCTATAATGGAATTTATCACTCTCAATTGTAGATATACTAGGGTTTATAACTACCATTTTCTCTTACTAAATCACTTTAGGTATAAATTTAAAATTTCTATTCCATATTATCTTTTCTGCGCCTTTAATGCTGGGATCAAGGATGCAATATCCAACCCCACTATCAACCCAGCAATGCATGAAGGTTTGATGGTGATTCTATACAATCACATCAAGAACACTACCATCCATCTGGATATAGCTGAGGTTTCCAAGTTGGAAGAGGATCTTGATGACTTTGATGATGAGGAAGGCAAAGGCTATGACATAGAAGCTAAGACAGAGGACGAACCCCAAATTGTTGGGTCTAGCAGGAAAAAAAGAAAAACAGAGCACGGGAAATAGAATAAAGGGTCGACCAAAAAGAAGCAAAGAGGGGAGGAGGAGGATGGCTAGTATGATGAGGATAATGAGACTGAAAATGACATGGATATTAAAAGCAAGGAGGTTCAAATCCTCGTGAGCTAGAAGCATAAAAGGAAGACTCCTAAAACTAAGGATGTGGGAACCAAGAATTAGTCACCTCTCATGATTGACTCTAAGGATAAGGGCTTGATGGGGGAGGATATGGCCATGAAAGAATCTCAGAGCTTTGATGTTAGGGAGGTTGGTCTTGAAGTGAATCTTGAGACTACTAGTGACAAGACCCAAGAAGAGCATCAACATAATGACATGGATAGCTTCAAAAAGGCACTCCTCTAGATGCAAAAGGAAATTAATGGCATTAAAACCAAGAAAGCCTAGGAAGCAAGAAAAATTGAGACTTTAGAAGCTTTAGGCTCGAGTAAATTCAATTCCCTCCCTAATTGTCTTAGTGAGCTTACCAAAGCTATTAGTAATGCAAACAAGATCATCAATGCTAATCGAAATAACTTTCTTAGCCTGGAGAATAGAGCAGGGTCCACTGATAAAAGACTTGATGAAGTTGAGAAGACACTCAAAAAGATTGGTGAGCAAAGTCATAACATTCTTAATCCTACCTCGAGTAGTATGAAGGCTCTTATCAGTAAGCTTGAGAATGACCATGGGGATAAGGCTTCGGCAGGCATCATTGAAGTGAAGGAAGATACCCCAGAGGATAAGGAGACTAAGCTTGGGAGAAGAATATGGGTGAGAACCATAAAGATGCAAAACCATAGAAAGGAAATAGAAGAAATCAAGCGGGCGGTTGATAATATGGAACAACTAGAGCTGGAAGTTGTTGTAATGGTTCAGAACTTAACCTAAATTTGGGCTCATTATATTGGTCCTTTTTGTTTTTGATTAGCTATCACTAGTTTGCTGGAATTTTCACTCACCAGTTGTCATTTTCTTAGGTGTTGTCTTTTGCATGTTGTTGCACTTTAATATTTATCTTTTGATATTTTGGCTGTAATGGGTTTCAAGGGCCCATCAAAACTTGTTTTCCCTTATTAAAAAACAATCAAGTTGTAGAGTCCTAATTCAAGCCAACTTACTAAATATATTAAGTATGACTTGCACAACTATATGTATGACACATGCAAAAATTACTATTTATAGTATGTTTCCTAACAAAACTTGCTATTTATAGTAAGTCCCAAAAAAATTGCGGCACATCTAGATGAGATCAATTTGGACTTTGCATTCCAATAGTCTTAGGACTCTCAAAGATTCATATGCATTATCTAATGATTATAATTTTAAAGAGGATCCAATCGAAGGTTGGAGGTAATGAAGGTAGGAGGACATTTATCATCCCAAGTTAGCTTCTTTCTTAGGGATGATTCATTGCATGATAAAAACCACATTTGTGTCCCTAAAGAAAAGAGGGGACTTGGTATTATGTATCCCCTCAAGTAGTAAGGGGGGATAGGTTTTCTTATGGGTGCACTTAGTGCATTCACATTTGATCGGTGATTTATCAAGCACTTTAGGAGACATTAGACACACTCACAGGAGATGTGAAATTTCAAAGGAAAGGTGTCTCATGTGCAAAAATTTGGTTGGTGATTTGTACAACAAAGGAGGGATTTTTTTCAAAGCACTTGAGAAGGTGTTATATACACTCAGAGGAGATGTTGACTTTCGAAGGAAAGGCATCTCATGTGCAACACTAGAGGAGGCATTAGACACACTTGGAGGAGATGGAATTTCATAGGAAATGTGTCTCATTGTGCATGGAGGGTGGGAACACTATTATGTTCTCTAATGTTGTGCAAATGGTTATAGGTTCTAAAGTTAGGAGATCCACTAATGCAGTTAGTTCGTTGTTTCTTAGGTGAGTGAGGAGGATTGGTGAAGGTACTTCATCAAAGTCTCCAAAAGGGTTGGGTTCAAAACTCTCACAATATTTCACTCTTGTTCAAATTAACTTAATAAGAGGGGGAATGTTAATGTATTACATTAGTTAGTAGGTTTAGTATTAGGTTAAACCAATAAAAAATTTCTTAGTTGGGTTAGTGCAGGATCATGGGGGGCCTAAAAGTGGCAGTGTGAAAAAATAGCCTTTTCCACTCACCTAAAAATGCAAAAATCGGTGTTGACTTTTTGCTTGGCTTGGGTTTCAGTACACCTTGGCATGGCAAACACCTAAGAAAATCAGATGTTGGATAAAATTGGATATCCGATAATATCGAATATCCAATTTTTATAGGTAATTTTAAATTAAAAAATAAATTATTTAATATATAATGTAATATAATAATATATTATATATTACATATTATATAATATATAATATATTATTATATTATATTATCATATTATATAATATAATGTTATTTTAAAATAATTGAAGTATAAAAATTGGATATCCGATTTTCTGAGATAATATAAATGGACTGTGATAGCTCGTGAGTTATTTTTAACCCACGGGCTGCACGATTTTTTAGAATCCGATATCAGGTTGTTTGACCCAAATTTGCTAAAAAATACATTAAAAGGTAGGATTTTTATTGTTTTTCATCATTTTCATTCAATTTTTTGTATTTTTTTAATGTTTATTTGTTTTTTAATTGAAAATATGGTTTTTTCATGAAAACTAGGTTTTTTTAAATCAAATACAAAATTGTTCAAATTTGTTAACTAAATTCAATTGTTTACATTCAATTAGTTAAAAATGGGGGATAATAGTGAAAACATTGATCAACCACAACCGCAACAACCAAACCCTCCCGCACAAAACCCTCCTTTGCCAAACCCCCCTCAATTCAGGATTTAATTGCACAAAATTTGAACCAATTGAGGGGGATTGTAGATGTCTATCATAGGATCCCTTGCCTGAACCCAATGTATGATCCCCTCACGTCGATCATAAAGAGTATAGAAACTATCACTGAGGAGCAAAATGCTGCTCTTTTGTGGCGAGATTCTATGAGGGAACAATATGCAAATGACTTGTCCTATAAGGAGATCAAGGATCTCAAGATATCCAAAGTCGTTATCGCTACATTGTTTGTGAACCCCCACACTGGTCAACCCATAGACCCCCCCAGAAAAAAATCTATTAAATGGTGGTATTGTGAAAAACTTTTGGAATCATTGGTGGATGGTTTTCGACAAACCACCCAACAACAATCTTGATGTCCCCTTCTACTTCATCAAAAATTGGTATGCTGAGATTTTTTTAGGAAAATATGTTAACTACTTTGACATCCAACCTTTCCAAGGTGTGGGTTTAGGTATGCCCCAAAATAGATCTAGGGAAGTCAAAGTAGTTCAGGGCCCATATGTCCCCCCTCCTCCCATTGATCCCCCACCTCCAATGCAGCATCCAGATATCATCTATGAGGCGGCATCACGGACCATATCGGTTATTCACTCTTTGAGTAGCCTTTTGGTTTCTCAAGTTGGGTCAGTAGCTCAACCTAATTTTTATGGTAGCGGTGGATCCGGTGGTGCTGACACATCCTCCTCGGCTCCACACATTTGCGTGCCCCATAGTTGTATCATGTGTGGGAACATATGCTTGGGTCCAGTTGGACAACCTTTTGATCCTCCTGCGCTCAATGCAGATTATGAGGTGCGTGAGATGCACGATGCACCAGATGTTATGACACAGACTGGAGGATACCCTAGAGAGTCCTCACATGCTAGAGGTGAGGAGGCACCTTTGTCATACATTGATGATGTAGTGGTAAGATTTATATTTTCACAGTTCATTCTATATTTTAAATGAATATTTATAATCTAGATAATATTAAGTATTAATTTTTATTTATATGGTCTATTTAACACTTGATGACCGAGGAGAAGTTGACATAGATCCAGGAGGGCACCTTGATGGCCATTTCATTTACGGTACATATATTATTGCACCTAGTCATTTGTTTTTTATTATACATACATATTCATCATTTATATTGGTATTAATTAGATTATGTAGTAGCTTGCATTTATATCTTATTTTACTCTTGTAGGGAACAAGCATCACGACTGCAGGGTTGTATGATTTATAATGTGGTAGTGCAGTTGGAGACAAGGGAAAGGTAATTGAAGGCAAATATGATTGAATGAATAGTTTAAATAACTTATAATGATTATACACATCTAGACATAGATTGATAGTTCCATATACTTGTTGTGTATATGTACAGAGAATTCTTGGCTTCGCATCCTTGTTGACTACACCCACTATACCTGAAGATGAAGAAGAAGAAGAGATGCCTCGAGTACATGTGTGTTTATTTTATTTTGTGTCTAGTAGATATAATTCATTATTATCAGTGACAATTATATGCTAACTTGTATCAATGTCATGTTTGTGAACATATCTAGGTTGTGTATGAAAATATTGAAAACATACCTCCTCTACCGAAGACATACATCAAGAGTCCTGCAAAGCCGAAGGGAAAACGTGGAGATGAGGTAAACAAGAATAGTTCAATTATAGTTCATTTTTATGTTAACCTTTTGAATGTGAGTTATATAATATAACTAATCTTAATCGTGGTTTGTTTTTTCTTGTGCAAGATCAAATGGGAAAAACCACAGTGGGGATGAATACCCACAAGCTTGTTTTGAACTCTTTTGAAGCTCAATCTATTAGGAGCCTATTCTGGTTAAAGACTTTACAATAAGGTTCTGCTAGGAACTGATCCTATTAAAGATCACCCAGTTAAGGGATGGCTATATACCCTGTTAAAGGTTGAAACCCTATTAAAGGTTACCTTGCTAGAGGATTTAAAGAACTCAATGAACTTGAGTCACCTAGTTAGAGGTTTTACAATAAGCATGTTAAAGCTACCTGGCAAAGGGATTTTCCTTCTGTTTAAATGGCTAGAAGACAATAGGTAAAACTCTGATCTAATAATAGCACTATATGCTAAGGCAGATCCTTTTCAGTTCTTCTACTCTGCAATCACACTCTGCAGTTTTCACTCATTGGTCTGGCAAGTATCTCATCACTTGGATACATACACAACTTTTTCCAACTAGCTATAATAAAAAACATCATTGACCTTATAGACAAGAATAAGGTCGGTAAAATAAACCCTAAACCCTAAGCATCTTAGGTTTACTATTACAAGTGGTCCAATCTTGACTATCCAAACACATTATATAGAATGAAATAATCTCACATAGATCACAAGTCATTCTACATCATCCATTTTCCACCGCACATAGAAATCAGTAACCCATCACGCTTTCTTCACATACCACTAAGAAGAATGTTCATTCCCAATGTAGACATTAAATGTTGTCATTCTTCACATGCAAGATCCTCAAGGAAATTCTTCACATGCACAAGACTAACGTGGAATCTCGATCTCATCCTCATCTCTTAGCTAACTCATCACAGAATATCATCGGTTGCATCGCACAAGCTAGATTGCCAAACCGGAAACCCTAGAGCTGAGACTACCAACCGGTAGTCACACTCAGTGAAACCTTGACACCAGTTCACTGCATCTCTTCATACCAGTTCACCAATTTCTTCCAATCTTCATACCGGTTCACTTGCACTTATTAACATCAATGAAAACATACATTATCATCATATCATCATATCGATTCATCAAATTCCAACAATCTCCCCCTTTGGCATTGATGGCAATACTTACTTAGCGTAGCATTACAATGAAAAAAATCATAGACCAGTGCATCTTAAATATCTTCATCAGATATCTTAAATATATTCATCAGATATCTTCTCCCCTATCACACATCTTCTCCCCCTTTGACAATAATGCTAAAGTGGAGGGACAAGCTCCCATACTCCACTATGCTGCTCCCCCTATGTAGTAGCATCCTTCAACACATCAATCCTGAAAGATTTAAACTACAATACCTCACTAATGTGGAGCACACAACTTTAGTTTACTTCATGAAGGGGCAAAACCCCTAATTCACCTCTCAAATAGGTATGTGTAGTCTTCGGTAAGGGCTTAGTGAATATGTCTGCTAGCTGCTCCTTACTGGAAACATGTTGTAATACAACCTCTTTGTTTTGAACCTTCTCTCTCAAGAAATGATACTTGAGCTCAATGTTCTTAGTTCTAGCATGCAATACCGGATTCTTGGAAATATTGATTACACTAGTATTGTCACAAAATATACTCACCGGTTCAGATACAGGTACTTTGAAACCATCCAATACATATTTCATCTAGATTGCCTAAATGCAGTTCATAAATGCTACCACATACTCCACTTCAGTTGTAGACTGAGAAATACAGCTCTACTTCTTGCTTGTCCAGGAGACTAGTCTTCCACCAAGAAATAACGCTCCACTGGTTGTGCTCTTTTGGTCATCCACATTACCTGTCCAATTTGCATTGGTAAATACCTTGAGATTAAAATCACCATTCTATGGATACCACAATCCATAGTCAATAGTCCATTTCAGGTATCTAAGAATCCTCTTGAGTGATACCAAGTGGGATTCTCTTGGACTTTTCTGAAAATGAGCTACTATGCCCACTGCATGAGCAATATCTAGTATGTTTTTCACCACATAGTGCAGCTTACCGATCATTGACCAGCACTCCTTCTCATTCACTAATGATGAATCATTTTCCTTAGTCAGTTTGCATCCGGTCACCATTGGTGTACCAACCGGTTTTCTCTCCTCCATGCCAAAGGTCTTCAATACCTCTTTGACATACTTGGACTGGGTAATAAATATACCCTCTTTCATTTGTTGAATCTATAAACCAATGAAGAACTTTATCTCTCCAATGAGAGACATCTCAAACACTTTCTTCATTTCATCTACAAATGCATGACTCATTTCATCATCTCCTCCAAAGATTATGTCATCTAAAAATACTTCACAGAACAAAATCTGTTCACCTTCAGATTTCAGGTAGATGTTGCTATCCTCACTTGTTCTTTGAAATCCTATTTTTACAAGATGAGAGTGTAAACGTTCATACCATGCCCTAGGTTCTTGTTTCAATCCATACAAGGATTTGTGTAATCTACACACCATGTTACTATCTTCTGATAAGGCATACCCTTCGTCTTCTAGGATTCCATTCAAGAACACAGACTTCACATCCATCTGATAAACCTTAAATCGCTTAAATACTATAAATGCAAGTAGCATTCGGACACCTTCCAGTCTAGCCACATGAGAAAAGGTTTCTCCATAGTCTTCTCCCTCTTCCTGAGCATGTCCCTTGCATACAAGTCTTTCCTTGTTCCTCACAATTGTGCCTTCTTCATTTAGCTTATTCCTGAAGACCCATTTGGTACCTATGACATTCATATGTTTTGGTCTGGGTACCAAGGATCATGTTGCATTCATTTCTATTTGGTCTAGCTCTTCTTCCATTGCCTTAATCCAGTCTTCATCTGTAAGTGCTTCTCTAGAAGTCTTGGGCTCCAATTCAGAAATCATGCAATAGTTTTCTTTCACCTTTCTTCTTGCGAGTATCCTAGCATCTTTATCTCCTATGATCTGCTTTAGATCATGATGTAATTTCACATATCTAGGAATGACTCTAGCTAGTTCTGCTAGCTTTTCCTCTTCTTCTTCACTTACTTCTTCTTCTTCACCTACTACAACTTCTACCGGTACAGGAACATTGAGATCTTTACTTGTTTCTTTCTTAACTGTTTCCTAGAAGGCTATACCCGGTTCATCTTCCACTTCCTTGCTATAGGTTTTCTCGGGCTCCTCAAGGGATTCATCAACCCTGACATTGATACTCTCAACAATTTTATGTGTTCTATTGTTGTATCACTTGAGAGCTTTACTCTTAGTGGAATAACCCAAAAATATTCCTTCATCACATTTAACATAAAACTTGCTCAGATGCTCACCTCTCTTGATGTAACACTTACTACCAAATACTTTAAAATAGCTCACAGTGGGAGTCTTCCCGGTCCAATACTCATAAGAGGTTTTAACTCTACCTTTCTTGATGAGTACTCGGTTCATAGTATAGACTGCAATGCTCACCACTTCTCTCCAAAAAGTGTGAGCAACCTTTCCTTGGATCAACATTATTCTGGCCACTTCAACTAGAGTCCTGTTATTCCTTTTTGCTATGCCATTCTATTGTGGTGTCCTTGGGGCAGACAACTACCTCTTGATACTGCTATCTTCATAGTACTTGTTGAATTCATCAGAAGTGAATTCACCTCCTTGATCAATTCTTAGCCATTTTATCTTTTGACCACTTTCCTTCTCTACTAATGCTCTAAAGGCTTTGAACTTTCCAAATGCCTCAGACTTGTCTTTCTAGAATGTGACCCACATCATTCTTGAGCAGTCATCAGTAAGAATCATAAAATACCTATCTCCCTGAATACTTCTAGTTTTCATAGGACCACACAAACGGTATGCACAAGATCAAGTAAGTTTTCTTCTGAAAAAAACTTACCTTTGAAAGATGAGGAAGACATCTTCCCAAGTTGACATTCTCTGCACAAAGAATTCTCTGGTTTGTTCAGCAAAGGCAATCCTCTTACTGCCTTGATCTTACTAGCCTTTACAAAATTATCAAAGTTCATATAACAAAGTCTCTTATGCCATATCCAACTATCATAAAACTTCACCATCAGACACCACCTAATATTGGCATTCAATTGGAACAAGCTACCTCTGGTCTTCTTACTGGTGGCAATAAGTTCACCACTCTTTCCAATTATACTACAGACTCCACCTTTGAACTCCAGAATGAGTCCTTTCTCATTTAGCTGAGCAACACTCAACAAGTTATGCTTAAAACCTTCTACCCAATAGACATCATTTGCACTACTCTTTCCGTTCATTAAGATGGATCCTTTTCCTTTTACCAAGCAAGGTGCATTGTTGCCAAATCTAACAACACCTCCATCGTATTCTTCTAGAGATAGAAACTTTTTCTGATCACCAGTCATATTGTGAGAACAACCACTATCAATAATCCAATCATTAGAGTTGTCAATGAGAGAGACAAGTGATTTCTTGTTAGACACTTCTTCCTTTATAGTTACAAACACTATGTCGTCATTCTCTTCATCCTCAAATTATTCATTAGTAACACCTTTATCCACTACAACAAGACAATTTCTTCTATTTCCTCCTTTATACTTTATAAACCTCTCCGATTTATCCTTATTGTCAATGTTAAGACAGTTAATAGCTATATGTCCTATCTTATTGCAGGAAAAATATTTTAAATGAAGCTTACCTCTATACTTTCCAGTACCTTTTGGAAGTCTCTTAGCAAGAAGAGCTTCAAACTCCATCAGAATCTCTTCACCATCCATACCTCTACTTTGCATGGATTCACAACTGGTACTTCTTTTTCTTTTCTGGTTGCTACAATAGATGCTCTAAAAGCTGACTCGGTCTTCTGAACATTGCCATCATAGCTATTCAACTCATATGCAGTCAATTTTGCAATGATAGAGTCTAAGGATACCTTGGTTTTGTCAATAGACCTTAGTTCCTGAATAGCAGCAACTCTGATTGCATAGACTGGTAACAATGATCTCAAAACTTTACTGACAATGGTGGCATCATCGATTGTTCCACCAGTGCTCTTGATATGTCCAATAGTCTTGATCCTTATGCCATATTGTTGAATGGTCTCACCTTCAACCATCCTCATGTCTTCAAATTTTCCTCTAAGTCTCTCTTCCTTATCTTTCTTGACATGCTCATCACCGCCATAAATAGTTTCCAATGTGTCCCATACATCCTTAGGAGTGTCCTTATCTTGTACATCAATGAACTCAATATCGGACAAACTGCTAATAAGGGCTTCCATGACTTGCCTATTTTCTTGAATCTCTCTTTTCTAATCATTGGTTAAAGTGCTAGTTGGGATTACATATACATTCTCAACATAACTCCAGTGTTGAGCACCCAAGCTCTTGATATAGATCTTCATCCTATCCTTCCATATTTTGAAGTTATCTCTATTGAACTTAAGACCTTCCCTCTTCATCATTAAGGCAAGATCTTTTGTGGTTAAGATTATATCACCGAGGACCTGGAGTTGCTCTGATACCAATTGATGAATAATGATGAACAATAAATACACTAGCTGGTACTGAGAAGGGGGGTGAATCAGTACATACAAAAACTTCTCTAAAACTTATAAAGTTAAGACAATGTTAACCGGTTGTCTTCATTACTGAACTTAACCATGGCAATGCCAGTTAAACACAGTAAGACTTCAGACAACATAAACCAGTAAAACTGAATACTTCAAATACATTCAATACTTGATAACTACTTCACCCATAAACATATGCATGTGGTATATCAACAATACCATAACCAGTAGCTCTGCATGCATAATCACTCAAACAAAGAATACTTAATCATCACATGAAAAATGATAACTCATGACACACAGATTTTTCACGTGGAAACCCAAATGGGAAAAACCACGGTTGGGATGAATACCCACAAGCTTGTTTTGAACTCTTTTGAAGCTCGCTCTGTTAGGAGCCTAGTCCGGTTAAATACTTTACAATAAGGTTTTGCTAGGAACCGATCCTGTTAAAGATCACCCGGTTAAGGGATGGCTATATACCCTGTTAAAGGTTACCTTGCTAGAGGATTTAAATAACTCAATGAACTTTAGTCACCTAGTTAGAGGTTTCGCAATAAGCCTGTTAAAGCTACCCGGCAAAGGGATATTCCTTCTGTTAAAATGGTTAGAATACAACAGGTAAAACTCTGATCTGATAACAACACTATATGCTAAGAAAGATCCTTTTCAGTTCCTCTACTCTGCAATCACACTCTGCAATTTTCACTCACTGGTCTGGCAAGTATCTCATCACTCGGATACATACACAACTTTTTCCAACAACTTACAATAACAAACATCATCGAACTTATAGACAAGAATTAGCTTGGTAACATAAACCCTAAACCCTAAGCATCTTAGGTATACTATTACAAGCGGTCCAATCCAAACCGTCCAAACACATTATATAGAATGAAATAATATCACACAGATCACCAGTCATTCTGCATCATCAATTTTTCACCACACATAGAAATAAGTAACCCATCACGCTTTCTTTACATATCGCTAAGAAGAATGTTCATTCCTGAGGTAGGCATTAAATTTTGTCCTTCTTCACATGCAATATCCTCAAGAAAATCCTTCATGTGCACAAAACTGACGTGGCATCTCAATCTCATCCTCATCTCTTAGCTAACTCATCACAGAATATCATTGGTTGCATCGCACAAGATAGATTGCCAAACCGGAAACCCTAGAGCTGAGACTACCAATCGATAGTCACACTTAGTGAAACCCTAGCACTGACTCACTACATCTCTTCATACCGGCTCACCAATTTCTTCCAATCTTCGTACCGATTCACTTGAACTTATTGAAATCAATGACAACATAAATTATCATCATATAATCATACCGGTTCATCAAATGCCAACATTATTACTTTATGAATGCTCCTATTTTTCCACCCCCACTCGGTCGAACGCTTGGGGTCATACCCTACCGGTGTCGTCCCTTGAGCACCCTAAGTGCTAAAAATTGTCAAACTTTGATGGGCCCTAATTTGGAATCTATGGCACTTGTGAATGATCCATTTAAACCTACGGGGCCACATGAGGGGTCCCTACAAAAGCCTATCTTAGTTTTTTAACTTTCCCTACATTTTTATTAGGGCAACATTTTTTCGGTTGGCGAAAAAATCATTAGTCTCATTCAATCAAATGTTGTCGTGTGGCCAATTTATTGTTATTCTCATCGTAATAATGAGAAATGGGCTCTGACATGTCAATTTAGAAATTATTACCCTATTCATGCTCCTACTTACTCCCTCCCACTCGATCGAACGCTCGGGGTCATACCTTACCGACGTCGTCCCTTGAGCACCCTAAGTGCTAAAAAATTGTCAAACTTTGACAGGCCCTAACTCAAAATCCATGACACCTGAGAATGATCCATTTGAACCGTAGGGGCCATGAGAGGGGTCCCTACAAAATCCTATCTTGTTTTTTCAAGTTTCCTTATGGTTTTATTAGGGCAGCATTTTTTTGGTTGGCAAAAAAATCGTCAGTCTCATTCAATCAAATGTTATCGTGTGGCCAATTTCTTGTTTTGCTCATTGTGATAATGAAACATCAGCTCTGACATGTCCAGTTAGGAATTATTACCCTATGCATGCTCCTATTTTACCCCCCCCCCCCAACTCAGTCAAACGCATGGGGGCTAAAAATTGTTAAACTTTGACGGGCCCTAACTTGAAATCTGTGGCACTTGCGAATGATCAGTTTGAACCTACAGTGCCATGATAGGGGTACTTGCAAAATCCTATCTCATTTTTTTAATTTTCCCTACGGTTTCATTAGGGCAGCATTTTTTTTGATTGGCGAAAAAATCGTCAAGCTCATTCAATCGAATGTTGTCGCATGGCCAATTTCTTGTTGTGATCATTGTCATAACGAGTTGTTGGCTCTAAAATGTATATTTAGGAATTATTACCCTATGCATACTCCTATTTTTCCCCCCCACTCGATCAAACTCTTAAGGTCATACCCTATTGGCGTCGTCCCTTGAGCACCCTAAGTCCTAAAAATTGTCAAACTTTGATGGGCCCTAACTCTGAATTCATGGCACCTATGAATGATCCATTTGAACTTACAGGGCCATGAGAGGGGCCCCTATAAAATTCTATCTAAGTTTTTCAAGTTTCCCTACGGTTTTATTAGGGGAGCATTTTTTCGGTCGGCGAAAAAATCATCAGTCTCATTCAATCATATGTTGTCACGTGGCCAATTTCTCATTTTGCTCATCGTGATAATGAACTGTCGGCTTTGACATGTCCATTTAGGTATTATTACCCTATTCATTCTCCTATTCCCCCCCACACTTGGTAGAACACTCGAGGTCATACCCTACTGACATTGTCCCTTGAGCATCCTAAGTGCTAAAAATTGTCAAACTTTGACGAGCCCTAACTCGAAATCTTTGGCACCTATGAAGATCAGTTTGAATCTATGGAGCCACGAGAGGGGTCCCTACAAAATCTTATCTCTTTTTTTCAAGTTTCCCTACGGTTTTATTAGGGCAGCATTTTTCTGGTTGGCAAAAAAATCGTCAGTCTCATTCAATCGAATGTTGTCGCATGGCCAATTTCTCATTCTTATCGTCCTGATAATGAACTGTCGGCTCCGACATGTCCAGTTAGGCATTATTACCCTATGCATGCTCCTATTCCCCTCCCACTCAGTTGAACGCTCAGGGTCATACCCTACCAGCATCGCCTCTTGAGCACCCTAAGTGCTAAAAATCATCAAACTTTGACGGCCCCTAACTCAGAATCCATGGTACCTACAAATGTTCTGTTTGAACCTATGGGGCCACAAGATGGTTCCCTACAAAATCCTATCTCAGTTTTTCACTTTTCCCTATGGTTTTATTAGGGAAGCATTTTTCGGTTGGAAAAAAATTGTCAGTCTCATTCAATCGAATTTTGTCACATGGCCAATTTCTCGTTTTTCTCATCGTGATAAGGAACCATCAGCTCCAACATGTCCAGTTAGGTATTATTACCCTATGCATGCTCCTATTCCACCCCACCCCCCCCACTCAGTCGAATGCTCGGGGTCATACCCTACCTGCATCGACCCTTGAGCACCCTAAGTGCTAAAAATTGTCAAACTTTGACGGGCTCTAACTTGGGCTTCGTGGCTCCTACGAAAGATTTGTTTGAACCTATGGGGCCATAAGAGGGGTCCCTACAAAATTTTATCTTGTTTTTTCATGTTTTCCTATAGTTTTATTTGGGCAGCAGTTTTTGGTTGGTGAAAAACTCGTCAGTCTCATTCAATGAAAAAATATAGATAAACAAGCATTACATTATAGATAATGATCATCAATATTTACATGTATTGTATACACATAATTACCATCACACTTGAATGTGACATCCATCAAAGAATATGCAAACATGATTTTTCATCATTATCAATACTAGTGAACTTGAAAATCATTGAGAGGGGGGGTGAATCAGTGACACCAAATTTAAAACTACTTCAGACCCTAACCGGTAGATGAATTTAAAAAAGCTTTTAAACACAATGCATGCAATCCAAAATGATATAACAACATCCACAAAAAGTAAAGCATCCACCATAACACAAGTGTTTGTACTTGGAAAACCCAAATAGGTAAAAACCACGGTGAGATGGAACTCACAAGTTAACTGTCTGTGGTAATAGTTAACTGACTGATTAAGGTCTACAAAGTTCTCTACTAGGAGTGAATCTTGTTAGAGATCCCAAAGCTTGATTAGAAGCTTATACCCCGTTAAGAGTAGTACCATGTTAGGAGTAACCTCGGTTTAGGATTTCAGAATCCAAACTAATGGATCACCTTGTTAGAGGAGTTATACATTGAATCTTGTTAGAGCTTACCCGATTAAGGGATTTGATTTCGTTGTAATGGTTAGAAAACAACAAGAGTGGTTTGATCCGTTTTGAGTAGCACAATACTTGCATGATCAAATCCTTCTAAGCACATTCAACACTGCTCTTCAACACACTCTTCATCTTAACACTTATCTCTCTTCAACAAAAACTTTCACTCTTCATGCATACCATAATCTAAAAGATTTACTGAGATGTCAATATATAGACATTCAGATTTCATGTCGGCCTAAGGAAACCATGACACAATTTCCTAAGTGCATTGTATCTAGACAAGTGAACATAACTCATCACAAAAATTACCGCCAAGTAGTCGGCATTGGTAACTCATCACAAAAATAACCAAATACTGGTTGGAACAATCAATGTTGGTTTGAATAAAACATATGAACCGTTGTCCTTGAATCTCTACTTGATCTCCATCTTGATCTTCATCTTGATGCCGACTTAGTATAACCACAGGTTGTCTCTTATGCACATACCAGTTGATACAAAGTACCAGTTAGAGATTAACCACAAGGTATACCAATTGACAGTTTAAATAATTGAAGTTACAACAGTAGTCAATATAATCATATATGTGTGTGAGAGTGTTTCATCAATAACAACAAGTGATGAATACATTACAATCATCATCAAGCCATCAATCTCTCCCTTTGGAATTGATGGCAACACTTGGAAAATTTTACAGTAATACCGCTAGGTGTGCATACACAACAAATTTAAACATATACTCATACTCCCCCTTAATGCATGCATAAATACAAAATTTTCAAAAACACACACATATTTCTACTCCACCTTTGACAACAATGACAAATTGAAAAGGTAAAATATATACATATATATATATATAGAAAATTTGTATCAAAGTATTCAACATATATAACAATAACTAAAAAAAAATCGTGCAGTAGCTAATCTTATAAAAATAGCATTGAAGCTCTACTTCATCTATGACAAAGCATTTTCCAATGATTTTAGTATGTTTGCAGTATACTCAAATGTAGACATCAGTTGTGAATGGAATTCTTCCATTGAGTCCAGTGTACAGGTTTCAGGGGTTGCAAGAATAGATTTTGCATTGGAGTAGGCTCTCTGAAGAATGTCTACTTGTGATGTGAGCAAACTTTTGAGTTCTTTAAGAGATCAGAGTCTCTTTTCCTTCTCATTATCATAGCTATCCAGTCTGTTATGCAAATCATCTACAAACTTGTTAAAGGCATGTATGGAGTCATGGAGTGGGACATATGCCTTGCATATCCTTTCCATTTCTTGCTCTATTTCAACTTGACTTTTTGAAATGTCAGAATAAAAGAAAGTAACATTGGAGGTAGAAGAAAGATACTTTCCTCCTGTTTGAATAACTTTACTCAACAAAGTTTTATTGTGAGATAGAGACATTTTTCCACTATCAATATCATTTGCCATTTTATCTCCATATTTCTTCTTGTGGATCTTCTCAGCATACAGTTGAGCAGCATCTTCTAGTGACTTGATTTGATCAAATGAATCTACAACTAACTGACCAAGTTTGCTAATGGGTGTAGAAAGATGTGCTATAGATGTTTCCAATAGTAGACCAGACAAGATTTCTACTATAGTCTACATTGTCTCTGCTTCAACCCTTTGCTCTTTCAGTCTCTTCTTATGCGCCCTATATTGCATAACATTAGAAATCTTCATTATTTCAGAGGCACTCATACTGTCCACATCAATGGTTCTTGAAATACTCAAAGAGTCAACATCATCCTCATCAATTTTCTTTTGTTTTGCCAGTTCAAAGGATACGACCTTAATAATTGATCTCTCAGTATTCTTCTCTGTTGGCTTTTCAGGTGACTATGTGGCAATATTTTCAGTAGGCTCCTTCTAAATTTCTTGAATGATTGGTGGAAATTGGGATTTCTCCAGTTGTTCTATTGTCGGTGGATTGTCCACTTTTAGTTGAGTAGCCAGTTGCTCAACTAGTGTAACCTGTACATTAGTGATTGTTGGGGGCTCCATATTTGGTGCAATGTTGTCTCTAGATAGGTCCACACTTTTTTGGACATCATCATCAACAAGAATAATGAAATCATCCTTCTTCTGGAGGGGATAGACCTCATCGGGTTGAATAATCTCCTCTTCACAAATTTCCTATCTATTAGCATCATCAGATGTCTCTTCTTTATCCTTATTCTTAGAAGAATGGATGAGTTCTTCCATCTTTTTGATTCCACAGGCTATCTGATGTGTCTCAGTTTCAATAATTTCCCTTTTACCATTAATAAGCTTCAATCTTCTTGCTTTAAAAGCAAAATATTCTTTGTACTAATCAGCTAAAGCACTAATTCCATCCGTAGATAAATTGGGAAAATATTGTACACATATTTCATCAATAATTTCTTTTTCCAATTTTATAGCATCCTCCCATTTATCTAAAAGAATATTATACAAAGAGATTGAAATAAACTTTTCCAGATCATGTGGAAATCTACTGTAATCACACAAATGCATGATTATCTATTGAATCACTTGCTCTTTCTCATCTTCAGTGAAGTTATCAAAATATTCTTTGACATTGTCAAACCTATTCCTCCTTAGTGTGTCTTCATTGTTCTTTCAAAATGGGTATCCGATTTGTAAGCAGCTATATCAATAGGTGTAGTTGCCTTTGGCACTACCTTTACCTTCTTGGATATTTTGCTAGTTGCTTTTACCCTTTTTGGTTCTCCATCAGAATCTGTTCCCTCAGATTCTGGTTGCAAAATTAATTTCCTGCCTCTCTTCTTTGTCTCCTTCTTAGTATATAGTTTGGGTTCTGGTTCCTTTTTGGTGAGGACACTCCTGGTAACCCTAGTACTCTTTGTTGCTAGAGATGCTTCATCAGACTTTTTATTCTTTCCTCTTGTACTTTTAACAAGTGTTGTAATGGTTTGTAAAGATGCCTCTTGGACTGCCACAATGTCCAATTTTGCCTACTTTTTGTCTATAGGTGATGCTAATAGGGTATTAGCATAACCAACCAGTAGATCATGGTTAACCTCATAACCCATGTCTTCCATTTCTTCTTCTCTTGGCTCAATTTCTTGCAATAAGGAAAAGTCAATGGTAAGGGTGAAGATTATGTTCTTCTCAAAGTGTTTTACCACTTCTTCCGGTAGCCTCATTCTCATAATCATCTTCTTTTGGAACGCATTGAAATACCTATTTAGGGAAGCATGGAAAGTTTTCTTTACATCCTTGATGTTGTTCTTGATTTGAGCCGAGACCAGTGAGTCCTTTGACCACTCAATGTCTCTAATCCTTGGTAGAAAGTTCTGAAAGTAAAAGAATAGATTGACTAATAGCTGACCATACTTGAATTTCAGACTGTTATCCTTCTTGATAGATTGCAAATTCAAAAACAATTGTCTCCTAATAGCTTCACAAAGATCATAGTCTGCATTATCAATAATCATTCTATGAGCTGTGTGAACTGTTGTAGATGGAACATTGATAAGTCTACTGGAGTACAATACTCAGAAGCCTATCACCATTGCTGCTAGTTTTACTACAGGGTCTTTAATGTTGTTAATGAAAAAAGCACGCCCATTAGATGTAGAACCGATTAAATTGAAGACAGTATCCTTTGAAATTTTTCTTAGCTCGGGTACTTCACCAGTTGAGTAATAGCCAATCACAGCCTGAATGTCTTCCTTTGTAATTGTGTGAGTTCTTTCTAAATACATGTTTTCTCCAAGAACTCTACTCAAAATTATTTTGATATGTGCTTCTTCGAAATCTTCAAGAAAATAAGAGGCATTATGAAAACCCTTTTCGAAAACCCTAGCATATTGTGTCTTAATTTTGCCATCCTTATCGCAAAGTGATTTCAACTGTGTGTAAATGTATAGAGACCCTAAGTCTTCTAGCTTATAGTCAATATAACTAGACAAATCACCTTTGACCAAAACACCGCTCGGAACTTGCGACAATGCATTATATGACACAATCTGATATGCCTTTAGAACTTCCATAGGCTCAGAAGTAATCATTAACCTCTCTACAGACTTTGAAGTTGATGCCATTCTAGATGAATAAGATTCAAAGTGGTATATTTAAAGAAATACCTTGTTTCATGCACGTTGCCTTGTTTACTGGTTGAAATGCCTAAGTGCACACCAATTCGACCTTCTGCAACCTTCAATTCACCTAAATTTCACAAATCACAAAACAATTCGGTAATTTATAGCAAAACAATCTTTCTCGTCTCTGAAAGTGCTTCAAATTTCTTTCTTGAATGCGTTAGGGTAAAAATGACAAAGTAAAACTCACTTTTATCCTTTTTACCATGACATTAAATGCTCACTCATTTAGGGTTATAAGCCCTAATTTTACCACTCAAGTGGAAAATCGGTTGATAACATGTTGACAAAAATTTACCAAAAATTCTTTTCCTGCTCATTTTTCTCAAGGGGTCCAGAGGTATTTTAATCATTAAGCTCCCCTTAGCCATATTAAAAGGCTTAAGTCACTGGTTAAGGGTTCTCTTCACTGGGTGAAGGAACAGTTTCTTCTTCAAGTGACTCATCACTTTTCTTCTTCCAAATTCGATTCATTTCCTCCCTAGTTTCTTCAACATTAACTTATTGCTTTCCCTGCTTTCCCTTCAGATCTTTAGAAGAGTTGACCGGTTTGTTGTTTCTGGATCTACAGAATTTTGCTAAGTGCCCCGGTTTGTTATAGTGATAACAAGACATACTAGATGATCTCCAAGGTCCTGCATTTCTTCTTCCTATTCTTCTTATGCAGTTCATAGCCACATGACCAAAGTTATTACAGATGGTGCAAATAACATTTTTTACCTTTTCCATCTCGAATGGACTAAACCGATTGCTGTAGGGTTTTTGTCAGTTCAAGTTTACCTGGCTGTTAAAGTTCCTCATCCGGTCACCATTTTCTCTTGGATGCATGTGTGGTAAAATATTGTTTGCTCCATATTTGCACTCAACAAATATATGTCCATACATTCCACATGTGAAGCAATGACCTTCAAATTTCTTGGACACATACCTAGCATTAGTATTGTAACTTGCATTTATGTTAGGTTTGTCTCTATAAACATTTACAGTGTGACTAGGTTTATGGCAAACAAAACAAACAGGTTTAAAGATCTTCTTACCGGTAAACTTATTGATCTTAGGAGCAGATTTGTTCTTAAGATTGTTGCTCTTTGTACTGAAGGATTCACCTTTTTCAGTTGTGTGAAAACCAAGTCCAGAGACATCACCCTTCATTATTTGTTATTGAATTTATTCTTCCAACATGGTATAAATTTTGATGAACTTCTCCAATTCCGCGTTAGCTTCAATAAGTTGTTTGATGAGATCTTCATTATGCTTAGACAAGTTCTCTTTCAGAGATGATGCAAGTTCAAGATCTAGCTATAGGTTCTCCTTTTCTTCTCTTTCAACAATCAAAGGCTCATGCATAGTGGCATTTTCTCATTTGATCTTTGTAATCTCTTGATCTCTTTCCTTCATAAGATCTTCAACAGCTCTCCTGGCTTACAGTTCCCGACTCATGTGGATAGTGAGACCTTCTAGATCTCTCCTTAGATTCAGTTTCTCACCATTTAACTTTTCAACTTCCTCTGCTAAAGCATCAATATTGGCTTTATCTGAAGAACTATTATTAGATATCTCTAATAGTTGTTCAGTTAGCTCTCTCCTTGTGACTTGAGAAGCTTTCAGTTTGACCCTTAGGTTTTCAAGCTCATTTATGTTGGCTTCTAGTTCTCTAGCCATCTCGAAGTAGCTCATGTCCCCCATGGTGGTTTCAAGGCTCCCTTCTAAGTGATTATGCTTCAAAGAAGTTAGGCTCTGATACCAATTGATGAAATTTAAAAGCACTGAGAGGGGGGGGGTGAATCAGTGACACCAAATTTAAAACTACTTCATACACTAACTGGTAGATGAATTTAACAAAACTTTTAAACACAATGCATGCAATCCAGAATGATATAACAACATCCACAAAAAGTAAAGCATCTACCATAACACAAGTGTTTCTACATAGAAAACCCAAATAGGTAAAAACCACGGTGAGATGGAACTCACAAGTTAACTATCTGCAGTAATAGATAACTGACTGGTTAAGACCTACAAAGTGTTCTAGTAGGAGCGAATCTTGTTAGAGATCCCAAAGCTTGATTAGAAGCTTATACCCTGTTAAGAGTAGTACCCTGTTAGGAGTAACCTCGGTGGAGGATTTCAGAATCCAAACTAATGGATCACCTTGTTAGATGATTTATACATTGAATCTAGTTAGAGCTTACCTGATTAAGGGATTTGATTCTATTGTAATGATTAGAAAACAACAAGAATGGTTTGATCTATTTTGAGTAGCACAATACTTGCTTGATTAGATCCTTCTAAGCATATTCAACACTTCTCTTCAACACACTCTTCATCTTAACACTTATCTGTCTTCAACAAAAACTTTCACTCTTCATGCATACTATCATCTAAAAGATTTATTGAGATGTCAATATATAGACATTGAGATTTCATATCGGCCTAAGGAAACCATGACACAATTTCCTAGGTGCAGTGTATCTGGACAAGTGAACATAACTCATCACAAAAATTACCACCAAGTAGTCAGTGTTGGTAACTCATCACAAAAATAACCAAATAACTATAGGAACAATCAATACTGGTTTGAATAAAACATATGAACCATTGTCCTTTAATCTCCACTTGATCTCCATCTTGATCTTCATCTTGATGTCGACTTAGTATAACCACAGGTTGTCTCTTATGCACATACCAGTTGACACAGAGTACCGGTTAGAGATTAACCACAAGGTATACCGGTTGATAGTGTAAACAATTGAAGTTGCACCAGTAGTCAATATAATCATATGTGTGTGTGAGAGTGTTTCATCAATGACAACAGTGATGAATACATTGCAATCATCATCAAGCCAACAAATGTAGCTACACCAATGTACTCATGTACAGATACATTGTATATCATCAATATAACTAAATCAATTTACTCATGGACATTGTATATCATCATAACAAAGTTACATCAGTTCACATCCATATACAAATACAACATCCCACTTCGTCTACATCAGACATCCTCATGTCCTAAGAGAAAAGCTTACATACAACAATGCATGCATATAAATGAAGACCAAAATAAGCAACCTTTTTATGTGGAATGAATGTGCTACAAGAAAAAAATTATAACACTTAATACATAATATTTTGTCAAATTATAAATAGATCATTTGGAACATTTTTAAGATGTACAAGATTGTATAATTACGAGACTTACCAGTTTCTCTGCAAAGTCTACAAGCATAACTTTGAAGAAAGACTTGTGTTAATTAAAGCCCTTTTCATTGCATTTCTCTGCATGGTTGAAGATGATGGTAGATATTGTCATTTCTAAATAGAAATACATTCACTTGACTTAGTGTTTATGCACAAAATTTAATCTCATTAATGCACAAAGGAATATGTACCATCACCAAGAGTAAACTAGTCAACGATGAATGATCTAGCATGAACTTGTATTTTTAAGAATTGTTAGTCTACACATAAAATGCATGGATGAACATAAAGGCTTTATGATAATCACTTCAACTGAAATGCATGTTAATAAATGAAAAGGTGGGATTGTATACCATAAAAATACATCCCTTCGAATTATATCAAGAGAACCCACTATGTTGACTCAAAAATCATATTGTGATACTATTGTGTATGATGAAAAAAGACCTGCATGAGCATAAAGATTTTTTGATAATTATATCATCAAAAATTGTCAAATAATGTTGTCTAATAACAAAAATTGTAAAGCTCATCAAATGCATGATAATAAGATGTGTTGCAAAAATACGTCCCTTCCAATTATATCGAGTGTACTTTCTATGTGCATGCAAAAACCATGTTTCCAAGAAAAAACGTTCATCAATAGACCTACATTTTGAACACATCCTTAATATACATGTAACAAACTTGAACATTAAGGTTTAATGATCATTGTTTGAAATGAAATGCATGATAAAAAAATAAGGCACCATTAAAGACCTACTACTCAAGTATACTTGAAGGGTCATCTCTTTGCTTAAGAGTATCTAGTATTGCTTCATGATCAACAGTATTCACTGTCCTTAGGTCTTTGGTCTTTGGTTTTGCTTGATGCTTCAACAACTTGACATTTGTAGCTATAATAAGGTGTGAATACATTAGAATGGTTTTGTGTCTCTCATAGTCTTCAAATGCACGTATGCCATTCTTTATAATCATGTATGTTCGCAACCAAGTTCCCATAGCAACAACTAAACCTATGTGAACCCATCATCATCTGTTACTAGTTGTGTTAGCTTCTATTTTCCCTGTACATATCGTGCCAACTAATATTTTGATCTGTCTTCATTCCCTTGCAGTGCAACAACTGCAAAAACATGTCCTAGTTGTACAAGATCTGATAGACGATAATACTCAAGTGAACTTTTCATGTCATTATTTGAGATAAAGGATTTAGATATTGGGGAACCCATGTATCAACCCACTCGACTCGCACTGATCCCAATCACACTGAACACAACTTTGACAAAAAAAAGACAATGCTCATGTCCAAATGGTCCATGTACTTGCATCTAAGCTAAGAAATGAATGCATCTTTTAAGAATCTTTATTTGTTTGACAATCCAATTTGTATCACATTGTCCTCTCCTCAACTAGCCAAAAGAATCTAGTCACTGCTAAATCAAGAGTACATCCATGTGACAATACTGAACTACACCAATCAACAATAGAACATGCATCAGATAAATTTGCACCTGAAATACTCAATTTCTCCCTAGCTAGAGCTCTCCTCAAACATGCACCTGCTCCATCATGCTCCCCCTTCCCATGCCCTGCCTAAAAAAAAACCAAATATGAGGTATACACCTCTCTACATGCATTCTACTCAACCAATAAAATATTCAAGCATTATTGAATTGAGCCATATAGCTATCTGACCATATGATATATCGATCAATTGAAATATCTTTCTCATGCAAGAACTCAAAAAAATTCTCAAAAGAATGTTGAACATACTCGGAGGAGTGTGATCTATCATCACTCATATAAAAATGATACTCCTTGATTATCTTCCTATACTCTTATGTACTATCAGGAGCATGTCTATATGTAATGTGAACAAAAATAACAATTTGGATTGAATTGTAGTACTGAGACTGTACCGCATTCTGTGGTTGCAATGTATAGTTCTGTACAAAATCAACCACCAACACAATAGTGCCAATCGAGAAAGAGTTCTTACACATCCTGAACTATTGATCCAACCACTGAGACCTATGGGTGTGCCTTGCATATTTGTAGAAACAATTTTCCTTAAAATCCAAAATAAAATCAGCAACACTCACCTCTCTTGAGACTAATTCGGATCTAGAACCTTCACCTCCACTCTTCAAAGTATATTTCACTGTCTCGTATCTTTTTTTCTCAACATAATTCTTTCCAAACTCGTGTTCGCTTCCCTCATGAAAACATGAAACAAACTTTGACAACTCACCACATTGTGACCACTTTTCATTCAAACAATCATTTCTATAGAAATAGCAGCCATCATCTCTAGGGCATAAAAATAGATCTTGCAAGTCTCTTGATGATCTCGAAAATAGCATTGCACCACACTCCTGCAACATCTCATTAGTATGCATCATAGAACGAATATGGAATAAAAGTTCATGACACATTGAAAACTCCACATGGCACTTGTAACAAGTATTATGAATCTTAAGAGGAACACAATAAAATGGCTTCAAAGATTCAAAGGCCCTTTGTGATATTTGCAAAGTTGGATGTACTTCAAAAAAAAATTTGTACAACATTGTTTGGCTAGATTCCAAGAAATGTTTGGGATGCGATGTGCGGTCTCGGTTACCGATTCTTAATTTTAAAACATCTTTTACATTGGGTGATACTCTAGAATTAGAGTGTCAAAATTGTTGAATCTCCTCCTTCACATTGTCAGTCAACTTTCTATCAACACGTGGAAGCCTCCCGCCAAAAGCCCATGTATCATGTTGAAGTGGATCGTCAAGTCTTTGTCTTCGTGCAAGTGCTTTATCCAAAGTTTTACGTTTTATGTTCAAATCAACACAAGTTTGTCTTATTTGACGAGCCTTCCTCAATTGATGGCTTACTAAGCAGGTTGTCGTCACTCTTCGAGCGACTCTCTTATCTCTTTGTTTGGTATTCTTTCCAATAGAATTGAGAGCATCAAATAGATTTTTGGCAATAATAGAATTTCTCTCCATCTTCTTGTTCATATGAATCTTCAATTTGTTTAGCAATGGTCTCATCTTTATCATCTTTAGCAATTGAACAAAAATTTGGCATTGCTTGGTCAATGTCTTATTGCTAAAATTTTGGTCAAAAAGTTGTGTAGCCCACAACCGAACGGTTCTTGTTGACCTCTTGCCTTCAAGATTCGCAATAATGTTCTCATCAATTTCAAGTAACCATTTTGGGGTTCTTGAAGGTATTGGATTTGGAATTTGTCTTTCATCCATGAGAGGGTCTTCATTTCTAATGTAATTAGGTGTTACATACTGTTCACTTGGTTGAGCAATTCCACCTTCAATGTCAATTTTTTCCACATTTTCACCTCCAATGTCAAAATTTTCCACATGTTCACTTCCTATATCAAAATTTTCTACATTTTCATCTCCAATGTCCAAAAAATTCATATTTATACCAAAATTATGGACACCTTTATTGTCAACTCCAAAATTTTCACTTTCCATTCTCACGTCATGGTGAGCATTTTTATTATCACTTTCAACATTTTCAACATATTCTAAATTTTCATTTTCAATAACTTGTTCAACATTTTCAAATTCAATTTCCTCTTCACTTGAAGTAACATTAGTAATATTTAACATACCTTGTCTTCTCCTCCTATGACCTTCTCTATCTCTTTCTCTATACACTTCAATTTGGTCATTTGAAATTTTTATTTTGCATTTAGACATCTGATGACTAATACTCCCCATTTACGTCCACAAAGATGCTCCTAAGTGATTGACAATATAAGATTTGACTTTAAGAATCTCTTAAAAGCACAAATTTGTCTCGACCCATATGAAAACCTATGATTGTCGACAGAAAATAGAATGTGAAAAATGTGGGTTGTTGAATCCACAAAATGGCCCACAAGGCTCTTTTTTATTTACAAAAATCGGATATCTGATAAAACCGGATATCGAATTATATCGGATATCTGATTTTAATGTATAAATTTGTTGTCCCAAATTTTTTTCCTATTGCCACATTAATGGCAGTGGCAGAAATCAAATATCCAATAAAATCCAATATCCAATTTTATTACTCATATTTTAGAGAGAGAGAGAGAGAGAGAGAGAGAGAGATCAGGGGAGGGGGAGAGAGAGATTCACGGGAGGGGGCAAGGGGGTAGGGGGAGAGAGAGAAAGATTAGGGAAGAGGTGAGAGAGAGATATATTAGGGGAGAGATGGGGGAGGGGCGAGAGGGAGAGAGAGAGAGATCAGGGGAGGGGAGAGAGAGAGATTAGGGGAGAGGGGGGATGGGGTAGGGGGAGAGAGAAAGATTAGGGGAGAGAGAGAGAGAGAGAGAGAGAGAGAGAGAGAGAGAGAGAGAGAGAGAGAGAGCAAGAGAGAGAGATCAGGGGAGGGGCAGAGGGGGGAGGGGGTGGGGGGAGAGAGAAAGATTAGGGAAGAGGGGAGAGAGATTAGGGGAGATATGGTGCCTTAAAGGGGTCATAGGACATAATATGACCCCTTAGGACATAATATGACCCATAACAACACAATTAGGTGTCTTAAGGGGTAATATGGTGTCCTAAGGGGTCATAGGACACAATATGACCCCTTAGGACACCATAGGACCAATAACAACCCAATATGGCATCATAAGGGGTCATATGTTGTCCTTAGGGGTTATATGGTGTCCCATGACCCCTTAAGATATCATATGACCCATAATGACACAATTTGGTGTCATAAGGGGTCATATGGTGTCTTAAGGGATTGTAGGACACAATCTAACCCCTTAGGAAACCATAGGACCCATAATGACCCAATATGGTGTCATAAGGGATCATATGTTGTCCTTAGGGCTCATATGGTATCCCATGACCCCTTAGGACACTATATGACCCCTAATGACACCATATGGTGTCATAAGGTGTCATATGACCCATAACGATATTGTATAGAGTCATAAAGGGTCATATTGTGTCCTAAGGGGTCATATGGTGTCTTCAAGGGGTCATATAAAACAATATGACCCCTTAGGACACAATATGACCCATAACAACATAATTTGGTGTCTTAAGGGATCATATGGTGTTCTAAGGGGTCATAGGACACAATATGAACCCTTAGGACACCATAGGACCCATAATGACCCAATATAGTGTCATAAGGGGCCATATGTGTTAGTTAGATGAGAGGGGAGGGGTGAATCAAATAAAATCACAATGCAGTATTCTAATCAGATTCAACCTCGGTAGCATTGTTCTTGATATGCAATTATGACTGTAAATCATTCAAACTCATAAACAAATAAACATAAAACATTAAAACACATTTGACACTAGATTTAACGTGGAAACACAAATAGGGAAAAACTAATGTGGGATTTCAGACCCACAAGAAAATATACTCTTCTAGAGTATGCTCGGTTAAAAGCAAATACTGTTAAAGATTACAAACACATTGCTAGATGTGACCTGGTTAAGGGATTTCCCTCAGATCTATTAGAATCTTCACTTTGTTAGAAGTGACCTTGTCAAAGGATTTCAAACACTCATTCAGAATGTTACCTTCCTAGAGGATTTACAAATAAGAATGTTAGGTCCACTCGGTTAAGAGATTTCCTGTCACTTACAAAAATAAATAACAGTAATAAAATATATATCTGCAACTTCACATCTGAAATGATAAAGTAGATTCCTATTTGTTCAATACAATCTTTCAAGTATCTAAAAATTCTTTTGATTGTTGTCATGTGTGTTTCCTTAGAATCTGCAAAGAATCTTGCAACTATACCTACTGTATGTGCTATGTCTGGTCTGCTATGAACAACATATTGTAGTTTTCCAATCATGGATCGGTAAAGTGTCTCATCAACAGATGCAGATTCATCATTCTTTGATAATTTACAGTTGGTAGTCATAGGAGTACTTACTGGTTTTGAATCCTTCATTCCAAATTTCTTCAAGATTTCCTTTATGTACTTGGATTGAGTAATGAAAATCTCATTTTTCATTTGCAGTATCTGTAAACCTATAAAATACTTTATCTCACCGATTAATGACATCTCAAATTATTTGCACATTTCATTTCCAAAGTTCTTGCATAAAGAATCATTTCCACAAAAAATAATATCATCAACAAATATGGCTGACATTAGTATTCCATTATCCTCATCATTCTTCATATACATGTTGTTGTTTTCACTAGTCCTCATAAATCCAATCCTGATTAAGTAAGAGTGCAATCTTTCATACCATGCTCTAGGTGCTTGCTTTAGACCATATAAAGCTTTGTTCAACTTACATACTCGATCTTAATTCTTCTCTTCAATAAATCCTTCAGGTTGTTCAATATAAACTTCTTCTTCTAGTATACCATTAAAAAATGCAAACTTAACATCCATTTGATATACCTTGAAATTTTTGTAAGCAGCATATGCCAACAATGTTCTTACTCCTTCAAGTCTTGCTACAAGTGCAAAACTCTCCCCATAGTCTATTCCTTCTTCTTGAGCATAACCTTTGCAAACTAGCCTTGCTTTATTCCTAATGACCTCACCTTTTTCAATTAGCTTGTTCTGAAAATCCACTTTGTACCGATTACATTTTTCTCTATTGGTCTTGGGACCAGTGTCCATGTTTCATTTTTCTTGATTTGTTCAATCTCTTCTGTCATAGCATTCACCCAATCTTCATTGTTTAATGCCTCTTTTACTATCCTCGGTTCAAATTTGGATATCAGACATGTGTTATGTCTTAGTTTGTTCCTTACCATCACTGGAGCATCCTTATCTCCTATAATATGACTTGATGTATGATTTCTCCTGACATATTTTGCTAATATAGGCTCGGTAGGCTCTGTATGATCTTCTTCATCACTCGGTAACTAAGTAATTTCTTCATTGGCTTTCTCGGTAAGAATTCTCGGTTGAACATATACAAACTTTTCATAATCTTTTGGTTCTTTGGAGTTTCCTTCATCATTCCTTTCTACAAATTCATCAATTTTCACATTTTCACTTTCTACAATTTTGTTAGATGATTTGATCAGACATTTAAATGCTTTACTCCTAGAGGAATAACCAAGAAATGTTCCTTCCTCGCTTTTCTGATCAAATTTTCCATTTATGTCATCTTTGTGAACATAACATCTACTTCCAAATATTTTAAAATAACTTAAATTTGGTTTCTTGTCATACCAAATTTCATAAGGTGTCTTCATAGTTCCTTTATTTAGTTGTTCTCGGTTCAGGGTGTAAACTGCAGTGCTTATTGCTTCTCTCCAAAATATCTGAGGTACTCTCTTTTCTATCATCAAAGTTTTGGCACAATCTATGATTGATCTGTTCCTTCTTTCAGCTATCTGATTTTGTTGTGGTGTCCTTGGTGCAAACACTTGTCTCTTTATACCATGATCATTGTAGAATAAGTTAAATTCATCATAAATGAATTCTCCTCCTCTATCAGATCTAAGACATTTCAACTGTCTTCATGTTTCTTTTTCAACTCTTTCCTTATACCATTTGAACATTTGAAAAGCTTCTGATTTCTCTTTTAGAAACATAACTGACATCATCCTTGAGTAATCATCCACAAATAATATGAAGTATTTATCACCATAATAACTTTGAACTTTCATAGGACCACAAAGATCAGTGTGCACAAGATCTAAAATTCCTTTAGAAGTGTAAGACTTACTTGTAAAGCTTGATTTTGTCATCTTACCCATCTGGCATCCTCGGTATATAGCATTCTCAGGTTTTTCCAAGCTCGGTAAACCTCTTACACGATGCTTCTTGCTTATTTTGATCAGGTTATCAAAATTTACATGACAAAACCTTTTATGCCATAACCAGGTATCTTCTATTTTTGCATATAGACAATTGTTCTGAGTTGAGTCAACGTGAAATGTATTACCTCTTGTTTGAGTACCGGTAGCAGCCAACTTTCCATGTTTGTCATGAACTTTGACAATTCCTTTCTGAAATTCTATTTGGTATCCTGTATTGTTTAGCTACGCTACACTCAACAAATTGTATTTTAGACCTTCAACCCAATATACATCATCACATTTTGCATTGTCAAGAAGTGTGATAGATCCTTTACCTTTCACAGGACATGGTGCATCATTACCAAATCTTACATAACCTCCATCATAATCTTCTAATTTAACAAACTTGTGTTTATCACCTGTCATGTGATGTGAGCATCCACTATCTATGATCCAAGAATCATTATTATTTATGTGTGATATTAAGGCTTTTTCTTCATACCTTTCTTCATCTGATCCATCTTTGATAGCCACATATACAACTTCCCCTGTGTCAGTCCCATCAAATTTATCATCATTGGATTCCTCATCAGCTACTAGGCATGTCTTTCTATCTCTGCTTCTGAAGTCTTGGTGTCCTCTATAATAGTTGTCTTTTTGTCTGTCATCTCGATATTCTTTCTTTTCATCATCTTTGTCACGACAGTTAGAAGCCATATGCCCAATTTTATCATAGTTAAAACATTTTAAAGGTAACTTTATACTTACCTTTGCCTCTCGGTAACCTTCTGGCCAATAATGCTTCAAACTCTTCTTGCTTTCTGATTTCCTCATATATTTTGTGTACTTATTCCATGTTTTTGTGAAATCTCTCACTTGCTCCACTGTGATTTCCTTTAGCATACTTATACATTCTATCATTGTAATCATCAGATTCACTGAGATGAAAAGAACTGAATGAAGATTCAACTTTGTTTACCAAAGACCCACTGTTATCAAAATTACTTAACTCAAAAGCATGTAGCTTACCGATAGTAGCATCCAAAGAGACTGGCATGTTTGGTACAGACCTAAATTCATTAATTACAGAGACTCTAATGGCATAAGTAGGTAGAAGTGTTGTCGGCAACTTACTTGTTACATCCTTTTCTTCAATAGTTCCTCCTGCTCCTTTGATTTGATTGACAGTTTCCTTTAACCTTGTACTGTATTGGATTATGTTCTCACCTTCATTCATTCTCATGGATTCAAGTTGTCCTCTCAAACTATCTACTTTTGCTCTTTGAACATGTTCATCTCCTCCATACATAGATATAAGCTTATTCCACATTGCTTTGGCATCATTACAACCTTCTAGATCATTAAACTCTGAGTCAGTTAAAGCTGATGTTATCTCAATCATTGCTTGAATATGTTATTTCTTTTGCCTTTATTTCTTCCATCGTCATAGGGTAGGTGCTAGGTGCAATATAATCATTCTCCAGATAATATGTTGTATATTCTCCAATTTCTGATAAGTGCAGCTTCATCCTTTTCTGCCATGTGGAGAAACTTGACTTATTCAACTTTGGTGCATCCCTTTTATACATCTTCGGATCTTGCCTCAAGTTCCTTTAAACATTTCTTTCGGATTCCAAGCTCCGATACCAATTGTTAGTTAGATGAGAGGGGGGAGGTGAGTCAGATAAACTCGCAATGTAGTATTCTAATCAGATTCAACCTCGATAGCATTGTTCTTGATATGCAACTATGGCTATAAATCATTCAAACTCATAAACAAATAAACATAAAACATTAAAACACATTTGACACCAGATTTAACGTGGAAACCCAAATAGGGAAAAACCACTATGGGATTTCGGACCCACAAGAAAATATACTCTTCTAAAGTATGCTCGGTTAAAAGCAAATACTGTTAAAGATTACAAACACATTGCTAGATGTGACCCGGTTAAGGGATTTCCCTCAGATCTATTAGAATCTTCACTTTGTTAGAAGTGACCTTGTCAAAGGATTTCAAACACTCATTCAGAATGTTACCTTCCTAGAGGTTATACAAATAAGACTGTTAGGTCCACACGGTTAAGAGATTTCCTGTCACTTACAAAAATAAATAACACTAATAAAATATATATCTGCAACTTCACATCTGAAATGCTAAAGAAGATTCTATGTGCTCAAGATAATCTTGTCATAAGACTTATCTTTCTCCTTATTGGGCTTCTCACTCTATTCTTCAAACAGATTTTCAATCTTCTATACTCAGTAATTACTTCAGCAACATCATTGTGCTTCTAATTTGCCAGCATAACTGTTCTTCATCTTTACATTATTTATAAGCAATTCCTTACTGCTTAATCTCCTTAATCACATTTCCCATGATTAATCTTAACCATCAGTTCTTCAAACTTTACTAGGCTCATTGAACCCTCCATTTTATCTTGCCTTGAAACTTGTATTCCTTCCTAGGTACTTGTGCTCGGTTAGGACCATTCAATCTGTGCTATAGATCTAACTCTTAAATTTCCATTATCATTGATCCTTAACAAACTTCTTGCACGACATTCCAATCTTCTATAAATCTCCAACTCATTGGCATCCTTCATTTAATATTGTATTCATTCATTTAATGCATTTTGTTACTGCTCGGTTAATACTGAACTTTACTTGGTAGACATTCTCGTCTCAGTTGTTTCTGCTCGGTGACTGATAAACTTGAAGTTTACCGACTAGCTCCTTGATCGGTAAAATAGAGTAATATCAAACCTTTGCATGGAATCTTTTCTCCTTCTTGTTCAGTCTTCGAATACACATATATAGGATATCAAAACAATCAAAACATCATAATCTCATCACTGTCTAACTTGGTAATAGTGCCCATTGAATAACTTATTACTCCCCTTCATTTTCACATTCTTTCTATGTCACTTACCAACATCTTTATACTCATCAAAACATAATCTTTAAGATATGGCAACATCATACTGAATCAGAAAATCAATTGCTTGACATCAATGACAAAATAATAATATTAAGACAGTAATCATCCTTTATCAATTATATCATACATCTCCAACAACCTTCTCAATATCATCAACCAACAAACTTATTGTAATGCCAACAATCTTCCCTACTTATTGTAATGCCAACAATATGTTGTCCTTAGGGATCATATGGTGTCCCACGATCCCTTAGGACACAATATGACCCATAACAACACAATTTGGTGTCTTAAGGGGTCATATGGTGTCATAAGTGGTCGTAGGACACAATATAACCCCTTAGGACACCATACGACCCATAACGACCCAGTATGGTGTCATAAGGGGTCATATGTTGTCCTTAGGGGTAATATGGTGTCCCATGACCCCTTAGGACACCATGTGACCCCTAACGACACCATATGGTGTCATAAGGGGTAATATGACCCATAACAACACTGCATAGAGTCGTAAAGGGTCATATTATGTCCTAAGGGGTCATATGGTGTCTTAAAGGGGTCATATGATACAATATTACCCCTTAGGACACAATATGACCCATAATGACACAATTTGGTGTCTTAAGGGGTCATATTATGTCATATTATGTCCTAAGGGGGTGTAGGACACAATATGACCCCTTAGGACACCATAGGAGCCATAACGACCCAATATGGTGTCGTAAGGGGTCCTATGTTGTCCTTAGGGGTCATATGGTGTCCCATGACCCCTTAGGACACAATATTATCCCTAACAACCCCATATGGTGTCATAAGAGGTCATATGACCTATCGCAACATAATTAGGTGTCTTAAGGGGTCATATGGTGTCCCAAGGGGTCGTAGGACACAATATGACCCTTTAGGACACCATAGGACCCATAACGACCCAATATGGTGTCATAAGGGGTCATATGTTGCCCTTACGGGTCATATGGTGTCCCGTGACCCCTTAGGACACCATATTACTATTATGTGACTATTTCTCCAAGAGAAGATAAAGTAATAACCCTTTTAGAATTAAAAGGAGAGATAAAAATAAAGGATATTATAATCCTTTGGTTTAAATAAATATTAATAAATAATGTTTATGACAAGCTTTCTTGAGAGAGGAATAATTATAATTATTAAAGGACAACTAAAGTGACCTTTTCGAAAGGGTGTGATGGTTTGGAAACTACCCTTGAAAAGGTTATATAAGTCATTTATGTGAGACTTGGGAGGGGACATGGAGATCAATCAAGGAAGAAGAAGAAGAAGAAGGTGGCTTGGTGGGCTATGGGCATGGGAGGAAATATAGGAATGTAGAGGGCACAAATGAATGAAGGTTAAGGTCATTGGTTGGCATGGGCATTGGAGAAGGGGCACACAACGTGTGTCCAACTCGGGGTATAGTGTACACTCGGGAGTGTCCTGGCCAGGGCTGTGTTTATTTCATGTCGTGAAGGCATGTGGGGTTCTAGGTAAGAACCATGTTTATTTCATGTCGTGAAGGCATGTGGGGTTCTATGTAAGAACCGTGTTTATTTCATGTCGTGAAGGCACGTGGGGTTCTATGTAAGAACCTGTCCTCCTGGAGTGCTTACTTGCCATAAAAGATCCTAGACCTGTGACTATTCCCTTGAGTTCTAGATAATATGGTTGGTTCTGTGTAAGAACCAGTTTCCTCGATGGGGTGCCATAGTCATAAAGGACCCAAGGCCACTGAATCTTCTTCAAGGGAGAATGACTATTCCAAGTGCTCAAGATTAAGATAAGTATTGGAAAACTTTGATTGTATAAGATATTGAGAATTATTTATATATGATTGCCAATAATATGGTTGAATTAAGTGGCTATGTTATTCCATTTATTGTGTTATTAATTTACTTTGTAATTATTATCATTTACATATAATTTAATGATATTTACCTTTAATTAATGAACTTCACATTAAAATTTAATCTATTAATTCCACTGCAAACAATTAATTATGTTTGATTTAAAAGTGGCATTACATTTGGTATTAGAGCCTAATGATCAAGAAATTTCATTTACGTTTTGAAAATTAACTAGTCTTGGAACTCAACGTCAAGAAGATTGCTGACCAAAATTTCCAAATCCTCAAATCGGCGGTGGACAACATGAACATCCTTATCAACGAGTTCGAGAACAATGCCGAGAAGGATGGTGATAAAGAGCAGCTGGACAAGAAGGGTCATGAAAGGAGGACCAGAGCTAACACAAAGATTAAGGGCAACATCAAAGGTCGTGAGCTGGAGGAACTAAAGACCTCAATGAACAACATGAAACAAATGGTTGTTCACGTTGAAAAAATTATGAATAGTATTTAGTTTTTTGTTGGTTTCCTAGGTCCTATCTTTTTGTTGTCTTTGTGCTTTCCTTTCATTGTCTGTTCCGGGTTTTTAATGTTATGTTATGTTAGCTGATCCCTTTCGGTGGGTTCATTTTGCCTTTTTGAAGTGATCAGGCACTTTTTTCTAGTAGATCTGTTCTCCTAGTTTGTACAAGGTTTGGGTACCTTTCAAATACCCGCTTTTACTTAATCAAAACTAGTCTTAGAAACCTTCCTTTTATATGTCTAACATTATGCATTATTTATAACCTTTGTGTCATGATACCTGATTCTATAAGACCTTTTCCCATATACTAATTATTGTTTTATCTTTTTTATTTATTTTTAATTATCCATTAACATTAACTATAGGTATTTTTGAATATCTTATATCATATATATACATATATTTAACTATACCCCAATTATAAAGCTTTAATCCTATTATTCATTGTAGTGTAGCTTATACACTCTTTACATTATACATGTTCTTTTAACTACTTAGTATCATTTTCTAATCTCTCTAGATAATGTGGATTTTGTGGTTTACATGAGTATAGTCATTCATTTCCACCTAATATGTAGATCACATTTATGATCAAAATATTGAAAAAAGTTACATTCCATATCTAATTATTCTTTATAAAAAAAATAACTTAATTTATACTTGAAATAATCAAAATTTGAATTTCTACATTTCTAAAAGTAATTATATACTCTTTACATATAATATACATTTTCTATGATTTATAGGGTACACAATTAAGGCCGAGTGTTGAATCGTTGTTAGATAAATATTGTTGAAAATTGCTAAGTAAATAATCTACACTAAATTGTTAAAACGATGTTATGTGCTTTAACTTCTTCAAACTTGATAACCACAACCATATACACTTGGAATTTAATGATTTGGATGACATGTCCTAGACCACTCTGAACTTTACCTTCAAGTTGTTAGTGCTTAAGGTTCCAATATTTGAGCAATTGTATACCATCTACAAGCTCATTCACCAAAGGAACACACACATCGTTTCGAAAGGTCGAGACCTCTTCCATTAGACATCATGTCTCTAAATGGGGACATCTATTTATGTATATCTAACCGAGTCATGCACATTACCTATACTGATGTATGTTTCTAGTCTACTACCCTATGCTCTTATCAACATATTCTCGACAAGACTTCTCATATGAGCATAGATCAGAAAATTCTCCAACTAAAAATATTCTTAGCCCTTTAAGCTTTGATCATCGCCTTCATTGAAATGTAGTTAATAGTAATAACTAATAAGTTCTGAAAATTTTCTCCAATATAATATAACAACAATCACTCTATCTCAAGATGCCACCAATCATTCCAAGCATGTTGTTCAAAAACCCACTTAGGGAATACTTACAGAGTTGCAAATTCCTATTAATACCATGACATTCCCTATGGTAATAATGAGTGTAAAAATATTGAAAAATAAATGTCAATATGATAGAATTCTCAATAAGCACTATAACAGGTGAGAAGATGCCTCAAAAATATTTGAACTATATATCAAATTAACAAAAGCACATGGTGTAAAAACATACATCAGTTACAATAACAAATATCAATACTAAGAAGAAGAAAGGTTAGTCAGGATACAAATAATGTTGAGAAAAGAAGAATCGAATGATACTCTATTAGGATTGACTTAGGATATGAGAGAAAAATTGTGATGTGTGTCTTCCACTAGTAGCCTCTAATATGCTCTAACAGAAAACAATGTCTTTCTTATTAAATATCTTCTTTTACTTTATACTTTTTTGAGGGAATCTTAAAGATAATTGCTTGAATGAATAACATATCTTTATGGTGTTGTTCATCTGAGACCACAGGCATGAGTAAGATTTATTTCCAAACTTAATCCTTTTTTCCAGCTATGCAAGCTTACAATTATCCTCTCCTTTTGCACCATCTGAAGAATGCTAGTGCTTTATACATTGTATAAAGAAATACAAAACTTGGTCATAGTTTTCTATCTCTCTCTCTATATATATATATATATATTTGTTAATCATTATAATGTGCTTGTTCAAGGGAAAATATTTTGTTTGGAGCAATTAAATGCTCTACTCAAGCTACAAACCTGCAACATTTCCCACTGTCCTTATTTAAGAAATTGTGAGCTTAGAAGGCCAAAATTTTAATGTACTCCACAAATGGAATAAGATGCATTTGAATGACATAAGGAAAAAACACCACATAGGGATTGCTAGTCATTCCATTGCATTTAATTTTGTTCCCCATTTTAATATTCATACTAAAACATCTTTGAGAAGCCTTGTTTAAGACTTTCACATTGAAAGCATCTAGTCTCTATGCTATAAATGGTATCTCTTCTATGAGAGTGTGGTATTAATTTCGTGAGAAAATAATTATGTCCATTTATAATAGAATATATAGTTAATATTTTTAATAGTAAAGATATATGAATGAGATTAGTTTTTTTATTATAATATGTTATTTTTTAGAAAGTAATTAAGTTGAGAGCTTTAATATACATTAGATATATTGTATGTCTAAATATGAAGATAATATTAAGGCATAAAATGTGTTAGAGATGGGATATTAATGCCACTCTTCTAGACCAAGACTGTGACATAAATCTTTTATTCATGATATATTCTTATTGAGGCAAGAAATTTCTCACTTTGGTAAAGTACATAACTATTATGAATAAAGATTTCTCCAAATGCATATTTTGAAACCTTTATCTCAATCTCAAACGTTTTTATTCACCACAAATAGTAGTGTGGAATAGATTCTATATCTCACTTCCTTGGATGTTTTCTATTGAGAGGCTTGACTAGATGTAGAACTATTTGGTCTTTAGAAGATGACAACTTTAGGGATGTTAAGTTTAAGTCTTGTCTATACTTTTCTAGTACTCTCTTCTTAAAAATTAAAAAAATTAAAAAAATAAAAATGAAAATAAAAGGTGTCTTAGAATATTGAGTTAGTAAGTTGGTCTTTATAATGATTAATTTTGTGTATGTATGTCAATTTTTATTACTTTATAGAAAAAAGTATTTTTATAAATTTGTTCAATACAATTTATTTTGTGGGCCCATAACCCACATATCCCAAAATCATTTTCATAACTAGAAAATTAGATATCTAAATGAGTTAAAATATTTTAGGAGGAAACATGTGGACATGTTGGACTTTACAAGGGGAGAAATGAACTTGAAATTTATTTGTTTTTCTTTTATTTTAATGTTTAAAATTAGTATCATTGAATTACCGTTCAAAATTCAAATACCATAGTTACTTAAACAAAAGAAAGGATAAAACTATTTTCTATGAAGCACTTTGTGGGGTGATCATGATGCATTATTGTTTTCTTTTAAGACGCTAGTAACTTTTTAGTAATACCTTTATCTACTGTACTTTGTTATTGGACTTGATCAACCTAATAACCTTGTACATGTGCTTTATTTTATACTAAAAGAGGATACTCATGTAGTCCGGAATGCATGATTATCATCTTGGAATATATGTTGAATAGATAATTTGAGTGATTACATTGTATGGGATATAATTATAATAAATATGTGTATATAGAGTTCTCATCATAATTTTGATTGGCAAAATGTTTCTCTTGAAATTATTCGTTAATATAAAATAAATAAATAAATGGTAAATAGATTTATGAATTAAAATAAGAAAAGAATGTAGATGAACTAAAATAAAATAGAAATATTATGAAGTATAAATACTCAATGTTGGTATTTTTAATTATTGATTATGTATTTGTTTGAGTTGTGATGTAGATATATTTCATGCTACTGAGGACAACAACTAAATTACAAGGGGATAATTGTTATGTGACTATTTCTCCAAGAGAAGATAAAGTAATAACCCTTTTAGAATTAAAAAGAGAGATAAAAATAAAGGATATTATAATCCTTTGGTTTAAATAAATATTAATAAATAATGTTTATGACAAACTCTCTTAAGAGAGAGGAATAATTATAATTCTTAAAGGACAACTAAAGTGACCTTTTCAAAAGGGTGTGATGGTTTGGAAACTACCCTTGAAAAGGTTATATAAGTCATTTATGTGAGACTTGGGAGGGGACATGGAGATCAATCAAGGAAGAAGAAGAAGAAGAAGAAGGTGGCTTTGTGGGCTATGGGAATGGGAGGAAATATAGGAATGTAGAGGGCACAAAGGAATGAAGGTTAAGGTCATTGGTTGGCATGGGCATTAGAGAAGGGGCACACAACGTGTGTCCAACTCGGGGTACCGTGTACACTCGGGAGTGTCTTGGCCAGGGCTGTGTTTATTTCATGTCGTGAAGGCATGTGGGGTTCTATGTAAGAACCTTGTTTATTTTATTTCATGAAGGCATGTGTGGTTCTATGTAAGAACCATGTTTATTTCATGTCGTGAAGGCATGTGGGGTTCTGTGTAAGAAACTGTCCTCCTGGAGTGCTTACTTGCTGTAAAACATCATAGACCTGTGACTATTCCTTTGAATTCTAGATAATATGGTTGGTTCTGTGTAAGAACTGGTTTCCTCCATGGGGTGCCATAGCCATAAAGGACCCAAGGCCACTGAATCTTCTTGGAGTGAGAATGACTATTCCAAGTGCTCAAGATTAAGATATGTATTGGAAAACCTCGATTGTATAAGATATTGATAATTCTTTATATATGATTGCCAATAATATGGTTGAATTAAGTGGCTATGTTTTTCCATTTATTGTTTTATTAATTTACTTTGTAATTATTATCATTTACATATAATTTAATGATATTTACCTTTAATTAATGAACTTCACATTAAAATTTAATCTATTAATTCCATTGCAAACAATTAATTATGTTTGGTTGATAAGTGGCATTACAATAACCCCCAATGACACCATATGGTGTCATAAGGGGTCATATGACCCATAACGACATCGTATAGAGTTGTGAAGGGTAATATTGTGTCCTAAGGGGTCATATGGTGTCTTACAAGGGTCATATGAAACAATATGACCCCTTAGGACACAATATGACCCATAACGACACAATTTGGTGTCTTAAGGGGTCATATGGTATCCTAAGGGATTGTAGGACATAATATGACCCCTTAGGACACCATAGTACCCATAAAAACCTAATATGGTGTCATAATGGGCCATATGTTGTCCTTATGGGTCATTTGGTGTCTCATGACCCCTTAGGACACAATATGACCCATAACAACACAATTTGGTGTCTTAAGGGGTCATATGGTTTCCTAAGGGGTCATAGGATACAATATGAACCTTTAGGACATGATAGGACCCATAACGAACCAATATGGTGTCACAAGGGGTTCTATGTTGTCATTAGGGGTACTATGGTGTCCCATAACCCCTTAGGACACCATATGACCCATAATGACTTAATAATTTTTCACAAGGGGTCATAAGTTGTCCTTAGGGGTTATATGGTGTCCCATGACCCCTTAGGACATAATATAACCCATAAAGAAACAATTTGGTGTCTTAAGGGGTCATATGGTGTCCTAAGGGGTCGTAGGACACAATATGACCCCTAATTTTACCATAGGACCCATAACAACCCAATATGGTGTCATAAGGGGTCCTATGTTTTTCTTAGGGGTCATATGATGTCCCATGACCCCGTAGGACACAATATGACCCATAATGACAAAATTTGGTATCTTAAGGGGTCATATGGTGTCCTAAGGGGTCATAGGACATAATATGACCCCTTAGGACACCATAGGAGCCATACTGACCCAATATGGTGTCATAAGGGGTCCTATGTTGTACTTAGGGGTCATATGGTGTACCATGACCCCTTAGGACACAATATGATCCATAACGACACAATTTAGTGTCTTAAGGGGTCATATGGTGTCCTAAGGGGTTGTAGGACACAATATGACCCCTTAGGACACCATAGGACCCATAACGACCCAATATGGTGTCATAACAGGTCATATGTTGTCTTTAGGGGTCTACGGTGTCCCATGACCCCTTAGGACACAATTTGGTGTCTTAAGGGGTCATATGGTGTCATAAGGGGTCGTAGGACACAATATGACCCCTTAGGACACCATAGGACACCATATGACCCCTAACAATACTATTTGGTGTCATAAGGGGTCATATGACCCATAACGATACCGTATAGAGTTGTAAAGGGTCATATTGTGTCCTAAGGGGTCATATGATGTCTTAAAGGGGTTATATGACACAATATGACCCCTTAGGAGATAATATGATCCATAACAACATAATTTGGTGTCGTAAGGGGTCATATGGTGTCCTAAGGGGTCGTAGGAGACAATATGACCCCTTAGGACACCATAGGACCCATAACAACCCAATATGGTGTTATAAGGGGTAATATGGTGTCCCATAACCCCTTAGGACACAATATGACTCATAACAACACAATTTGGTGTCTTAAGGGGTCGTATGGTGTCCTAAGGGGTCGTAGGACACCACATGACCCGTTAGAACACCATAGGACCCATAACAACCTAATGTGGTGTCATAAGGGGTCATATGGTGTCCCATGACCACTTAAGACACCATATTACCCCTAACAACACCATATTGTATCATAAGGGGTCATATGAGCTATAACAACACCATATAGAGTCGTAAAGGGTCATTGTGAGATTTTGCCAAGATCAAGAGCTCAATGAAAAGTACAATAGAGAGACAAAATATAAGATAAGAATAAACTGTATTCTCATCAATAGATAAATGATCAATCCTTCCATTACATACAATGTAGATGAGCCTGCTTATATAGGCAAGGCTAGGGATATGTGAGCACACAAACATGACATGTGGCTCAATAAGGAACAAGGGTAGGTAGGAAATAGGTGTGGGTAGGTAGGAGAAACAATATAATAGTCCACATGAGGTGGATCACCCACTGAATGTGGAGTGTAACAACAAGATCAACACCATAAAAGGTGGAAATTCTCCTACACACACTATCCCAATATGGCACAAACACCCAAGTGTCTCATACCCAAACTACTAGAAATACATTTCCTAAGTAAACTTAAGTAAAGTGTAATAATATCCATGATGAATAATTATTTACACCAACGGTCATATTGTATCCTAAGTGGTCATATGGTCTCTTAAAGGGGTCATATGACACAATATGACCCCTTAAGACACAATATGACCCATAAAACCACAATTTGGTGTTTTAAGGGGTCATATGGTGTCCTAAGGGTTCGTAGTACACATCATGATCCCTTAGGAGACCATAGGACCCATAACAACCTAATATGGTGTCATAAGGGGTCCTATGTTGTGCTTAGGGGTCATATGGTGTTCCATGATCCCATAGGACACTATATTACCCCTAGCGACACCATATGGTGTCATAAGGGGTCATATGACCCATAACGACCCATAGGGACACCATATGGTGTCATAAGAGGTCATATGTCCCATAACGACACCGTATAGAGCCATAAAGGGTCATATTATGTCTTAAGGGGTCATATGGTGTCTTAAAGGGGTCATATGACATAATATGACCCCTTAGGACATAAGATGACCCATAATGACTCAATTTGGTGTCTTAAGGGGTCATATCATGTCCTAAGGTGTTGTAGGACCCAATATGACCCTTTAGAACAAGATAAGACCCATAATGACCCAATATGGTGTCATGAGGGGTCATATATTGTCTTTAGGGGTCATATGGTGTTCCATGATCCCTTAGGACACCATATCACCCCTAACGACACCATATGGTGTCATAAGAGGTCACATGACCCATAACAACATCGTATAGAGTCGTAAAGGGTCATCTTGTGTCCTAAGGGGTCATATGGTGTCTTAAAGGGGTCATATGAAACAATATGAACCCTTAGGACACAATAAGGCCCATAACGACACAATTTGGTGTCTTAAGGGGTCATATGGTGTCCTAAGGGGTCGTAAGCCACAATATGACCCCTTAGGACACCATATGACCCATAACGACCCAATATGGTGTCATAAGAGGTCATATGTTGTCCTTAGAGGTCATATGGTGTCTCATGCTCCCTTAGGACACAATATGACCCATGACGACCCAATTTGGTGTCTTAAGCAGTCATATGGTGTCCTAAGGGGTTGTAGGACACAATATGATCCCTTAGGACACCATAGGACCCATAACAACCCAATATGGTGTCATAAGGGGTCCTGTGTTGTCCTTAGGGGTCATATGGTGTCCCATGACCCCTTAGGACACCATAGGACCTATTATATATATATCCCCTAATCTCTCTATCTCTCTCTCTTCCCCCTCCCCATCTCTCTCTCTCTCTCTCTCTCTATATATATATATATATATATATATATCCCCTAATCTCTCTATCTCTCTCTCTTCCCCCTCCCCATCTCTCTCTCTCTCTCTAATATCATATACTAATTTATTTATAAATTAATATATTGTATATTCATATATTATATATTAATATATTGTATATTCATATATTATATATGAATATATTAATAAACAATAGATTAATTATGTGCAAATTTAGTTAGTCAATTTACCTATTAAAATTGGATATCCAATTGTACCGGATATCCGATTTTTGTTGTGCAAATTTCAAATTTGAAATTTTGGCTCAAGAATGCTTTGGGATTTGGCTTGAAAGTGACAAGCCTAGAAACTCAACTGAAAAAATGTGTTTTTTAGTATTCCTTGATTTTCCAAACTTTATACTGGTGGCTGATGACTTGTTTAATAGCCAAAATTGATAAAACGAAAAGAGTTTTTTAAGGACGTTCTCAACTTTCCAACAATATAAGGCTTGTCTTATTTCGACTTTAATAAATAATTATTATTTATTTTCTAATTGAATTCTGATAAACGCCCTAATTGATAGACTGGTTGAAAAACACTCATAAATTTCATACGGTATAACATTTTTTGAATCTGAAACACGCATCACATCCTATTCTTCATCTACTATAGGGAAAAATTAAAAAAAAAAAAAATCATAAGGTTTTGGCCAAGTTAAGGTGGTTAGATGCAGGAGTTTCTGAATTTCTAAAAAGTAGTAGTAAAAAAATCACAAATAATGATTTCCTTTATTAAAAATTATAAAAAAATATGTGTCACATCCGGACATGAGTCTAATACTTATATTATAAATATTATCAAAAAAGTTATTATTATTTGATTGTGATTAGGGTGGTCAGACATACGTCTTCTTCTTATCTTTTTCCTGAAATTTTAGTATCACTGCATTGAAATTTGAAATTTTCATCAAATAGGATTTTTTTTTTCAAAAACCAACTAGTAGCTTAGAAACTACATTCAATTTTCTATAGATTCTCTTCTTATATGTTTTAAAAATAATGTTCACAACTTATTCAAATTTTCATGTCAAGTTGCATAACTCCGATTTTCTGAAATTTCATTGCCACTTAAGGGCTTGTTTTTGCAACACCATGATCCTGCACATACCCAATTGGTTTCTATGATGCAATTATGTAACAATTTTAGTTTGGTATTGCCTATTTAAAGGCATCCTGAATGAATATCAAAATATCAAATTATATCCTATGAAATGATCAAGTTTTTTGTTCTGCAATCATGGTTTAGTTTTCTTTGTAGAACTGCTTTCATATAGGACCCTCTTGGAATATATAACACCTAACTTCTCAATTTGTTGTAAACAGATATCAGATTTATTTTCTCCTTACCATGTAGTGCAATGTTGCATAGAGTAATTTCTTCCCCAAGCACTAAAAAAATTGGAAATGATTAATAAATTGTATAAAAAAATATGTTTCTTATATTTCTTGAGTTCAAGGAAATGGGTTCTAATTCTATTACCTCTAGTCATAGAACAAAAAATGCACCTCTTAATCAACTACATTTTCTAGCACTCCTTTAAAAAAAATCTTGTGCATAGATTTCACACTTACATTTTAAGAGTTTGATTCCAATTTCCTATCTTGGTGTCTATCTCAATATTGAACTCCCTTAAAGGTTCCTGGTGTATTTGTAATTTATTTCAAGTCTTATGTGTAGTTTAAGGTAACCTCTAAAGTTGTAGTTTTCCACCTAGATATCCCATCTTGAACTCAAGTTCTACTTCTCTTTCTCTCACATTTCTTTATATTACATCCTTTACTCTCTTCACTAATTTATAAAAATTCATAGAATACCAAACTTCCATTACAATATCTACTCTTGGATTTTCATTGTATAATTAAACCTCACATCTCCATTATCATCTCTCATCCTCCATCAAATGTATGAATTTTAACTATTAACTTTAACTACTATCTAAATCCTCCTATAATACCATCAATAACTATTTTTTACCTTACAACTATTCCATATTAAGATGTATCTCACCTAAAAAATCAATGTCCATCTTAGGTGCATAAATTTGCATGCAAGTTTAATGGCCAAAGATGAGGGTGGTCATCCTACCATTAAGAAATGGTTGTGTTCCATCTCTATTTCTATAAAATAAATGAGATTGCTAGCCTAGAATAGAATGGATGTGGGAGGAAATCTTGTCATAAAAGAAAGACTTGTCTTCAAATTCCAAAGGAATGAGAATGAGAAAAATAAAGGAATTAAAAATTCCTTTTATGTACTTTTGAAGAGACAAGATGCATTTGACAGAGTATCAAGGTCATGCCACATATATATAAGGCTTCACACATTTATACATAATTTGGTACATAGATGATTAGATGTGAGGGTTTGAACCCACTTAATTAATCAAGGATTATGTGTGTGCAAATGCATATCAAAATATTAAGTGAAGATTAAGGGTTGATAGAAAAATATGGTGTATGTGACATGTGAGGAGAACTTAACAAATTATAAAAAAGTTCATAAGAGGAAAGGAGATAAGGCATAAGATTAAATATTTACATTAATTATGTACCTTAGGTTATTACTTAGTGAGGATAGAAGACATATATTATGATGATGGTGCAAATAGCTATAAATTATTATTTAACTAATATTGAGGTTAACGATGGAATGAAATAAGGATAAAATTACCAAATGAATTTTATGAACTTCTACATACCTTGTTCTAACTTAGGTCTCATTTTTTCTCAAGATTGGATGACATTAGTAAATATTATGGAATTCGAATTTACACTTGTCACTTGCTATTATTCAAAAATTTCCATTTCCTCTTCAATACACCCATTTTATTCATATCCTACTAACATTGTAGTCTTTGAAACCACATCTCTTTGATGAATATTGTCAAATAGTTCAATTATTTTGTGCATGCTTCCATATTTTAAATACATCTTACACTAAAATCAAATGCTTATTAACCTTAATAAATACTAGAAAATAAATTTAGATAATATAACTCAAATAAATGAACTTATGAGAAATATAAATCCCTTTCAAAATTATCAACTCTTAATGAAATCTTAGACTTTATGAATATTATTTTCATTTGGCTTCATAATAAAAAAAACTAGGCTCTTTTAGAATAAGGGAAGCTATGCTAGCCTCATCCTACATGAGACTTGAAGAGATACATTGCATAAAAATTAAAGTTAAATCCAAGTTAAATTGATAGGATAAATAGGAGAAAATAGTTGGATTCATTATCTTGAAAAAAAATGAATTTCCTATGCAATAGCAATTGTATAACAAAAAGAAGGAATGTGGTATCAACGTGAAAACATCTAGAAAGAACACATATCAAATATTTATTTTTCAATAGTTGACTATCTATTGCTTATTAGTAGGTGATGTGTAAGAAAGTCTAGCTTGATTACTCTACAAAATCTAGGTTAGGGCTCTAATATCACTTAAAATATTTGATATCTAAAGAAAATAGAGATAAGAATGTTGGACTATTTTCCACATCTCCCTTTGGATTCAAGACATAGACTAATTGCCTCCCCTAGATTCATTTATCATTAGTGTTTTTATCAAACATTAAAAGGTCAATCTTTTGTTGTAATAGAAAACATGTTCCAACAAATGGTATCAGAGTTGAGTCATGGGTTCATATCCCCTTCGATTGATGCTAAAGAGGGCATTGTTGGGCTAATTCCCAACATCCCCCTTTGGATTCGGGACATGGACTAACCACCTCCCTTGAATCCATTTATCTAAGGGGTTTGTATCAAGTCTTAAAAGGTTGATATTTTAGCGTAACAACAAACATGTTCCAACAAAGAATGTATATTTGAAAAAAAAGAATCATATTTATCATTTTAATCAACAAGATGTTAATAAAAACTTACTCAATAATGTAAGACCAATTAAATACATTACATAAATATTGTATAAATCGTTAACAATAAAAATATATCACACAAATTATTGTTTGCATCTAACCTATGATTAATCTTTTTATGAAATTGACTATAATTTTTTTCTTTTTCACACAGTTCATTTTCTAATTTAAATTTTAGATTACGTTTGCATGACATTTTTATAATTACAATCGCTACTGATTAAGTTATTGAATTGAAAAATTACATGTCAACAAAAATAAAAACAAGTTGACTCCATTAGAAAACAAGGGCTGCAACGTAGCGAAGTTCCTACCAAAGAGTGCAAGGATGGTTTTGTTTTTGTTTTTTGTAGGAAAATGCACGAGAAACCCTTGATACAAATTAGATAGGGCTGAGATGAATAAAGAAGTGTAACTTAATTTCTTACTGGAAGACAAAAATTAGGATAAAATATGAAGATTGTAAGAAGGCATAAGTAACAACTTTTAAATAACTTAAACATCATTTTAACATATTTTTACATCAAGATGATACTATTCATATTGCTTCCAAATAACCAAAAAATATCTGAATGAGAATAATGATCTCTAAACATGCACCTTTCTCTGCTCCAACATAATGTTAATAAAAAACTAATAGAAATCAGATCTATTATTAATTGATTGATACGGTTAAAAATTAATGACTATTTAAAACTGCCCTCCTCTACTATAGTTCCAAGGCATATAAATAAATAAAAATATATTTCTGCCTCTGATGATGACCATCTATCTATGACAATCCAAAATATTTAAAAAGCATACTAAAAATAGCCTATTAACCAAAAAATAATTTATAGAATATAAAGAATATTGCTCAGATCACCATAAAGTATAATAATAAATCTTGATTAAAATTGCATACATAATTTTCAATAAAGCTCTAAACTTTTCCTTTTATCACGACTATTGAGCGCTTTTATCTCACCGATCTGCTCTGCGAACACTCGTCCCGTTAAAGAAAACCGTGCAATCCTGCTACGCAATCCCCACTTGACCTCAAGATCGAGGAGAAAAACGCTCAGAACAAGTCCTCATCACAGAGGCCGAATTCACAGAAATGCGCCCACATTTTTCCGATTTCGACCTGTGTTCTGCATCACCCGACGCAAAGCACGCGGGTGGGACATTGGAACAAGACGGCTGCTCTGAATGATGGAGATCTACAGAGCTGCAGCTCCTCTGCGATCTGATCATAACATCTTCACCCGTGGCCATGTACCACTCCATCGGCTGCTCCATCTCCTTCGTAGAATCATCATTTGAAATATCTTTGCGGAGGATAACTCCAGATCCGTTGTCAATAACAATGGTGTCCGCCGGCGGAGGAGCCTGCGATTCGACTAAATCAAAATCGGTGTCTGTGGGAATGGAGTGACCCGTGAACACAAGTATTTCTCGGCAGAGAGGACACGTTGTGTGCATGCTGAGCCACCTGTCGATGCACTTTCGATGGAAAGCGTGGCTGCAATTAGGAAGCAACCGCAGCATCTCGTAATTTTTGAAGTGGGCGAGGCATATTGCACACGCCGTGCATGTCGTCTGTGCTTTGAGGCCCTTCACCACACTGTAGCTGAAAATGGGAAAGCTCTCAATGACCTTTGGCTCCAGACCCTGGGCCGTCTCCCAACTGATGGGCTGCCACAAACCAACGATGCCCGTTGGTCTGGAAACCCTATGTCTTCGGCGTCTGCGGCATGTGTAGAAGAAAACAATGCACAAGAAGCAGCTGAGTAGCACTAGGGTCACGATCGTTTGGGGGGAATCGATGTTCAAGATGAAATCAAAGGTTTCGTTGTTATCCTCCGTTGAATTGTTGCTACTGTTATTATCTGCCAATCTCGCTCCTTTCAACAGGGTAATGGAGCTGGCATTGCTTCCCTGACATGCGGTAATATTGTCCATCTTCCCCGTAACCAGTCTTCTGCTCTTCATAGCCGAAGGCTACCGTGAAGCACAATTGAATTCTATGCATGATATGAAAGAATCACTGCAAGCGAGTCCTATGAACCCGACGGATTGCATGGTTTTCATGATCAATACGCCGTCTTCAATGCCAGATAGCCGGGCAAATCAATCATGCTGACGAGTTATACAACACCCACTTCTCGTAGACGACAGATGGCTAAGGAACTGTAGAAATTAATTTCGTCTGACGTGTTCAAGTCAGAACAGAGCTTAGCGGAATTTTGTGTATAGCTTTTATAGCTAATATTATTAGCTTACACCGCCCCGGTCACCCTCACCATCACCCAAATGTTGATTGTTCTACGTTTAGACTTTCGAAGGTGAATTTAAAAAAATTGGAGTATTATTAGGATTGGTGATTTCTTTTTGTGAGCATCATCTAGATGCAATGAGTGCTAAGTGTACCATTCATTCTCATGAGAAATGGGTTCTTGTGAACCACTACTCACGAATCATGGGTCAATGAGTTTGACTCAAAAAACTACACACTTGAATCCTGATAGCAATATCATACTTTAAAAAAATGTTCCAAGTTTAGGCTTTCAAAGGTGAACTTAAAAAAAATGATACCCATATTAAGTATGTCTTGCAAGGATCTTTGAAGAAAATACTATTCCAATAAAAGAAAATTTGGATCTATGTCTAGTAAGGCCTCGCTCTTTGAACCAAATTTTAAAATACGCAAATATAAAAAATTCAAAAAAGTGTAACTCAAATGGTTATCATTATTCTACCTTAACTAATCAATAAATAAATAAATCTTACAAATTAATCAATTTAACATTTATTTCTCAATAATTTTCATTTATGTGGATGTGAATTGGATATGGACTTTGTTGTTTCCCATCAACTTCGTAAAATTTTATGTTACCATTTTTTTAAACTAACATTAATATTTTGTCTAATCATCAATTACTTCTATAGGCTTTGATAACATTATCTTAATCATAAATTCATATTAATTTACTTGTAAACTAAGGTTTAGTTTGGTAATAAAAGCTTATGCCTAAGTATTTTTTATCAAATAGATAGCCTCAATTAATATCTAGTGGAATTCAAAATTGTAGAGGAATTCGAAATGTTCCAAACTTATCAGTTTAATGACTAGATTTGGGAGAAATTTCTAGTTATTAGTTCCATAAGAACTCAAGGAAACTAGATTTTTTGGAATGTAAATCCTTTAATTCTTCAAATTCATTAGCTCCAAAGATGCACTACATAACTCATTCAAATGGTCATTATAATTATTTTGTATGTTGTAGTGGTATTGGATTTTTTCTTTCTCATGTTTTAAAGTCACTACCGATTTCTTATTCTTGACATTGTGAATAAGAAAAGTACTCAACTAATCAATAAAACTTTTTCTTATAACGATTCATTATCCTAATACGTTTAGCATTAGTATTGTAGTAAAGTTGGTAAATAGTAATAAATGCATAAACTTTCTTTATGAGAATCTGATGGGGAAGTGGAAATTGATCTAGTCATTCATATCTCTACAATTTTACTAAACTTATCACTAGAAATTCGCCATTTTAATACATTTACCAATTTGTAAGAAAAGGGAGCGGAATTAAACATTATTTTGGATTTATTGGTCTTATTCACATCTAATATCCTTTTTCACATGAAAACACTAAAAGAGTCCCTCTAAGGAAAAGAACATTTTAACCATCTAAAAGGGTTTGCAAAAAAAAAAGTATGAGGATGGTTGTACATAAAATGGGTAGTGCAAATCATGTTTAATAGTAGGCAAGGTTCTCACAAGCTTAATTTTATGAACATGTTGACCTTTTTACTCATTTGTGGGAAAATGATGTAGGAATAGTTCATAGATATAAGGATATTCAAATTGTTCTATATCTAGTAGCTATTTCTATAGTAAAATTATATGAAATTACATTCTAAAGAAATAAAATCTCAATCATATAAAATAACTTCTATGAGACAAATAAGGGCTATAAGAGGTTAAGTGTTCAATATGCAATTGTTATTCAATTTTTAAAATGGTTATTTATAAAAATGTATTTCATTGAATACCTCTTAACAATCATAATAATTAGTGAATACAAACCTAGTACACCTTCCCCTAACCAACACTAAGGAGAGAGAAATGTTGATCCAATTGGACAAAATCTATAGTCACACAAATCTGTCCAGCTTAATTAAATAAATATTCTCTATTTATTTGATTAAAAATCCACTAGCCATCAGTTAATTAAATAAATATTTAATTAATTCATCTCCAAACATTCTTCTATTAATTAAATAAAATATTCAATTTATTTTAATCAATTCATTATACCAAATACAAATCAATTAAATAAATAAAATATATTTATTTAATTAAAATCCCCTTTTCCTCTTTTAAATAAATTAAGTAAAACATTTATTTAAATCATTATCCCCACCCCACTTGCATTTTCCTACAAATGCAACTTGCACACATTTATTGAAATAAATGAATTTTTATTTTAATAAAATCCTATTTTCCCTCACCCACCAAATCCACTTGCAAAAATCTAATCCCCTTCTAGATTCTTCTAACCCCTTCCTAATTAGCCTAATCCATCTCCTAATTATTGTCACATTCCTAAGCAAAATCGAGTCACTTCTCAAAGACTCCAAAGTCTTTGAAAAGCATTTAATGCTTTGTCTGTTCAACAAATTAACCCCCAAAGTTTTCCAAGACCACTAATGGCTCTTACATGACCATTTATGGCTCTTAAATAACCATTTATGGTTATTTCAAACTTGTCCCCCCAAACATTTATTGTTTTGACCATATTCATCCATTTCACATTTGCACAAGAGTTTATCCATTGGATAAAAGCTTTATTCTTTGAATAAAGAGTTTATTCATTCAACCAACCTTGACTTTAACTCCCAAGGTCATATCAAGCATTTAATGCTTATTCCCTCCCCTCTCAACCTATCTCACATTGACACTTGTCATCCTAGGATTGGGTTGAAAGCCCTCACATGGATTTGAAATCATTCAATCTTGACCCTTGTTGAGATTACTCAATCTCAACCATCCATTGCTCCATTTTTCCTATAAATAGAGCCCATTTCTTCATAATCCAGATCCTAAAAACTTGTATGCATTTAACCTATAGGCATTTTTAGAGAGCATTTAGCATAGCAAATTCTGATATTGTCATTTTGGTTAAAATAAATCATTTTAGTATCAATAGCTTAATATTTGCTTCTTTATTAACATATTTGGAGCACAATACTACAATCTCAATCCTCCATAAGCATCCATAGTGCAAAAAGCTACTGAGAGCTACACTATTTTGGAACTTGGAGAGGAGAGGAACAAGGGAGAAGAAGCCAAGAGCATGTTAGGAGGCATTTGGAGATGCCTCATCATATTTACCTTCCTAGTTAGACATTCTATCATGCTTTTGGTATCTCTTTTGATATGCTTGTGTAGGAAAGTATTTTGTTTATGATTTCTAACACTAACAACTTGGCTTTTCTTCTTGTTTGTGTTTTGTTATCATTCACTAATCTTCCCTTTTTGCAGAGCATCAAAATCAAATCTAAGAAAAAATAAAAAAGAAAAGGGAGTGCAAAATTTTTCATGACAAAATTGGGGTATGTGTGCAAGCAACAACAAATTACAAGTGAACTAGAAAAATTATCCATGTCGATAGATTTTCACAATCCATTAGTCTATCCGAGTATGAGCTTTTGGATTTGATTGTGTGAACTTTTTTGCATCAATTTTTTTGGATCACAATTTGTGATCCATTATCAAGATGATTGAAGAAAGCACAAGGAGAAAATGGATTATAATTTTGCGGACCCAAACACATAAAAAGAGAGGTGGAGAGAGAGGATACCAGGTTAGGGCAAGTGACATCTAAAGATAGGGAGATGAAATAGATCAAAATAAGTGAAAAAGGTTCTTGATAACAAAAAAGAAAACAACAAGGTGAAAAGAACAAAGATCACAACACCAATAAAATTCAACAAAAATAAAAAGAGTTAAAAAAGAACCAAAAATTAAAAAAACAACCAAACCAAAATAACCAGATAAAATAGACCACTTAAAAAGAAAAAGGAAAGAAAGAAGACAACAAGGTAAAGAGAACAAAGAGCACAACAATAATTAAAAAAAAGATCACAACAAAGATAAAATTAGTCACAAGCTTAATTAAGACAGAAATACAAAAGAAAAAACTAAAATAAAGCTATATGTGTGTGAGAGAGAGAGAATAAAAGTTTATGAATATGAACATGTATGTATGTATGTATGTATGTATGTATGTATGTACATAATATACATATAAATAAGAGTAAAAGGATTCTAAAAATAGAAATTGCACTAAAGAAAAATCCAAGGAAGAAATAAAAGAAAAGGCAAAAATAGAAACACTAAAAGAAGGCTAAGGAGAGGCTCCAATGAGCCAAAAACAATTATGAAGATAAAAATTCATGAAGAAAAAAAGAAGACATGAAAAAATATCACAGAGAAAATAACTAAATAAATGGGAGAAAATTGAAATAAAATCCCTAGAAATTAAAAGTCAAAAATATAAATATATGAAAGCAATAGAAAAGATTAAAAATGAAAATAACAAAGATGACAAAAATTATCTTGACAATTTTAAGATATGTGAATCCTTCAAGAACCCAACAAATGTCTCTAATTCCAACTAACCAAAATAAAACTAACACCGTCAAAGAATAAAAGTAGTAGAATGTCCTTTAACAATATGGAGATCTGATGAAATTTTATCCCCCTAGCAACAAAAAAAGTAAACCCTTTGGCAACTTTTAAAATTGAGAAATGACAAAAGAAAAAAAGATATTTAAATGAGTTCCCTATGTAGTTGGTAAGAACTATAGAAAGATAAGTGGCATATCTAGGTACAACACTAAACTGTCATTGCAATGCCTACTCATTTGTGGCGAACTTTAGATGCAAAAGATATGGCCCTAAAAATGAAAACAAGAAGATTTTGACTTTGAAAACCTATAAAAAAAATGTTGGGAGTATAATCAGAAGAAAACAATATCAACATCACTTAATCAAGCTCAAAACCAGCTTTTAAGCAATTTTTTGTTTTTGAAAAGTAGACACCATATGCAGAAGTTATAACCAATTTGCTAAAATAGGTCAAAATTGCCACATCGAGCTAAGAAAGGGGCTAAGGTTGCAATATGTACAATTGATGTTAGCATGATATCATACTCACATCATCAAATTTAAAAAATATTCCTTTTTCTATGAAAATATTATGATCATCCAAAAATATCAAACTTACTAGAATATTCCAATTTGATGTTGGAATCTCTGTTGAGGTGGTGATATCTATATGGAATATTAAGTTGATCACATGGATAGTATTTTTCATATGGATTGAACCCTAGAACTTGCCATAAAAAAAAGACCTATCATAAATTGAGATCAAGCAATATAGATTTCCTTAACAACCTAAAAATTGTATTAATGCACAAAATATTAATGAATTACAATGAATGATGAATCCTTATAGAAAAAATAATGAAATCCTAGATCTAAAATCCAGAGAAAGATTAAATCAACTAATGACAAGTGTCCACATCATATTGAATAAGACAACATGAAGTATTGTTAGCCTAATCTAATAAAAGAAAAATAATTCGTAAATTGAAGTTAAGTGAAAAAGGGAATAAAGGACCTAATTGGATAATTAATTAGTTGATATCCTATACTTACTCAAACATCTTGTGTCTTTGAATTTGTAAAATTGATCGTAATGATTTGGATCAAAGAAAACTTGATGCTATAACCCTCTTATTAAAAACCTCCTAAAGGAATCTATTAACACCACATTAGTCCCAAAAGTATATATCTTCATTGGTGTACATATTAGAAAAATTTGTAGAAATAAAAGATAAACTTGTAGTTGTACAAACATCAAGTTGCACCACACCAAGACTAAATCACATGTCATAACATCTAGCCATAAGCTAGAGGTCAAAGATACATCTATAATAAAATATAGAGTAGAAAGATTGAATTCCAAAGTTTTGAACCCAATCATTACATATATTACATAACTATGTTAATATCAACACATCCAATCTAATTATTTAAAAAAAAAAATTCTAATACTTTTACTTATTAATTAAACATTTTTAATTCTATTAAATAATTTATTCATTATCATTATTTCAATCATATTTATTAAACTTTAGATTCTTTAATTTAATCATATGTATTTTATAAAAAATGTGCTTTTTTTTTAAATTATAAATAGTGTGTTTATTTCTCCAAATATATCAAGCTTTTAACCCCTGACCAATTGTTTTAATTCAAAAACATCTTGTATATGGTTTTTTTTAAGATTTTTAATACTAATTAATCTTACAAGGGAGAATTGGAGGAATAACAATACCTACTAAATAGACAAAGGAAAAGGACAAGGAGAATTTTCTTGACAAAGTAGTATTACAAATTATTACATTAAAATTTATTTTATCTCCAAGGTGCATCAAATGATAAGTTTAATTCGATATAATCATTAAAGTTCAATTATATCCAAACATCGAGACAACGTGAAAAACAAGGCTAAACAATAAAAAACAATTGTAGCAATTTGTGTGAAATTACTTGATTATTACGTTTAAATAGTGGAAGCTGTTGGTAGGGTGGATTATAACTAAATCTGATAAGATTTTCTCTTCTTTCCAGTTTATTCGCAGTCAAGCAGACGCGGTAACGGCAGGTGCCGGTAAACCATGTTTGGAGATATGCCCAAAGTTCGTCGACGTTAATAACACGAACTTGAGTTACCGGTTTTCGACTCCGTCGAAATAATCGACAAAAAAGTCAGTAAAATTCAATGTCGTTGCGATAAAAACAGAAGGTCGTGGGATCGAAACTTGGGGCTAGCATTTTCCTCAGCCGGCGGAATGGAAACAGGTATGAATTTGTTTTAGCTTGTATGGATTGTTCTAATTTGAATTTTCTAATTGGCATTGTACTACTACCCTCCACGATGCGCCTACCTAATAGGTTGAAGACAAGAAGCAGAGAGAAAATCATAGGAAAAGTTGAACTGGAAAGCCAAAGGGGGCATCGAGATTATACGACGGAATGCACACGACTGTAGTGTTTATAAAGCAATTGGTTTGTGGGGAATTTTAATTAATGAAAAGCAGACAAATAGTTGTAGAGAAGATGAATTTCACTGCACTGACCCCAGCAGATGACGGAAGCTTTTACTCCCCCAACAATCTGAGACCCATTACGCCTATCAAAGTAGCGAGACTGGCAGATAACAAAAGCCGAGATGCTTCGGATGGGGATAACCAAGACCCTTACAACCCGAATTTGAATTGGTCCGTAATGATCATTGGCATCATTCTCATCTGCATTTTCTGTTTCGTTTCTATCTTGTCCATCTATGCCCGCCGCCGAGCAAGGAGAGCTTTCGGGCAAGCGGGTAATAATACCAATTACTGGGATGGGACACAGGGTCTGGATCCAGCCGTCATTGAGAGTTTTCCCATTTTCAGCTACAACAGGTTAAAGGGCCTCAAAGCCCAGCCCAAATTCTCTGACTGTGCCGTCTGCCTCACAGACTTCAAGGAGCATGAGATGCTACGGTTGCTTCCCAAGTGCAGCCACGCGTTCCATCCAGAGTGCATCGATTTGTGGCTCTCCTCCAACACAACTTGTCCCGTTTGCCGAACGAGCTTTCTGCCCGCCGACGACTCCGAACCCACCGTAACGGACTTCGATATCCTCCAACCGCAGACGCGGCTGGCGCCTCCCGAGGAGAATATGGTTGTTATAGACAACGGACACCGATCGAGCAATCCTGCGGATTTTGCGAACAACCAAGCAACGATTGAGGCATCTGGCAACGATTCAACAGGGTACTCGTTATTAAGGGTGCGTAAGGAATTGGATCAGGGCACGCAGTGGTTCATCGCTTCGGGTGAGGGCCTCACGCCCGGGTTGCACTGGAGCTGCAGCTTTGTTGCAAACCGTAAAATTTCGCAGGAGTCGGCTAGTTCTAGTGCGCCGCCAACATGGTCTAGACTGGGCAACTCTTTGGTAGACACGGGGCGCAGATCCACATCGGAAAGATGGGAGAGCGTTTCTGTGCGTCCGCCATCGTTGGAAAGAAGTTTTTCTGAGCGATTTTTATCTCAGGGTAGCGATCAAATCGGGTCCGAGCAGCAGGATAGCTCGTTTGAAGAGGATGTTGAGTTGGTCGATGGGAAGAGACATACGAGGAGACGGGACGGACCGTTCGGAGGACGGATCGGTGTCCCATGGGGGTCAAAGTGAGGATAACTATGCCGCATGGTACTAGGTTTATTTATGCGGTTTGTAAATGGGCGGCACTTAGGTGGCTGGTGAAAGGTAGCCTATCAATCTCTCCGCTTCTGAAAGGTATTATCTATTTCTCTTTCTCTTTTCAAGAAGACTTCATTCATATTCTTTCTTCAGGACCTAGTTTTTTGGGAAGCAACAACAACTTCTCTGCAAATGGCCTTCGGGCTTTAATCCAAAGGTTCGTCTCGTGGGCGCCATTTTGACTTGGGTCTGGCTCCCGGGTCTTTGCAGGTATCGCCAACTCCTTTGGGCAGTTCATTTCTCTGGATGCCATCATTAAACAAAGGTCCTGCTTGGTGCTTGTGCAGTTTTCTGCTAGTATTGTGCCTAGTTCATCTTTACCTCTATCAATAGAATTGAAATCTACCGATTGAATTTGAGAACTCGACTCCTTTCTGCCAGCTCTGTTCCTCTGCAATAATTGTCCAAAAGGTGGACATAGAGCTTTGTCTAACAAGATGAAAGGCAAGGGTTTGTTGGTTTCGTCCTCGACAGATGGGGTGTAATTTGGTTCTAGCTCTAAGCCATGGAGTCGGCTCGAAAGTCTAGGAGTGAGGAGGCTAAGGTGGTGGATTCTCCAAAGACAGTGTGTGAGGAGGCTTTGCTCCCCTTGGTTTTAAATCTCAATAAGAATTCCCCTGTGCAAGAATTCTTGTATTCCCCTCTTGAAGTCTCCCTAGATGTTATGCTGCCTCTTCCAATGCAAGAAATCTTGGACGAGAGTATAGATTGCAACACTCAATTTATTGAAATGCTTGCAATTCTTTATACATGACTCTCTGCACTCGATGCACACTTGAATGATTGGTTGTCCAAGAAAAAATAACTCAATGCATTTATTTACTTTTAAGTCTTTAAGCAACGCTTCTATTGTCGATTTGATAGGCCGAATTATGTGTTGTATGGCCAACTTGGCTGCACGATGAGGTGACTTCATGCACTCGCGACTCTATGAGGATATCTGTTAGGAGATAAATTAATTATCTGTCGGCACAAACGAGCAACGATCGACTTCTAGAGACTTCAACACTTCACGTGAATCATGAGTGCACTATTTCAACTGTCCATCCATTAATTGTGTATCCAACCCTTCTCTAGAGTCTTCTAGAGTCTTCTAAATATTTAATATGTATCTTCTTATAAATTTAATGGAAAGGGCCTGTGTTCAGCAGAGGTCAAATTTGAGTTTCTCACCATGTTTTAAATCATGGTATCAGAGCCTATGGTTCATGAGCTTCCTAGAACCAGAACAATCTGAAGGATCAGAAAAACAAGAAACTCAAGTGTCCTGCAAGTCCTTTCAATTTTTTTGGGACTCCCTAATATGCCCTTCTCTGCCTCATTCTCTAATTTCTGCAACGTCTGCTGATGTTGGCTCTCATGGATAGAAAATTGAAGGATTTGTATGTTCCAAGTTCTATTCTCAACAGATCATGGCTTTCTTATTTTATTTGGTAAAGTCTGAAGTGAGATGAGTGTGGTTGAAGGAAGGTTGTATATTGTAGCAGATTTAAAGAGTTTTATGAGACTATGCCAACACTTGAGGATTTGTATGAAGTAAGATTGTGTGTTGGCAGATGATATATTTCTGATGTTCTCTTTTTTTCTGGAGCTTGTGACTATCACAGAAGTGAACAAAGAAGGTAGCGGAGATAGCAAAGAGGAGACCTTCAATGCCGTGGAAGGAGTTATCAATGGTGGGACAAAAAAGTTGCTTAAGTCTATCATGTAGATCTGTGTTTGAGTCTGAAGAAATAGATTAGAGGTTGGGGGCAGTGATAGAAAAAGAGTATCTTTTATGTTTTTAGATAATGTGACTATTGAGCTTAAACTTAGGAATCATGACCATAGTTCTCAGGTTTTGTATACTGGAACTATTTAACAAATGGAGTGTCAAAATATTGGTTCAAGATCTATATTGTAATAGATGGTGTTTCAAACATAGGAAATTTGTAAGTGTTTTGTCTTAGGTGTGGCATATAGGTTGTGTTTGTAGATTAATTGTGTGTAAATATTAAATGCAAATTTAGCTATGATAGTTGCAGTTGCAGATGCAGAGAGTGCAAAGTGTTTGGATTGAAGATGAGAAAAATTATGTCTCTAAATTTGAAGGCTATGTCATTGTCAAAGATTGATCAAGTGTAGCAAGTATGTGCAAAGTGAAACCGTGGAGCTTGAAAGCATGATGGACTGTTCCTTATCTGTCAAAAATCGTTAAAGAATTATTGTGATCCCCCATAGTATTGAGATGTTAATGGGCATTTTTGGGAAAATGTTTGTGTGTGAGTCACTTTTGTTAAAAGGCGAATCTAAAGTATGGATTGTACCTATATTGTTGTAAGGGGTGAATGATCGGTGGTACCCGACATCCCAAAGTATTTTGTTTTATCATTATTGATGAACCATGTATCCGAAAAGATTTCATATAGAACTAGCGAGCACAACGACTAGTTACCCATGTGTCTCGGTAGATGGATTTCTTTTTATATGGACTCAATAAGCTTGCAGTGATGACAAATAGTGTGTGTTGTATATTGGTTTCCCCGTTATGGTTCATGGTCATTTGAGACTTTGAGTAATAGGTTTGTGGTAAGTCTAAACCACTTAAGTGAAATTTTGTGGTGAGCTTGAAACCACTTGTCTTAGTTAGGGGTGAGCCATAAAAAAAAAACCAAAGTGATTTTGAAAAGAGGAAGGTGATTTTCAAGGGGAAGACCATAGGACACAAAAGTCCATTTAGACATGAGTTGTGATGTGTTTGTAAATGGGTACCTAAGAAGGCTTTAGGTCGGGACCCATCCATTTTAATTTATGGGGGGATGTTAGAAGATAAATTAATTATCTGTCTGTACAGATGAGCAACGATTGACTTATAGAGACTTCAACACTTCATGTGAATCATGAGTGCACTATTTCAACCATCCATCCATTAATTCTATATCCAACTATTCTCTAGAGTCTTCTAAACATTTAATATGTATCTTCTTATAAATTCAATGGAAAGGGCCTGTGATTAGCAAAGCTCAAATTGAGTTTCTCACCATATTTTTAGTCATGGTATCAGAGCCTATGTCCTGTCAGTCCTTTCAATTTGTTTGGGACTCCCTACCATGCCCTTCTCTGGCTCATTCTTCGCCAGTATTTTGTATGTTACTATAACTAGACTAGATATTGCATATGCAGTTGGTATTGTTTCCAGGTACATGGCAAATCCACACATTGAACATTGGAAAGCGGTTAAAAGAATAATAAAATACAATAAGGGTACTTATCAGCTTTGTATTGAATACAAATATGGAGGAGAGCCTACTTTAATTGGATATACAGATTTTGATTATGTAGGTGACATTGACGATATAAAATCAACTTCGGGCTACATCTTTCATCTTGGATCAGGACCAATTTCTTGGAGCAACAAAAAGAAATCAACAACGTCACTATCATCAATGGAGGCTGAATATATTGGTTCATCAAAGGCATCTCTAGAAGCATTGTGGCTTAGAAGACTACTTCAAGAAACATATCATCCACAAGATTCTCCCACTATAATAATTTATGATAATCAAAGCACTATTAACCTAGCAAAAAATCTTGTATATCATGCTAGGTCTAAGCATATAGAAGAGCATCATAATTTTGTTTGAGATCTAATTGAAAGTCAAGTGGTGGAGCTACAATTTTGTGGCATGAAAAAACAAATTGTTGACATATTTACAAAAGCATTGCCTATTGTAAAATTTATCAAACTAAGAGACATGTTACATCTCAAGGAGGTTTCTATTCTCTCCAAATAAACATTATGGGGGGTGTTGGAAATAATGTTTATATTAACTGCAGTATGGAGTAGGCATTTTATTAACTACAGAACTCTCTAGCATGTTATCCTCCAGATTTTCCTGGAAACTTTTCTCTTCCAGAAAATTCTTGTACCGACTTCCCAATTCATTGTATATGGTAGTTCTAGAGATCTAAAAATATAACAATATACCTTCAGCCTGTACATGTGAGTGCAAACAACATACTGTTGTAATTGTATGCATATAACTTAATATTATGTTGCTTTGTTTTTATGTGCAAGTGTTCTTTTCTCTTGCTTTATTTCTACTGTAAAAAATATACTCTTTCTTTATTGTGCAAATTTTCTCTGTTTTACTTATTTCAATATGCTATCTGATCGTATTTTGACCTCGAATAGTGATATATGAATTTTGTAGTGTGAATTTTTTTATTCTGTAGGTTGCATGTTGACTATGAGAAGCACTTGTAATTATTAGAGGCAAGTGAACTAAACTACAACAAAGGAAAGAACATCAACATAGAAAAATTGATGAGAAATTTTCATTTGGGTATTTAAGATCAAGAAGTGTGCTTCATTCTCATCCAAAAAGGAGGGAAGTTAATAAAGGATTCTCTTGGTATCTCTTTGCCTATAATTAAATTAAATGAAAAAAATTATTATGACTGGGTATCTCATAATGAAATCACTCTAACTCTTCAAAATTATTATGAAATTGTTACTAGCAGTGAACAAAGACTAACAAATCCTTGAAAAGACCAAGAAATTGGGATAAAAGGGATAAAAAGGAAGAAACACTAATCAAGCTTACACTTTCAAAGGAAGTTTTTCCAAAAGTTTGCAATGAAAGAAGTGGAGTCAAAGTATGGGATATTTTGAAAAACCTATAGCAAAATTCAGGTGATGTATGGATCCTATCTCTTACAACAAAATTATATAATATAAAATTATCAAACTCAGATCATAAGCTCATGATGAAGAGTTGGATATAGTTCACTCATGATTCAGTAGAGCTCTAATACCATGTTAGAAGATAAAATAATTATCTCTCAGAACAAACAAGCAATGATTGACTTCTAGAGACTTCAACACTTGACATGAATCATGAGTGCCCTATTTCAATCGTCCATCCATTAATTTTGTATCCAACTATTCTCCAGAGTCTTCTAAACATTTAATATATATCTTCTTATAAATTCAATGGAAAGGTCTTGTGTTCAGCAGAGGTCAAATTTGAGTTTCTCACCATATTTTTAATGATGGTACCCAATCCTATGTTTCATGAGCTTCCTAGAACCAGAACAATCTGAAGGATCAGAAAAGAAAGAAGCTCAAGTGTCCTTCCAGTCCTTTCAATTTTTTTGGGACTCCCTATCATGCCCTTCTCTGCCTCATTCTCTAATTTTTGCAATATCTGCCTGATGTTGGCTCTCATGGATTGAAAATTGAAGAGTTTGTATGTTCCAAATTCTATTCTCAGCAGATCGTGGATTTCTTATTTGATTTGGTAAAGTATGCAGTGAGATGTGCATGGTTGAAGGAAGGTTGTATATTGTAGCAGATTTAAAGAGTGTTCTGAGACTATGCCAACACTTGTGGATTCATATGCAACAAGATTGTGTGTTGTCGGAGGATCTATTTTTTATTTTCCCTGTCTTTTTTTCTGGAGCTTGTGACTATCACAAAAGTGAAAAAATAAGGTAGCGGAGATATAAAAGAGGAGACCTTCAATGTCGTGGAAGGAGTTATCAATGGTGGGATGAAAAAGTTGCTTAAGTCTATCATATAGATATGTGTTTGAGTCTATGAAGGAAGAGATTAGAGGTTGCAGGTAGTGATAGAAAAAGAGTATCTTTTATGTTTCTAGATAATGTGACTATTAAGCTTAAACTCAGGAATCATGACCATAGTTCTCAAGTTTTGTATATTGGAACTATTTACCAAATGGAGTGTCAGAATATTGGTTCAAGATCTATATTGTCATAGATGATGTTTCAAATATAGGAAATTTGTAAGTGTTTTGTCTTAGGTGTGGCATCTAGGTTGTGTTTGTGGATTAATTGTTTGTAAATATTAAATATAAAGTTATCTATGATAGTTGCAGATGCTTAAAGTACAAAGTGTTTGGGTTGAAGATGAGAAAATTTGTGTCTCTAAATCTGAAGGCTATGTCGTTATCAACGATGGTTCAAGTGTGGCAAGTCTGTGCAAAGTGAAACAGTGGAACTTGAAGGCGTGATGAATTGTGCATCGTCAAAGCATTGTTTTGATCCCCCATAGTATTATTTGTGAATGGGCATAGTTGATGAGTTTGTTTATTTTTTGGGAACATGTTTGTGTGTGAGTCACCTTTGTTAAAAGACAAATCTAAAGTATGGATTCTACCTAAGTTGTTGTAAGGGGTGCATGATCGGTGGTACCCGACACCTCGAAAGTGTTTGGTTTAATATATTGATGAACAATGTATCTGAAAATATTTCTTATAGAACTAGCGAGCACAACAGCTGGTTACCCATATGTCTTAGTAGATGGATTTCTTTTTATATGGACTCAATAATCAATCTATATATAAGCTTTTAGTGATGACAAATAGTTTGTGCATGTTGTATATAATCATTTGAGATCTTTGAGTAATATGTTTCTGGTAAGCCTAAACCACTTAAGTGAAATTTTGTGGTGATCTTGAAACCACTTGTCTCAGGTAGGGGTGAGCCGTAAAAAAAGAAAAACTAAATTAATTTTGATGAGAGGAAAGTAATTTTTAAGGGGAAGACCATAGCACACAAAATCCCACTTAGACAGGAGTTGTGAAGTGATTGTAAATGGGTTCCTAAGAAGGCTTTAGGTCAGGACCCATCCATTTTAATTTATGCGGGGATATAAAAAATAATTAGATAATTATTTTATGGGGGATGCTAGAAGATAAATTAATTATCTATCAGCACAAACAAGCAATGATTGACTTATAGAGACTTCAACACTTCACATGAATCACGAGTGCACTATTTCAACTGTCCATCCATTAATTTTGTATCCAACTCTTCTCTAGAGTCTTCTAAACATTTAATATGTTTCTTCTTATAAATTCAATGGAAAGGGCATGTGTTCAATGTTAAATGCGATTGAATTAATACTTAGATAATGTAAATTGTCAAGTAATACACCCATTGATAGATAATTAATTAATATATAGCTCAATATATTCAAAATATATAAATTATCAAGTGTATATTATATACCTTGAATTAATTTCTCATTAAATCAAACCGCAAAAAAGAAAAACACGGTCACCATCTTTAACACCATCATTGTCTTGGAACTGAATCGACTCTAGTGCTATGTACAAGACGTATAGTACTAAATATATTGAAGAAATCTTTAATTTTTGTTTATATAAATATTTATCTTTTCTATATATTACTGAATATATTGAGTTATATTTAAATTAATAGTATATATTATTAAATTTATCATTATACTAATAAATTCTCATAATAAGAATATATATTTGTTTATATATTCACTTTGTAGCATTATAGATAATACTATTATGAGACATATAGCTCAATAGTATTCAGTAAGATACTTTATAATATATAAACACTTATCTTTTTTTTATTTATAACTGAGACATAATAATATACAGTATAATATATAGTATAATGCTATATATACTATTTTGTTTGAGAAAGAATGATTCTTCCTTCTTCTCGCCCAGCTTGAATGCCCAATAAATAGTGGATTAATCCTAGATCAGTTATTTCAAAAGATTGTTTAAGTAGTTCCTTGGTATTTTCAATACATTTTGTGTGATCTCTTGTAATGATCAAATCATCTACGTATAATATAATAATAACAATTTTTCCATCAATATGCTTTACATACACATCTGGATCAGCTTTCCTTCTTTTAAATTCTGCTCCTGTAAAGTATTCATTTATTTTGGAGTATCATGCCCTTGGAGCTTGTTTAAGACCATATAATAATTTTTTAAATCTACACACTAAATGTTCTTCACCAAATTTAACAAATCCTAGTGGTTGTTGCATATAAATTTCTTCTTTTAAATCACCATGTAGAAATGCACTTTTTACATCCATTTGAAAAAAAATCCAAACAAACTTTGTAGATAAAGCAACTATTGTACGAATAGAAGTCATTTTGGCAACTGGAGCAAAGGTTTCAGTATAGTTAATACCTTCTGCTTGTGAGAAACCTTTAGCCACTAGCCTTAATTTGTGTTTTTCAATAGCTCCATCTGATGTGAACTTTTCTCTGTAGGTCCACTTGCAACCAATCACCTTTTTCCCTTTTGGAAGTGTTGTTAATTCCCATGTTCCATTTTTCATCAAATATTTGTACTCATCTTGCATAGTTGTTTCACATTCATCTTTTCCTTTTGCTTCTTCATATGTATTTGAAGTATCAACTTGCATCACCATAGTCATTAGAGCATAGTTAGCAAACATATTTTTGGGACCCTCTTTGATAAATTTCTTGAATGCTTCTAGACTTCCTTGTGTTTTCACCATCACTTTCACTTGATTCATCAGCTTGTGTTTCTTCCTCTCCTGCAGAAGATGACACACTTTCATTTGAATTATGAGTAGATTTATCTTCTTCAATCAAAATTGGAAAGTAAGATAATTTAGCAGAATGATTACTTTCAATATCTTCATCAAACCATACATTCATTTTGATATGAATTTCATTTGTTTGAGGACTGTATAACCTATATCCTTTTGACTCCTCACTATACCCTACCATTATGCACTTCTCACTTTTCCTTTCAAGTTCGTTCCTTCTTTCATTAGGAATGTGGGCATATGCATTACAACCAAAGACTCTAAAATGAGACACTATAGGCTTTCTTCCACTCCATGCCTCTTCTGGTGTTATGTTCAAAACTGCCTTAGTAGGTGTTCTATTCAAGATATATATAGTAGTATGAACTACTTCAGCCTAAAATTTAGCTTCTATGTTTCTAGAGTGAAGCAAACATCTAACCATTTCTATTATAGCTCTATTTTTTCTTTTAGCAACCCCATTTTGTTGGGGTGAATAAGAAACTGTTGATTCTTTCTTTATGACATGTTGTTTACAAAATTCTAAGAATGCTTTATTCATATATTCAATCCCTCTATATGTTCTTATTATCTTTCAACATTTTCCACTTTGTTTTTCAACCAAAGCTTTGAACTCTTTAAACTTATGAAACACTTCATCCTTCTTTTATTAAAATTATACCCATTTTTTTCTATAATCATCTATAAATGTGAGAACATGCCTTGATCCTCCAAGTGAAGGTATTCTAAAAGGACCCATTACATCACTATGAACCAAATATAAAGGAGTTTTTTTCCTCCATGATTTTCCTTGTTGGAAACTTTCGACATGTTTCTTTCCCATTGCACATCCTTCACATACCTTACGTCTTGGTGAGTTTTTTGGAAGCCCATGCACCATATGTAGTTTCTCCATAAGCTTGAGGCTTTGATAGTTGACATGTCCCTATCGCTCATACCATAACTTTCTTATATCATCATATTGGGCAATAGCACACATATGATCATCTCCACATGTAGAAGTAAATTCCTTAAACTTATATAATCCATTCTCCATTTTACCAATTGCAGTCACTCTATAATTATCATTCACATCTTTGATTAAACATTTGTCATTGTATAACTCTATTTTACACCCTTGATTTGCAATTTGAGATACAAAAAGAAGATTTGTTTTCAATTCAAGAACTAACTTCACATTTTTTAACACATCATTATCAACTTCGATATTTCTAGACCCTTTAACTTCCAAAGAACTGTTATTTCCCAAATATATTTTTTATGTACTACTTTCACTTATTAATTCAAATTGTTCCTTATTATTGAGCTATTGTTGTGTTGTAGTATTCTTCTGTGCATAAACTTGGGAATTAATACCATGTCACAAACATCAATTTCATACTTTTGTTAGAAGGCAAATACTTTTGTTAGAAGATAAATTAATTATTTGTTTGCATATTTATATTACTTGTATACTGAATTATCCACCATGAATTATATATATTGAACACCAAATTGTCAAGTGTTTATATATATTATTGAATTAATTCATGTTGCATACCATAAGTGTTAATATTAAAAATATACATTCTTATTATGAGAATTTACCAGTATATTCACTTTTAATCCTACTTCATATGGTGTATTAGATGGTTTACAATCAATCATATTAAATCTCCTTAATACATCAAGAGCATATTTTGTTACAAGATAAATTAGATAATTCTTTGTTGCATTGTCTCGGTTATAAATAATAAAAAAATATTAGTGTTTATATATTATAAAGTATCTTAATGAATATTACATGTCTCATAATAGTATTATATATAATGCTGCAAAGTGTATATATAAAAATATATATATTCATATTATGAGAATTTATCAATATAATTCTCATTATACTGAATATTATTGTATAAATATGTAAAGTGGAAAATTGGGAACCTTAGCCAATTCACCACTTGGAAGAAGAGGAAATTCACTAGGCTCCAATTTTCACTTGAGAGGGACTTTACATTCAAAAGAGGGGGATGAATCAACTAGATTCAATCTCAGCTGATGTAGGGCTTGAATACTAAGTAGATCGGTATGGATTAAAATGTAATTGACCCTCTTTTATAAGTTGATTAATTGAATTAAGAAAAAAGTGCTGAAAATGGAGACAAAGTATGTGAAAATAGTGAGCTACAAATTTGGGATTCAGCCGTGCACCTGGATCTGAGAAGTTTGAGATGATTGGGAGCTGCTAAGTGAAATCCGAAAAAAGTTGCAGGGAGCGTGTGTTCGGACAGGGGCGCCCTCCTATCGGTCCTCCAAATTTTCTGCACATTGAAAAGGATTTTTTCATCTCTGTGAATAAACCTTAATTATAGAAGTATAGCTACGCACATATTTCCTACACACAGAAAGAAAGAGAAATGTGTTGGGAATAGGGGTTTGTCTTTAGATCAAACCTTGGTTTTGGAATTAACCTAGTGGTTGAAATAATGTAAATGGAAGGACTAAAAGTAGAAATCCTCCTCTTTGAGGGGATATAAAATTGAAATGCTTATACATCTTTGTGAAGTGTTTTTCTTGCCTCCACATGGAATTAGGGTTTCATGAAGTAGAATATTGATCTCCTCTTCAATGCTTGAAATATTGTCTCTATTTTTGCTCCAAAGCTTGAAGGAAGACTAAAAATGCTCAATTTCTCTTGAATGCTTGATACTTGATGATAGATTCGATAGGATTTCTTGTTGTTCTATCAAATGAGAGGGGAAATCCCTCTTATATACTTTCTAGTTCGTTTAATTGATTGATTTTCTGACTTGAGCTGACATAGGAGGTAATTCCCACTTCAAATTTGAGTTAGGTCCAAGGGGAGAAGATCAAGGGAGGTCCCAAATAGATGATCCCAGGGCGCCACGCCCCGGTCCTGCCCTATTTTGGGGCATGATCAAGGTGTGGGCATAGCACAAGGTTGAATTTCAATATGTTTTTGATGTGCATGAGCATATTCAGGTCTCCGATCAGGCCAAGGGGTGCAAACACTAAGACGAAGATCCAAATGTTGTCGAAAATTGTAAGGGGTGCAATTTTAAGACGTTAGAAAATATAAAGTATCTTACAAAATTTATCGGTTATAACTATACAGAAAGATAAGTGTTTATATATTATAAAGTATCTTACTAAATATTATTGAGCTATATGTCTCATAATAGTATTATATTTAATGCTGCAAAGTGTATATATATATATATATATATATATATATATATATATATATATATATATATATATATATATATATATATATATATATATATATATATATATATATATATATATATATATATATATATATATATATATATATATATATATATATATATATATATATATATATATATATATATATATATATATATATATATATAATATTCTTATTATGAGAATGCTATATAATGTGTTGAAGTATCTTATTGTATATTATTGAGAATTTTTATATATTATAGAATATGCTCTTGATGTATTAATAAAATGTATAGCAATATATACACAGATACATAACAAATGTTGTGGAGACTATAGACTAGAGTTAGGAACAATAATAATGGTGGAAACGTGAAAGAAGTTTCTTGAATGGTTGCATGTGAAATTCATGAACGGAGCTTGGTCGATGGAAGGTTTGTGCTGACAATGTATGTTGGTCTATGGTCAATAATATTTAGTGATTTTTAATTGATGGATCTAGAAGGGTTGTGATAGTCACTATGGTCATGATTAGTTTAGTAGAGCTCACCAGAGAATTTGATCACATTGAAGATTTGGTGATTATTCTCTGGTGAGCTCTACTAGACTAATAATTTAGTTCATGAATTAGAATACCATAGTCACTATAATATATAAATATTAGTATACCTAATATATTTTATGAGATTATAAATTTAAATGGTATTCCAAAGTATACCTGATATATTAAAAGCAAAGTGATCAAATTAATACCGTGTTAGAATACTGTTTTATCATTATTGATGTATTCCTAAGTTGATGTTTATTAAAACATCATTGATGGGAAGCTCTAAATATGGTATTCATGAATAATAGTCACTCACCATTGATGCCTGCATTTCTCTATTTAAATTCAATTGTAAATGTGAGAACTAATAGAATTGGGTCAAAAAATTAACAAGGATGCTCGTATTGTCACCCCACTATGTATTGTCTATATCTTTTAGCACTCATATCTACCCAATGAAGTTGAATACTTATAGGGTTGTGAGTACCCAATAATATCTAGAGAAACTAATTCCATACACTTCATTATGTCTAATGGTGATGCCATCAAGTGGATTTGGAACCTATGTAACTTTCACCTTAGTTGTGGCTAGTAGCCCATACTATGATATTGATTAAAAACATGGTGAGAAATTCAAATTTGAGCTTTGCTGAACATAGGCCCTTTCCATTGAATTTATAGGAAGATACATATTAAAAGTTTAGAAGACTATGGAGAAGAGTTGGATACAAAATTAATGGATGGAAAGTTGAAACAATGCACTCATGATTGGTGGTGAGAAAATTTGTGTCTCTAATATGAAGGCTATGTCATTGTCAAAAGTGGGTCAAGTATGGCAAGTGTGTGCGAAGTGATGTCGTGGAGCTTGAAGGCATGATGATTTATGCATTGTTAAAGGATTTTTGTGATCCCTCATAGTATTAAACCAAACACTTTCGGCATGATGATCGTGGCTTTATTATTTGATTTGGTAAAGTCAAGAGTGAGATGTGTGTGGCTGAAGGAAGGTTGTATATTGTAGCAGATTTAAAGAGTTTAAAGCTTTGGCTAAAAACCAAAGTGGAAAATGTTTAAAGATTACAAGAACAGATAGAGGAACTGAATATATGAATAAAGCATTCTTAGAATTTTGTAAACAACATGGCATAAAGAAGCAAACAATAATTTCTTATTCACCCCAACAAAATGGGGTTGCTAAAAGAAAAAATAGAACTATAATAGAAATGGCTAGATGTTTGCTTCAATCTAGAAACATAGAAGCTAATATTTGGGTTGAAGCAGTTCATATTGTTGTATATATCTTGAATAGAACACCTACTAAGGAAATTTTGAACATAACACCAGAAGAGGCATGGAGTGGAAGAAGTCCTACAGTGTCTCATTTTAGAGTTTGTTGGTGTTTTTTCTTATAACCTATAGTCCCAAGGACCTCAACATATTTTAGGTTAGCAAGTTAACCTTCAATCTGTCTTCAAAGTGACCTACGAATTGAAGACAGGAAAATACCAACAATAACAAGGCCCTTACATGCATTCTTCACTTCATGTCCTACCCAAACTCAAGAGAATATTCCTATTTGAAATAAGCAATTTCCAAATATCCTAAAACTCTTATGGATATACGAGTTGCAATTGGTAGATTCTTCTCAGAAAAAATAGGGGATACTATATGCAATTAACACAAACAATTCCTTGATCCCACAACATTTTGAAGCATTCTGAGGCAAGAGATAGTAATGGTGATGTCCCAAAGAAATCAGGGAACCTCAAACATACACCAAGGAAAAAAAACCCCTCAACCACCTAAAACAAAAAAAACTAAATAAAAATTAAAATAATTTCAAATGAGATTCAGAAAAAACCCCTTTATCAGACAGTAAGTCCATTGCCTTATCCATTGGGACAGAGTCAAAAAACCAGAAAACAAAAACCAAACCCCATGATGCAAAAGAACTCAAATTAGTGAATTCTCATATGCTCATGCTTGGCATCAACACAATTCTACTATTTTATTACATGCATCCATTCTTGTTTATCCTTCAAAATTTATTGAATTCACTACAACCCATGCACAAAATTTTTAATGTCCTCCTTGAGAACAACCCATGAATGTTGTTACACAATGATATAATCATACCATAACAAACTAATACATTCTTAATATATTATCTTATATGAAATCAGGAAACAAGTTAGGAGATAGAGTATGCATTAATGGAAGAATTTCTTTTCATTACTAACTGAAATTTACAACATAAAGAACACACTTCCTGTCTGTAAATAAAACTCAAAAACCTAGGACAAGGGGCTAACCTGCAACTATCCTACCTATGAGGGAGAAAAATTTTGGAACCACTTTCAATAGACATGGTATTCCTTTTATAGAAAATAAGGAATGCACAAGGTACCGACTGTTTACACTTGGAATTTTTATCATGACTCACCATTCTACCTATAACAGAAAAATGAAACTTCCACAAAGAAAATAATAATAAGGTGCATCCAAAAAATTAAGTTGCAGCTTAATCGCCTTTGAGTTGTGCCACCATCACATTGCAATTGCACACTTGGCTCCATTTGATACCATAGAAGGGAGCATCCCATGACCTAAATGGGAAGCTCATAGTCCTGGACTGGCAGCAATGAAAGTGGAAAGAGGAGCTTTCACACGAATATTGTGAATAGAGAAGGGGTCACAACTTCCATGGGCTTGCAACATCATACAAACTACATCTTAACAATCCACCTTCCCTTATTGTCCTTTTAATCTCCTCTTCCGCTACCTCTGTTCCATTTGGTAGTGCGAGGAAAAAATCTAATGACCCTTGAAAGGTTCATTCAGACTAAAAAGGCCTTTCAAAATCCTCGTGGCCATTAGGCATCATTTCAAAAAACCCCTGGCCATACCATAGCTCAACAACATGATATCTAGCCAGTATTACAAAATATACACTTATTAAATGCATAACGTTGTTGCTCCATTCTTTGCACAATCATGAATTCCATCTACAAAACAACTTCCATCATCTCTTTCTATCAAATTTCAACTCTGCTAATTATATAGAGACAATATGGCTACTAAAAATATCCTTGTAATAGCTTCTCATGCAATCTATTCTTTATGATTTTTGCTTTGAAATCCTATTTCTTTTTGCCAACTGTAAACTCCAAAAAATTTATATGCGTGCAATTCAACTCATCGCCATTTGAATTTTGCATGCATATTATCAAACGACTCCTCCTTAATTCATTCTTGAACAAGAAATCTAGCCACGATCTTATTGTAATCCTCCAATTAGATTTGCACATCTTTTGGTCTGGGCCTACATCTGATTAGACACTCCTTCATACCTACTCTCTCATATTCAGAGGGTGAACCCACAATAGTGGGCTACACTTTTTTGCCAATTTTGACACTTCATGAATTTTCATTTTCAGAAAAAACCTCACATTTGGACACTTATTAGTACTAAACCATAAGGAATTTATAGATGATGTGAACTAGTGATTTGTGACATTTTATGTATAGATTCTAAATATATTTTAAAAAAAAATTTTGAATCAAATTGTTTTCATTTTTCTATCTCCCTCAAAAACTAGTTTTGTACAAAAAACAACATTTTTAAAGAGTGATACTCATTTGGTATGGCATAAATTCTTTTCTAAAATAGACATGAATTTGATTCTTTCGAATTTAGTTTTGTGACATCCATATCTAATGTTTCCAATTGGTTTCATAACATTATCTTCAATATTTCATATTTTATTAAGTTTTTAAGTCAAGTTAACTGTAATTTTGACATATGTTCATTTGGTTGATCATAACTTGTTGTGTATGTATCCAAATTCAATTTTTTTTTTGTTGGAAAGAGGACTTCAATGCCTAGTGCATAGATAATTTTCAAAAAAAAATTTCACTTGTTTACTAGTTTTCCAAAATCGTTGAACTTAGAAGTTGATATTCAATATGAAACCTATGTTTAGTTAATCTAAAAAAACAAAATCATAATAAACTCTTTATATATTAAAATAATAGTCATTAGAAATATTGCTTTGAGTACTACCATCATGCAATTGGTTTTTTCAAAATTCGTCCATTTGAGCTTTGAAGGCCAAAAATATGTAAAAACCATGAGAGGTTTGGGGGGAGTCCAAAACCAAGCACATTTGATAGAACATATCAAAGGGGGTTTGGTCGAACCCCCCTTCTATCAAACCCCCTAATGCAAATTTTGTTTTTTAATGCTTGTTGGGTTCGATTGGAAGTGGGTTTTGATTGAATGTGTCTTTTACACTCGATTGAAAGGGGGTTTCAATAGAACATGGCTAAAATCTATTTTTGGACAAAAGTCAATTTTTTTGTCCAAAAAAGTGTAACCCACTATTGTGGGTTCACCCATGACAACTACTTGAAAATAGAGAAATAACATCTCTTTACTTAGGATTACAAAACTTCCATCATTTACCATATTGGGCGCCAAATTCGTGATTTCGAATCTCCACCATCGATGTTACTAAATTTGACCCTAATCAACCAGTCAAAACCTTCATGCAATCCATGTAGAACTCTGCTATGTGCCCAGGATGTCACATCTGATTTTGAACAGTTAAATGATCTCTCCATATATGCACATCCTCCTCTAGTCTTTAGGAAATAAACCAGCGGAATCAAGGGGTATGAGTTCATTGCCCATGTTCATTCACGCAAGCCCGCAGGTTACCTTCAATGTCATCATAATATCATGCGAGGTCGTGGAACATGGAAACAACCCAACACACTGGAGAGCCTTTTACATAGATGTGAGCTTGTGGTTTCCAAATTGGCCATTCCTAATATCTTGCGAGAAAGTGGGACCCATCATTCTTACCATCACTCATCTCTATGTGCCTGCAAAGAAAAGTCCATTCCCAGGGATAACATTGTGAGGGCATGCGTGAATCCAAATTGATACCCACGTGCCCACCACAAACTTTTGGTTAGGAAAATAGAAGCGCGGGGGCATAGAAAAAGATGCATATTTACCGAAATGTAATCTACAGGCCCATGGCACTAAAAAAAGAAAAGGCAAATAACTAACGAGGTGGCGGAAAACAAATCTTACGAAAACAAAAGAGAACATGAAACTTACAACAAGGGTAGAAATGGTCGTGAAACTTTACTCGTAGGGGACCAATAATGGAAAAGGGAAGAACAATATTGAACATAAGAAAACCACCCCATAATCAAAAAGGGCAAACAAGATGTCAACCTACAAGCCCAAAATTTGTCAACCTAGTAGCAAAATTAATACTGCAAAAATGCAAAAAAATTGTAGTCGTAATAGAGTCTTTGGTTGTAATGAATACACCCACTTTCCTAATGAAAGAAGGAACAAACTTGAAAGGAAAGGTGAGAAGTGCATAATGGTAGGGTATAGTGAGGAGTCAAAAGGATATAGGTTATACAGTCCTAAAATAAACTAAATTCATATCAAAAGGAATGTATCGTTTGATGAAGATATTGAAAGTAATCATTCTCCTACATTATCTTACTTTCCAATATTTATTGAAGAAGATAAATCTACTCCCAATTGAGTCTATCTTTGTAGAGTTGTAAGAGGTTATGGGAAACAACCAAATGTAATGGTATTTGGCTTTTGTGAAGAGTTGCAACTCTGTCATAGATGTAACATGTTTTTACAATCAATATAAAAATAGTTTGTTATGTATGATGTCTACAAGTGGTATCAGAGCTCTACTTCTATCACTAAATTATCAGTTTAGTAGAGCTCAAAAAAGAATTTGATCACATAGAAGATTTAGAGATTATAATTAATGTTTCAAGAACGGTTGTGATAGTCGCTATGTTCATGATTCGTGAGTTTAAGCTCATAATTAATTATCAATTGAGTAATAGGTTTGTTGTAAGTCTAAACCACTGAAGTGAAAGTTTATGGTGATCTTGAAACCACATGTCTCAGTTAGGGGTGAGTCATGAAAAAAAAAACCCAAAGTGATTTTGATGAGAGGAAAGTGTTTTTTAAGGGGAAGACCATAGAACACAAAAGCCCATTTAGACAAGAGTTGTGAAATGATTGTAAATGGGTACCTAAGAAGGCTTTAGGAAGGGACCCATCCATTTTATTTTATGGGAGAATATAAAAAACAATCTGATAATTAATTTATAGGGGGATATAAAAAACAGTCTGATAATTAATTTATAGGGGGATATAAAAAACAATTAGATAATTAATTTATGGGGGGATGTTAGAAGATAAATTAATTATCTATCAAGACAGACCAGCACCGATTGACTTCTAGAGACTTTAGCACTTCACATGAATCATGGGTGCATTGTTTTAATTGTCCATTCATTAATTCTGTATCTAACCCTTCTCTAGAGTCTTCTAAATATTTAATATTTATCTTCTTATAAATTCAATGGTAAGGGTTTGTGTTTAGTAGAGATCAAATTTGAGTTTCTCGCCATGTTTTTAATCAAATTATGAGTAATCAATGGTATTAAATCTTTTCCTTGCTTGATATCTAAGATCTGATGATGTCTTTCTCTTGTCTTTGTCCAACTGTTGTGGCAGTCCTTTCAAACTTCAATATGCAACTTCCTAGAAACTTGCCATCTATAGACATCTTGCCAAATACTTTTCTTTCACTTGAACCTATTATTCCCTTTGAAAAAATTTCTTGATTGGTATCAACTTCCGCTTGTGAACATTGATACTTGAACAAATTCTTGATCATGCCTGTAATTTTCTGCCAATCGGATCCAAAGCTCTATCCACAATTCATCTTCATACAACCTGTCACATATTCATTATTTTTTTCTCTATTATAGCACATCTTTTCGCAATGATTTCTTAGCCCACATAGGGCACACAGATGTAAATCCCAACATTTATCTTTTTTATGGCCTTTCCTATTACAATGTGAACATTTATACTTAAACAAATTTGATCAAAAACATGGTGAGAAACTCAAATTTGAGCTCTACTGAACATAGACCCTTACCATTGAATTAATAAGAAGATACATATTAAATGTTTAGAAGACTCTTGAGAAGGGATAGATACATAATTAATGGATGGGTAGTTGAAACAGTGCACTCATGATTCACGTGAAGTGTTGAAGTCTGTGGAAGTTAATTGGTGATGGTCTATGCGGATTGATAATTAATTTATCTTCTAACATCGCCCCATAAATTAATTATCAAATTGTTTTCTATATCCCTCCATAAATTAATTATCAGATTGTTTTTTATATCCCCCCATAAACTAAAATGGATGGGTCTCATCCTAAATCCTTATTAGGTACCCATTTATAGTCACTTCACAACTCTTGTCTAAATGGGATTTTTGTGTGCTATGGTCTTCTCCTTAAAAAACACTTTCCTCTCATCAAAATCACTTTGGTTTTTTTTTTACGTCTCACCCCTAACCGAGACAAGTGGTTTCAATCTCACCCCAAAATTTCACTTAAGTGGTTTAGGCTTACCACAAACCTATTATTCAAAGGTCTCAAATGACCATGAACCATCATAATGGGAAAACCAATATACAACATACACTATTTGTCATCACTATGGTCTTGTACATAGATTGATTATTGAGTCCACATAAAATGAAATTCATCTACCAGGACACATGGGTAACTAGATGTTGTGAGAGGGCTAGTTCTAAAGGAAATCTATTTAGATACATGGTTCATCAATATATTAAACCAAACACTTTCGGGGTGTCAAGTACCACCAATAATGCACCCCTTACAACAATTTAGGTAGAATCTATACTTAATATTTTCCTTTTAACAAAGGTGACTAACACATAAAAAATTTCCCAAAAAATAAACAAACTCATCAACTATGCCCATTCAGAAACAATACTATTAGGGATCACACTAATGCTTTAACAAAGCACAATTCATCATGCCTTAAAGCTCCATGATTTCACTTTTCACACACTTTCCATGCTTGAACCATCTTTAACAGCAACATAACCTTCAAATTTAGAGACACAAATTTTCTCATCTTCAACCTAGACACTTTGCACTCTCTACATCTACAACTATCATAGCTAACTTTCCATTTTATAACTACACACAATTAATCCATAAACACAACCTATATGCCATGCCTAAGACAAAACACTTACAAATTTCCTATGTTTGAAATACCATCTATGGCAATACAGATATTAAACCAATATTCTGACGCTCCATTTGGTAAATAGTTCCAGCATACAGAACCTGAGAACTATGGTCATGATTCTTGAGTTTAAGCTCAATAGTCACATTATCTAGAAACATAAAAGATACTCTTTATCTATCACTGCCCCCAACCTCTAATGTATTCAAGTTCATAGACTCAAACACAGATCTACATGACAGACAAGCAAATTTTTCGTCCCACCATTGATAACTCTTTCCATGGTATTGAAGGTCTCCTCTTTGCTATCTCTGCTACCTTCTTTGTTCACTTTTGTGATAGTCACAAGCTCCAAAAAATAAAGTCAAGGAAGAGAAGAAATAGATCCTCTAGAAAAACACAATCTTGCTGCATACAAATCCTCAAGTGTTGCCATAGTCTCTGAACACTCTTTAAATCCGCTACAATATATAACCTTCCTTCAACCACACACATCTCACTACAGACTTTACCAAATAAAATAAGAAATCCATGATCTACTAAGAATAGAACTTGGAACATACAAACCCTTTAATTTTCTATCCATGAGAACCAACATCAGGCAGACGTTGCAAGAAATCATAGAATGAGGCAAAGAAGGGCATGGTAGGGAGCCCCAAAAAAATTGAAAGGACTGGCAGGACACTTGAGCTTCTTGTTTTTCTGATCCTTTAGATTTTTCTAGTTCTAGGAAGCTCATGAACCATAGGCTCTAATACCATGATAAAAAAAACATGGTGAGAAAATCAAATTTGAGCTCTGCTAAACACGGGCAGTTTCCATTGAATTTATAAGAAGATATATATTAAATGTTTAGAATACTCTAGAGAAGAGTTTGATATAGAATTAATGGATGGATAGTTGAAATAGTGCACTTGTGATTCACGTGAAGTGTCAAAGTCTCTAGAAGTCAATCATTGCTCATCTATGCCAACAGATGATTAATTTACCTTCTAACATCACCCATAAATTAACTATTTAATTATTTTTGATATCCCCCCATAAATTAAAATGGATGGGTCCCGACCTAAAGCCTTCTTAAGTACCCATTTACTTTCACTTCACAACTCCTGTCTAAATGGAATTTTGTGTGTTATGCTCTTCCCCTTAAAAATCACTTTCCTCTCATCAAAATCACATTTTTTTTAATGGCTCACCCCTAACCGAGACAAGTAGTTTCAAGCTCACCACAAAATTTCAATTAGATCTCAAACAAAATGATGATGCATTTCTATATTCTTAGCTGTCAAAAACCATTAAAGCATTATGGCTCTGATACCATGATAAAAGCCATCTAGAAACTCAAATTTGATCTCTACTGAACACAGACCCTTACAACATGAAGAATAAAGCTCATAATTTATCTTTTTTTCTAGAGCTTGTGACTATCACATAAGTGAACAAAGGAGGTAGCATAGATAACAAAGAGAATAGCTTCACTACCGTAAAAAAAAAAACCAAAGTGATTTTGATGAGAGGAAAGTGTTTTTTAAGGGGAAGACCATAACACACAAAAGCCCATTTAGATAGGAGTTGTGAAGTGATTGTAAATGGGTACCTAAGAAGGCTTTAGGTTAGGACCCATCCATTTTAGTTGATGGGGGAATATGAAAAATAATTTGAAAGTTACTTTATGGGGGAATATAAAAAATAATTAGATAATTAATTTATGGGGGGATGTTAGAAGATAAATTAATTATCTGTCCACACAGACTAGCACCGATGGACTTGTAGAGACTCCAGCACTTCACATGAATCATGAGTGCACTGTTTCAACTATCCATCCATTAATTATGTATCTAACCCTTCTCCAGAGTCTTCTAAACATTTAATAAGTATCTTCCTTTAAATTCAATGGTAAGGGTTTGCATTCTGTAGAGCTCAAATTTGATTTTCTCACCGTTTTTATAATCAAATTTGTTTAAGTATAAATGTTCACATTGTAATAGGAAAGGTAATAGAAAAGATAAATATTGGGATTTGCATCTATGTACCCTATGTGGGTTGAGAAATCATTATGAAAATATGTGTTGGAATAGAGAAACAAATAATGAATATGTGACAGGTTGTATGAAGACTTATGGATGGAGCTTTGGTATTAATGTATACAGAACCTGAGAACTATGGTCATGATTCTTGAGTTTAAGCTCAATAGTCACATTATCTAGATACATAAAAGATACTCTTTTTCTATCACTACCCCCAACCTCTAATCTCTTCCTTCACAGACTCAATAGTCACTAAGAGATTCTTATTATCTAAGTATAGTCACTTACAATTGATACATAATTAACGGATGGGCAGTTAAATACACTTTATATTTAATATTAATTCACATAAATTAGAACTCTATTGAACTGATAATTTAGTTCATGAATTATTAACAACTATTATGATAATTTTCTATACATCAAATTAGATCTCTACCTGCATTTATCTTAATATTTATATATTATTGAGTAGAATATTAATACTGAAGGCAAGTATTAATATTTGGTAGAGCTCTACTTGCATTTAAATACCTCTAAATTCAATTGTTGTGTTTGTGGATTAATTATGTAAATATTAAATGCAAAGTTAGCTATGATAGTTGCAGATGCAGAGAGTGCAAAGTGTTTGGGTTGAAGATAAGAAAATTTGTGTCTCTAAATATGAAGGCTATGTCACTATCAAAGATGGGTCAAGTGTAGCAAGTTTGTGCAAAGTGAAACCGTGGATCTTGAAAGCATGATTGATTGCGCTTTATCTGTCAAAAATTGTTAAAGCATTATCGTGATCCCCCATAGTATTGTCATGTTTGTGTGTGAGTCACTTTTGTTAAAAGGAAAATCTGAAGTATGGATTTTACCTATAATGTTGTAAGAGGTTCATGATTGGTGGTACCCGACACCCCAAAGTATTTTGTTTTATCATTATTAATGAATCATGTATCTAAAAATATTTCTTATAGAACTAGTGAGCACAGTGGTTGGTTACCTATGTGTCTCAGTAGATGGATTTCTTTTTATATGGACTCAATAATCAATCTATGTACAAGCTCGCAGTGATGACAAATAGTGTGTGTTGTATATTGGTTTCCCCATTATGATGGTTCATGGTCATTTGAGACCTTTGAGTAATATGTTTGTGGTAAGCCTAAACCACTTAAGTGAAAGTTTGTGGTGAGCTTGAAACCACTTGTCTCGATTAGGGGTGAGCCATAATCTAAAAAACCAAAGTGTTTTTTAAGGGGAAGACCATAGGACACAAAAGCCCATTTAGATGGGAGTTGTGAAGTGATTTTAAATGGGTAACTAATAAGGCTTTAGACCGGGACCCATCCATTTTAATTTATGGGAGAATATCAAAAGCAAGTAGATAATTAATTTATGGGGGGATGTTAGAAGATAAATTAATTATTTGTTAGCACAGATGAGCAAGGATTGACTACTAGAGACTTCAACACTTCACCTGAATCATGAGTGCACTATTTCAACTGTCCATCCATTAATTCTTTATCCAATTGTTCTCTAGAGTCTTCCAAACATTTAATATGTATCTTCTTATAAATTCAATGAAAAGGGCCTTCTTTAGCATAGCTCAAATTTGAGTTTCTCACCATTTTTTTCTCAAGCTCTTGAACCATAGGCTTTAATACTATGAGCTTGATAAGACATAGATGAGCAACGATAAATTAATTCTATCAGAACAAACTAGTTGCTTTCATAATAATTAATACAAATAAGAATTAGTCCAACACAAATACTTTGGGGTGTAGAATAAATCAATACTATGTAAATACCATGCACACAAATTTAGAAGATAAATTAATACCATGTTAAGTATACTGAGTTTCTCACCATGGTATTTAAATGGTGTTAGAAGATAAAGTAATACCATGTTAAGTATGAAATTGATTTTTTTGACATGGTATTGATGAAATTGATGTGCATACCATTGTGAGTAAATTATTGTTTTACCATTATTAATATCATGTTAAGTATTAATAACAATATTCTTACATGGTATTAATTTACCTTCTAACAAACATGGTATTAATTTCTCACCTTTGTATTAATTATTCCTAGTATTCTATCAGGCACATACTACTTGCTCTACTGAACCTGGGATGGGAGTGTTAGAAGATAAATTAATTATCTGTCGGCACAGACGAGCAACGATTGACTTCTAGAGACTTCAGCACTTCACGTGAATCAGGAGTGCACTATTTCATCTATCCATCCATTAATTTTGTATCCAACTCTTCTCCCGAGTCTTATAAACATTTAATATATATCTTCTTATAAATTCAATGAAAATGGCCTATGTTCAGTAGAGCTCAAATTTCAGTTTCTCACCATATTTTTTTATCATGGTATGCCTATGGTTCATGAGCTTCCTGGAACCAGAACAATCTAAGGGTGTAATCATGGAGATGTGCCACACTTTGGGCCAACTAAGGGTAGTCCGACCAGACTACCCCTGGGCCATGTAGTGCCACGTGGAACCTACGGGGTGTCGAAATGACACCAGGAGTCCAGTTGGACTTAGTTTGGCTAGACTCCGTAGTTCAAATGAGTCCATTAAAAAAAAATTCAATTTTTTTTTTATAGTTTGAAATAAGGATAGTCCAGCCAGAGTAGCCTATGTGTCATTTAATGTGGCACAAAAAGGTGAAAAACTCTGTATTTCTGAAACTTTTCACTTTTGCTCAATTTTTCTTCAAGCAGAATATTTTTTTGCAAAAATTAAAAAAAAAATCCCTTTTGTAGAGGTCGAAGTCATGAATCTAGATATATAGTTTTTTTAGTATTTTGATTAATTGTAATATTTTTTATTAATTAAACATTGTGAGTATATTTTTAAAGTTAAAAAATAGGCTAATTAGAAATTTAAAAAAATACTAAATGATATTAAAAAAATTATTTTTCACTAGGTGAGAGAATCTTCTCGAGAAGGGTTTTTTTTTTGGTTAATGATAAATTTAGTAGTCAAAAGGTGATGCTGAATGAAAATTGTCAAATTTAGCTATGTTGGACTTCAAAATATTATAACGAGAAAAATATACATCAAAATTATTATTATTTTTTTAACACTGCATATATATGTTCTCTATGTGGAAAAAAAATATGAAAAAAATAAGTCTGTTTTTATTTTTTTGGTGACACCAACTAGAACCCCCGATTTTTAGCATTTTTTCAGCAATGAAAAATTTGTCTTTGAATTTATAAAAAAAATATCAATTTTTTTCCTAAATTTTTTAAAAAATAGCAGGCATAAATTTCATTCATATTTCTACATTTGATCAGTTTACATCATTTCAAAATTCAATTTAGAAATGCCACTTTTATGTGGTTGAAGTTTAACAGTTTTAGTTGTGTTGGTCGGTTCCTTTATAAAAGTGTGACACAACATTGTGCTTTTACCCCTAAAGGATCAAAAAAACAAGAAGTTCAAGTGTCCTACTAGTCCTTTCATTTTTTGGGGGGCTACCTACCATGCCCTTCTCTGCCTCATTCTCTAATTTCCTATAGCGTCTGCTTGATGTTGGCTCTCAAGGATAGAAAATTGAAGGGTTTGTATGTTCCAAGTTCTATTATCAGCAGATTGTGGCTTTCTTATTTGATTTGGTAAAGTCTACAATGACATGTGTGTGGTTGAAGGAAGGTTGTGTATTGTAGCAGATTTAAAGAGTGTTATGAGATTATGCCAACACTTGAGGATTTATATGTAGCAAGATGATGTGTTGCCAGAGGATCTATTTTTGTTCTTCCCTATCTTTTTTTCTGGATCTTGTGCCTATCAAATAAGTGAACAAAGAAGGTAGTGGAGATAGCAAAGAGGAGACCTTCAATGTCTTCGAAGGAGTTATCAATGGTGGGACAAAAGAGTTGCTTAAGTCTATCATGTAGTTTCATGTTTGAGTCTATAAAGGAAGAGATTAAAGGTTGGGGGAAGTGATAGAAAAAGAGTATCTTTTATGTTTCTAAATTTTTGTGACTATTGAGCTTAAACTCAGGAGCCATGACCATAGTTCTCCAATTATGTATACTGGAACTATTTAGCGAATGGAGTATCAGAATATTGGTTCAAGGTCTATATTGCCATAGATGGTGTTTCAAATATAGGAAATTTGTAAGTGTTTTGTCTTAGGTGTGGCATATAGGCTGTGTTTGTGGATTAATTGTGTGTAAATATTAAATGCAAAGTTAGCTATGATAGTTGCAGATGTAGAGAGCGCAAAGTGTGTGGGTTGAAGATGAGAAAAATTGTGTCTCTAAATCTGAAGGCTATGTCATTGTTAAAGATGAGTCAAGTGTAGAAAGTGTGTGCAAAGTGAAACCATGGAGCTTGAAAGCATGATGGATTGTGCCTTATTTTTCAAAAATTATTAAAGCATTATTGTGATCCCCTATAGTATTAAGATGTTAATGGGCATTTTTGGGAAAATGTTTGTGTGGAGTCACTTTTGTTAAAAGGAAAATATGAAGTATGTATTGTACCTATATTGTTGTAAGGGTTGCATGATCTATGGTACCTGAAACCCCCAAAGTATTTTGTTTTATCATTATTGATAAACCATGTATCTAAAAAAGATTTCCTATAGAACTAGCGAGCACAATGACTGGTTACCCATGTGTCTCGGTAGATAGATTTTTTTTATATGGACTCAATAATCAATCTATGTACTTGATCCCACAGTGATGACAAATAGTGTGTGCATTGTATATTGGTTTCCTCATTATGATGGTTCATGGTAGTTAGAGACCATTGAGTAATAGGTTTGTGGTAAGCCTAAATCACTTAAGTGAAAGTTTGTGTTGAGCTTGAAACCACTTGTCTTGGTTACAAATAATAATATACTGATAAATTTTATCCGTATAAAGGAATGTAATATATTATTGATAATTATTCTTATAAAGGAAAGAATTGTCAATATACAGATAAATTAATTATCAGTATAACATCCCCCAATTAATTAATTATTTAATTGTTTTTGATATTCCCCAACAAATTAAAATGGATGGGTCCTGGCCTAAAGCCTTCTTAGGTACCCATTTACAATCACTTCACAACTCATGTTTAAATGGTCTTTTGTGTGCTATGGTCTTCCTCTTAAAAAACACTTTCCTCTCATCAAAATCACTTTTTTTTTATGGCTCATCCCTAACCAAGACAAGTGGTTTCAAGCTCACCACAATCTTTCGCTTAAGTGGTCTAGGCTTACCACAAACCTATTACTCAAAAATCTCAAATGACCATGAACCATCATAATGAGGAAACCAATATATAATGCACACACTATTTGTCATCACTACGGGCTTGTACATAGATTGATTATTGATTCCATATAAAAATAAATTCATCTACTGAAACGCATGGGTAACTAGCCGTTGTGCTTGCTAGTTATATAGGGAATGTTTTGAGACACATGATTCATCAACATATTAAACCAAATACTTTCAGGTTGTCGGGTACCATAGATCATGTACCCCTTACAAAAACTTAGGTAGAATACACACTTTAGTTTTTCCTTTTAACAAAGGTGACTAGCACACAAACATTTTCCCCAAAACAAACAAACTCATCAACTATGCCCATTCACAAACAATACTATGGGAGATCACACAAATTCTTTAACGATGCACAAATCATCATGCCTTCAAGCTCTGTGGTGTCACTCCACACACACTTGCCACACTTGACCCACTTTTGACAATGGCATAGCCTTCAGATTTAGAGACAAAAATTTTCTCACCACCAATAAAAACACTGTGCAAATTTGATAAAATACCTCAACATCTTCTAATAGCACTACTTCACCATCGGGCCCTCATCAAATCGAACCACAAAAAGAAAAACACCAACACCATCTTTAACACCATCACTATCCTGGAATTGATTCAACTCTAAATATACACCAGTGGTAGTAGAAAGGGTTCACTCAATAACAAAGATTGTTAGTCATACAAAACACGTCCAAGAATGAAACTCAAAAGCTCTCAAAAAGACATGAAGAGGGTTATGACTTCCAAAAGAAGTGAAATGACTATTCAAAGATTCCAAAAGAAAATTTCCCAATCTCTTATTCACACCACAAAGAATTCACATGGCCCTAATCTTCCTTACACGGCCAATAAACCCACTCAACTTCTAAATTCTAGGCAAATAGCTTCAGCTATGGTAGAAAGAAGCTCACAAGAGAACACAACGCAACATAACACAACAAATTGGAGTGCTCACACCTTCAATATAAACACATTGCATCTTGGGCAATCACAACCCATATGACTCGTGACTTAGTCTACTGAAACATGAGCTGAGAAAACACTACAAATAGAGAAACATAGAAACAATCTGAAGTGCACACTATAGAGCCAACCTAGGAGAAAATGCAAACACAAAAACAAGCTAACAAGAGGGAATCTAGCATTGTAAAACCTTAGCAATAAACTCTTCCTTTCAAAATCTTCAAAAAAATCATCAGCCTCAATGAACAACTATCTCTACCTCTTCTCATACTTTACTAGCAACAACAACAATTTACTTGTTGGCAATAGAACTGGCCAAAACTTCTATGATTATTGTTCTTTATCATCAACACTCCTTCAAATTCTCTGGTATACAATCCCTCAATTCTTGTTCTTTATCATCAACACTCCTTCAAATTATATAGTATACACTCCCTCAGGTTGTTCTGGCTTCAAACAACTCATAAACAATAGGCTCTGATACCATGATAAAAAAACATGGTGAGAAACTCAAATTTGAGCTCTGTTGAACATGAACTCTTTCGATTGAATTTATTAGAAGATACATATTAAATGTTCAGAAGACTATATAGAAGATTTGGATACAAAATTAATGGATGGATAGTTGAAACAGTACACTCATGATTCACGTGAAGTGCTGAAATCTCTAGAAGTCCATCGTTCCTCGTATATGCTGATAGTAAATTAATTTATCTTCTAACATGGTGCTAGAAAGAGAGCTTTGATAATTTATAAGAAGATACCACTTATAATCATTGATAGTCACTATGGTCATGATTCTAGAGTTTAAGCTCATAATTAATTATCAATAAATCTTGTTGACCACAAAGCAACATACATTGTCGGCACAGACTTGCCACCCACCAAGCTTCATTCATGAATTTCACATGCAGCCATTCAAGAAACTTCTTTCACATGTCTACCATTATTGTTGCAACTAACTCTAGTCTACAGTCTCCACAACATTTATTATGCATCTCCCTATATATTGATTGAATGGAAATGAAATCTTAGAGCTCAATTATGGGTTTCTCCTTTGTATTTTTGTTTGTTTTCATGGTATTAAAGCCTATGGTTCATGAGCTTCCTAGAACCATAACAATCTGAAGGATCAAAAAAACAAGAAGCTCAAGTGTTCTGCTAGTCCTTTCAATTTTTTTGGGACTCCCTACCATGCCATTCTCTGCCTCATTCTCTGATTTCCTGTAAAATTTGCCTGATGTTGGCTCTCATGGATAAAAAATTGAAGGGTTTGTATGTTCCAAGTTCTATTCTCAGAAGATCGTGGCTTTCTTTTTTGATTTGGTAAAGTTTGCAGTGAGATGTGTGTTGTTTAAGGAAGGTTGTGTATTGTAGTATATTTAAAGAGTGGTCTGAGACTATGCCAACACTTGAGGATTTGTATGCAACAATATTGTGTGTTGCTGGAGGATCTATTTCTACTCTTTCCTATCTTTTTTTCTAGATCTTGTGACTATCATAGAAGTGAACAAACAAGGTAGCAAAGATAACAAAGAGGAGACCTACAATTTCGTGGAAGGAGTTATCAATGGTGGAACAAAAAATTTGTTTAAGTCTATCATGTAGATATGTGTTTAAGTCTGTGAAAGAAGAGATTGGAGGTTGGGGGCAATGATAGAAAAAGAATATCTTTTATGTTTCTAGATAATGTGACTATTGAGCTTAAACTCATGAACCATGACCATAGTTCTCAGGTTTTTTATACTGGAACTATTTACCGAATGGAGTGTCAGAATATTTGTTCAAGATCTATATTGTCATAGATGTTGTTTTAAATATAGGAAATTTGTAAGTGTTTTATCCTAGGTGTGGCATATAGGCTGTGTTAATGGATTAATTGTGTGTAAATATTAAATACAAAGTTAGCTATGATAGTTGCAGATGCAGAGAGTGCAAAGTGTTTGGGTTGAACATGAGAAAATTTGTGTCTGTAAATCTGAAGGCTATGTCACTATCAAAGATGGGTCATGTAGAAAGCGTGTGCAAAGTGAAACCATGGAGCTTGAAAGCATGATGGACTATTCCTTATCTGTCAAAAATCAGTAAAGCATTATTGTGATCCCCCATAGTATTGAGATGTTTATGTGTGAGTCACCTTTATTAAAAGGCAAATCTGAAGTATGGATTGTACCTATATTGTTGTAAGGGGTGCATGATCGATAGTACCCAAGACCCCAAAGTATTGTGTTTTATCATTATTGACAAACCATGTATCTAAAAAATATTTCCTATAGAACTAGCAAGCGCAACTACTAGTTACCCGTGTGTCTTGGTAGATGGATTTCTTTTTATATGGACTCAATAATCAATCTATGTACAAGCCATCTATGATGACAAATAGTGTGTGCATTGTATATTAGTTCCCCTATTATGATGGTTCATGATCATTTGGGACCTTTGAGTAATAGGTTTTTGGTAAGCCTAAACCACTTAATTGAAAGTTTGAGGTGAGCTTGAAACCACTTGTCTTGGTTAGGGGTGAACCATTAAAAAGACAACCCAAAGTGATTTTTAATGGGAAGACCATAGCACACAAAAGCCCATTTAGATAGGAGTTGTGAAGTGATTGTAAATGGGTACCTAAGAAGGATTTAGGCTAGGACCCATCCATTTTAATTTATTGGGGGATATAAAAAAAATATAGATAATTAATTCATGGGGGGATGTTAGAAGAAATTAATTATCTGTCAGCACAAACAAACAACGATTGACTTCTAGAGACTTCAACACTTCATGTGAATCATGGGTGCACCGTTTCAACTGACCATCCATCAATTTTGTATCCAACTATTCTCCAAAGTCTTCTAAACATTTAATATGTATTTTCTTATAAATTCAATGGAAAGGGTCTGTGTTTAGTAGATCTCAAATTTGAAAAAGATTATCTTTTATGTTTCTAGATAATGTGATCAAATTCTCTTATGATCTCTACTGAATTGAAAAATTAGAGATATAATTAGAGCTCTAATTTCACTTGTAGACATCAGTAAGAACAAATTATTTTTATATTGATTGGAAAAATATGTTACATCTATGATACAGTTGTAGCCCTTCACAAAAGTCCAAATAACATCACATTTGGTTGTTTCCCTTGACCTCTTACAACTTTACAGAGCTAAACTCAACTGGGAGTAAATTTATCTTCTTCAATCAAAATTGGAAAGTAAGATATGTAGGAGAATGATTACTTTCAATATCCTCATCAAACCATACATTCCTTTTGATATGAATTTCATTTTCTTTAGGAGTGTATAACCTATATCCTTTTGACTCCTCACTATACACTACCATTATGCACTTCTCACCTTTCCTTTCAAGTTTGTTCCTTATTTCATCAGGATTGTGGGCATATGCATTATAACCAAAGAATCTAAAATGAGACAATATACCTTCTTTCTTCCACTCCATGCTTCTTTAGGTGTTATGTTCAAAATTGCCTTAGTAGTTGTTCTATTCAAGATATATATAGCAGTATGAAGTGCTTCAGCCCAAAATTAATCTTCTATGTTTCTAGAGTGAAGAAAACATCTAGCCATTTCTATTATAGTTTTATTTTTCTTTCAACAACCCCATTTTATTGGGGTGAATAAGAAATTGTTGATTCCTTCTTTATGCCATGTTGTTTACACAATTCTAAGAATGCTTTATTCATATATTTAGTCCCTCTATCTGTCCTTATTATCTTTAAACATTTTCCACTTTGTTTTTCATCCAAAGCTTTAAACTCTTTAAATCTACTACAATATACAACCTTCCTTCAACCACACACAACTCAATGTGGACTTTACCAAATCAAATAATATAGCCATAATCTATTGAGAATGGAACTTGGAACATACAAACCCTTCATTTTTCTATCCATAAGATCCAACATCAGGCAGACGTTGTAGGAAATCAGAGAATGAGGTAGACAAGGGCATGGTAGGGAGTTCCAAAAAAATTTAAAGGACTAGCAAGATACTTGAGCTTCTTGTTTTTCTAATCCTTCAAATTGTTGTGGTTCTAGGAATCTCATGAACCATAGGCTCTGATACCATCATTAAAAACATGGTGAGAAACTCAAATTTGAGCTCTACTGAACATAGATCCTTACCATTGAATTTATAAGAAGATATATATTAAATGTTTAGAAGAAGTTGGAGAAGGGTTAGATACAAAATTAATGGATGGGCAGCTGAAATAGTGCACTCATGATTCACATGAAATGTTGATGTATCTAGAAGTCAATCAGTGCTGGTATGTGTGGTCAATGAGTAGAATATTGATAATTCATTTATTCTCTAACATCCTCTCATAAATCAATTATCCGATTGTTTTTTATATTCTCCCATAAACTAAAATGGATGGGTGCCAGCCTAAAGCTTTCTTAGGTACCCATATACAATCACTTCACAACTGGACTGTCTAAATGGGCTTTCGTGTGCTATGGTCTTCACCTTAAAAATCACTTTCCTCTCATCAAAATCACTTTGGTATTTTTTTTACGTCTCACCCCTAACCGAGACAATTCTAAAGTGGTTCTGGTTGACCACAAACCTATCACTGAAAGGTCTCAAATGACCATGAACCATCATAACGGGGAAACCAATATAAAATGCACACATTGTCTATTCATCAATGCGGGCTTGTACCTGTATATGGTGAAAATGGATAACAATAATAACAATATTGAAAGGCTAAATGAATTCAACCACCAAACCCTAGCCTAACAATGAACAAAGATCCACCATAACATATGAAGATAACCTAAGACAATGCAAATAACTCAAAATCACAAAGATTATACCATCACATGTCCAATAGGGTTTTGATCTCCATTCTTCCTATCTCCATTGATCTTGCTTGATATACTTGCTCTCAGATTTTTATATGCACAAGAGCTCAACAAAGAACGGAATGTGGTTGCAAGTAGGATCGTAGTGTAGCCAAGTACTCCAAAATCAGTCATTAGCATGTGTCATTAGTCATTAGGGTTTGACAATGAAGAAAGCATCTCCTTAAATAGAAGACACAATATGAAATGGAGGGTTAAGATTGAGAGGTGTAAAAAGAGAGGTCGGCTAGGATTAGAGGGTAGGTAAAAGAAATACCAAAATAATGAAAGAGGTAGGTAGTGTAGGAAATAAGAGATGAATGACATGTGTCATGTGTAGAAAAAGATAATGAATTAATTAAATAAATAAAGATTTATTTAATTAATAGAAGAAGTGGGACAATTAAATAAATAAAATATTTATTTAATTTAGGAAAGGGATAATTTAAATAAATAAATGTATTTATTTAAATGAGAAATAAGGCTAGAAGAGGATAAATGAATTAATTAAATAAATAAAGATTTATTTAATTAATAGAAGAATTTGGCTTAGATAATTAAATAAATAAAATATTTATTTAATTAGACATGACAATTTTGGGTGTCTACAGTACCTGCATTGGTTATTGAGTCCATATAAAAATAAATCCATCTACCGAAACACATGGGTGACCAGTCGATGTGCTTGCTAGTTCTATAGGAAATCTTTTCAAATACATGGTTCATCAATATATTAAACCAAACACTTTCAGTGTTTTGGGTACCACTGATCATGCACCCCTTACAACAACTTAGGTAGAATACACACTTTAGTATTGTGTTTTAACAAAGGTGACTAGCACACAAACATTTTCCCAAAAAACAAACAAACTCATCAACTATGCCCATTCACAAACAATACTATGGGGGATCACAACAATGTTTTAACATGCAAAAATCATCATGCCTTCAATTTCCATAGCGTCATTTCACACACACTTGCCACACTTGACCCACTTCTGATTTAGAGACAAAAATTTTCTCACCACCGATCATGGGTGCATTGTTTCAACTATCCATCAATTAATTATGTATCCAACTCTTCTCTAGAGTCTTCTAAACACTTAATATGTATCTTCTTATAAATTCAATGGAAAGGGCCTGTGTTTAGTAGAGCTTAAATTTGAGTTTCTCGCCATGTTTTTAATCAATATCATAGTATGGGCTACCAGACATAGCTAAGGTGAAGGTTACATAGGTTCCCAATGCACTTGACAAAATCACCATTAGACATAATGAAGTGTAGGGAATTAGTTTTGCTAGATATTATTGGGTACTTACAACCTTACGAGTACTCAACTTCATTGGGTAGATATGGGTACTAAAAGATAAAAACAATACATAGTGGGGCAACAATACAAGTGTCCTTGTTAAATTTTTGGCCCAATTCTATTAGTTCATTTGCCTATTATTGAATTATAATATCAAATATCAATTTATATTGAAATCATCTACATAAATATCTATTATGCACTTTGTAGAAGGGTTTGAATGTAGTATATGTATATTTGCAGGTTTATTAGATTTTATCATTGCTGGCAACTGGGGTTTAGCTAAACGGTATCATTCAATTAATGATACCATTGATATCATATTCAATAAGACAACATGAGGTATTATTAGCCTAATCTAATAAAAGAAAGAGAACTCGGGCTAAATTTAAATTAGGTGAATAAAGTAATAAGGAACCTAATTCGATAATTAATTAGTTGATATCCTAATTACTCTAACATCTTGCATCTTTGAATTTGTGAAATTGGCCCAAAGAAAGTTTCATGTTATTTTCCTCTTATTAAAAGCTCCCTAAAGAAGTTCATTAACACCATATTAGTCCCAAAAGTAGATATCTTCATTGCTACACATGTTACAAAATTTTGTAGAAATAGAAGATAAACTTGAAGGTGTACAAACATGATTGCACCACCCAAAGACTAAATCACATGTGATAACATCTAGCCATAAGATAGAGGTCAAAGATACATCTATAATAAAATATACAATAGAACGATTAAATTCCAAAATTTTCAACCTAATCATTATATATATTACATAACTATGTTACTATCAACAAATCTAATCTAATTATAAAAAAAATATTTTTTCTTATAATTTTATTTAGTAATTAAACATTTTAAAGTGTTTTATATAATTTATTCATTATCGTTACTTCAATCACATATATTAAGATTTATATTTTTTTAATTAAATCATATAAATTTTATAAAAAATGTGTTTATTTTTTCAAATATATTAAGCTTTTAACCTATGACCAATTATTTTAATTCAAAACATCTTGTATATGTTTTTTTCAAGATTTTTAATACTAATTAATCTTACAAGGGAGGATTAGAGAAATAGTAATATCTACTAAGTAGACAAAGGAAAAAGACAAGGAGAATTTTCTTGACAAAGTATTACAATTTATTATATTAAAATTTATTTTATCTCCAAGGAATCAAGTGATAAGTTTAATTAAATATGATCATTGAAGTTCAATTATATCCAAGCATCAAGATAACATGAAAAACAAGGCTAAATAATTAAAAACAACTGTTGCAGTTTGTGTGAAATTACTTGATTATTACGTTTAAATGGTTTCCCTTATAAGTGGAAGCAGACCCGGGATGGACAGCTGCCGGCAAACCATTTTTGGAGATATGCCCAAAGTTCGTCGACGTCAATGATCCACAAACTTAAAGTTAGCGGTTTTCGACTTCATCGAAATAACCGACAGAAAAGTCGGTAAAATTCATGTCGTTGCGATAAAGACAGAAGGTCGTGGGATCGAAACTCGGGGCTAGAATTTTCCTCAGCCGGCGGAATGGAAAGAGGTATGAATTTTTTTTAGCTTGTATGGATTGTTTTCTTTTCTGAGTTCCATAAAATTATTCTTGTCTGTTCCCCTGTCATGGTATTCAAGTATCTAATTGGGGCATTGTGCTACTACCCTCCACGATGCGCCTACCTAACAGGTTGAAGACAAGAGGCAGAGACAAAATTATTGGAAAAGTTGAACTGGAAAGCCAAAGGGGGCATCGAGATTATACGACGCAATGCACACAACTGTAGTGTTTATAAAGCAATTGGTTTGTGGGGAATTTTAATTAATGAAAAGCAGACAAATAGTTATGGAGAAGATGAAGAATTTCACTGCACCGACCCCAGCAGATGACGGAAGCTTTTACTTCCCCAACAATCTGAGATCCATTCCGCCTTTGAAAGTAGTGAAACTGGCAGATAACAAAAGCCGAGATGCTTCGGATGGGGATAACCAAGACCCTTCCAACCCGAATTTCAATCGGTCCGTACTGATCATTGGCATCATTCTCATCTTCATTTTGTGTTTCATTGCTATCTTGTCCATCTATGCCCGCCGCCGAACAAGGAGAGCTTTCGGGCAAGCGGGTAATAATACCAATTACTGGGATGGGACACAGGGTCTGGATCCAGCCATCATTGGGAGTTTTCCGGTTTTCAGCTACAACAGGGTGAAGGGCCTCAAAGCACGGCCCAAATTCTCTGACTGCGCCGTCTGCCTCACCGATTTCAAGGAGCACGAGATGTTACGGTTGCTTCCCAAGTGCAGCCACGCGTTTCATCCAGAGTGCATCGATTTGTGGCTCTCCTCCAACACAACTTGTCCCGTTTGCCGAACGAGCCTTCTGCCCGGTGACGACCCCGAACCAACTGTAGCGGACTTCGATGTCCTCCAACCGCAGACGCCGCCGGCGCCTCCAGAGGAGCTTACGGTTGTTATAGACAACGGACTCCGATCGAGCAATCATATGGATTTTGCGAAAAACGAAGCAACGATTGAGACTTCGGGCCATGATTCAACGGGGTACTCGTTGTTAAGGGTGCGTAAGGAAATGGATCAGGGCACGCAGTGGTTCATCGCGTCGGGTGAGGGCCTCACGCCCGGATTGAACTGGAGCTGCAGCTTTGTGGCAAACCGTAAAATTTCGCAAGACCCAGCTAGTTCTAGTGCGCCGCCAACGTGGTCTAAGGTGGGCGACTCTTTGGTACACACGGGGCGCAGATCTACGTCCGAAAGATGGGGGAGCGTTTATGTGCGTCCGCCATCGTTGGAAAGAAGTTTTTCTGAGCGATTTTCATATGAGAGCAGAGATCAAATCGGGTCCGAACAGCGGGATAGCTCGTTTGAAGAGGATGTTGAGTTGGTCGATGGGAAGAGACATACGAGGAGACGGGACGGACCGTTCGGAGGACGGATCGGTGTCCCATGGGGTTCGAAGTTTGGATAACTATGCCGCATGGTACCAGGTGTTGTATGCGCCGCTTAGAGGAGATCTCGGAGCTGCGCTTAAAGTGCCCAAATCTCTGGTCGACTCTACCGGTCCTATAAATGCTGGTAGAACAGTTATGTATTCGACCTAGCAACTCGGTATCATATAAATGAAAGTATAAGGCAAATATTTATCGTACAGTGTACATTGAAAGTTTGTAAATAGTATTTTGATTAGACTGGCACGCATAAGGGTCCGGATTTATTGCATAACGATTGTAAAGATTGTTTTGATTAGATTAGCATGTGGAAGGGTCCACATCTATTGTATAACATTTGTAAAGAGTAATATTTTATAATTGGATAAAAAAAATTTAAGGGCAATTATATTTCATATTGTAAATGTTTATAATATGGAAAGAATATTGGAAAATCATGGTTTAGTTAGCGTATCTTCAAAAGAATTTATTGAACAAAAGCATTTGATCATTTTTATTAATCGTAAAATATGTTATTTTAAAAGTATTTAATGTTTAGAGCATAAGTTTGAAAGGAAGTCAAAGTGCGGAATAATGCTTCCAAATGTTATATCTAATAAGAGAGGTGATGCAGAAATTTTATACAAACTATTATACTATTGTAGATTAGATAAACACATAAAAAATCAGATTTAACAAATAAAACCACAACACCAGATATACGTGGGAAAACCTTTCGAAAAAACCCACACTCCAAAAGACAAAATCAATTGTATTGTCAACAACACCAACAATTACAATACAATGCCTAGAGCCAATATTATTCAGGAGTATATACAACAGCAAAGAATTCTAGAGAATATCTGACACAAATGCTTCTTAGAAGATATCAAACCTATCATACAAAATACACAAAGAAGCTACATATTTATAGAGCTCAACACAAGTGGAAAGCGCCCATGGTTTCCAAAACCAACTCCAATGCCAAAGAGGTATGTGGTGTCATGAACAACATCTTGCAAAACACATGACATGCTACACATAGCAACTTCCAATGCAACAACGAATAATTAATCCATAATTGTCACCTTGTTGTATATGCAACACCTACCTCACACCACTTGTCAAAAGTAAACTCAACCATGAAAATTAATTCCTAAATAATTACTCTTCATGACTCTTCCACTGAACTAGTAACCATCATAGTAGTTAAAAGAAATTCATCATAGTCTCAACATAGCAACCTATGACACTAGTTCCCTAAACTTTAGGACTTCCAAAGTGGGTGAAAATAAAATAAACAATTAAAATAAGCATGTTTGGACTCTAAGGTTCAGACAACTTAATCCCAACATTCTCTCACTTGTTGAAGACTTGTAAAGAGTTAAAACACTATCATCCACTCAAGGCCCTAATGCCCATTGAAATAGCACACCATCCAAACTTCATAGTGCTCACGAGTTTGTCAGTGTATCCACAACATTCACCAGAGTATCATCTTTCTCCAACTTCACTTTTCCATCTTCCACCATATCACGAAGAAAATGAAACTATACATTAATATGTTTTGTTTTGGCATGGAAAGTGGGATTCTTCACTAAACAAATAGCACTCTGGCTATCACAATAGATAGTAATCTATCCTACATCAGAACCAATATCCAATCACAATCTCTTAAGACAAATGGCTTCCTTACAAGCATGAGTAGCTGCCATATACTCTACTTCTGTAGTGGAAAAAGTGACTATAGCTTGTTGCTTGCTCATCCAACTAACTGGACCACCAAACATTGTGAAAACATATTCACTAGTGGATCTTCAACTGTCAATGTCACCTGACCAATTTGAATCCACATATGCATGAAAGCAAACTAAATTTTGAGGTCCAGAAGGATAACCATGAAAACATAAGGAATACTCGAAAGCACCCCTCAAATACTTGAACACTCTCTTAACCATATATCAATGCACCCTACCGGGACTAGCCATATACCAACCAAGGACTCCCACTGCTTGGGCAATATATAGCCTCATACAGACCATAACATACATCAAGATGCCAACAACACTTGCATAAGGTACTCTAAATGTGTCTTCCATCTCAATAGGATATTTTGGACAATCCTCCATAGAAAGTTTTGTGCCCTATAACATTGGAACAACTAACTACCTGCAAGATAACATGTTGAATCTCTCCAACATAGAGTTAACACACTTACTCTGGTTCATCCAAAGCTTTCTACTAGCTCTAGATCTCTAATCATCTTAATCTAAAAAATATATCTTGTTGCACCTAGAGCTTTCATTTCATCTTGTGCACTAGCTAAGAATTTAAATCTTAAATCATTCTCTTACCATTCCCAATAAATAACATATCATCCATAGACATGACTGATAAGAATGTGACTATTGTTAGATTTATAATACACACAATGCTTATACTTAGATCTCATAAATCTCAAAGACATCACATAGGTGTCAAAATTTTGATACCACATTCTAGGAGACTGTTTCAGACCATATAGAGATTTCTTCAACTTACATACAAGGTTTTATTTACCTTTCTCAAAAAAATGCTTTGAATGTGACATATAAATTTCCTCCTCCAAATCACTTTGAAGGAACATTGTCTTCACATAAATCTTCTCAACTTCCAAGTCATAAGTTTCTACAAGTGATAATAGGAATCAAATGGATGTCATCTTAGCTACAGGCGAGAATATTTCACCATAGTCAATTCCCTCCACCTAAGAGTACCCCTTCGCGACCAACTGTGCCTTGTACTTCTCAACACTTCCATCTAGGCCTAATTTATTTTTGAACACCCATTTGCATCCAATGGGTTTTCGACCTTCAAGTAAAGGTACTAGATCCCATTTAGCATTCTTCTTCAATACAACCATCTCTTCATTCATGTCGTCCATCCAAGAATATGCATCACACAAACACATAGCCTCACTAACAATCCCAAGCTCATCAGTGTTAGCAATCAAATAAAATTTATATAACTAGAATCCAACATAGAATATCCAAACCTTTTTGGTGAATAACCATATCAATTAGGTCGTTGTATATCTTGGGTAGACCTCCTCAATTGTTGAGGTTCAGATTCTTTCCCTTCTTTAGAAATTACAGAGATGCTTAAGCTCTCCTCATCATTAGGTCCACTTGGAGCTCATAGTTATTATTTCTCAGGGGTAGAAATAATCTAAATTACCTCCATCTTTTGGTTCTCTTCCTTCTCTTGGTGCAAATCAGTACTATAAGGTTTCAACTCATGGAAGATCACACTTCTACTAAAGAGAACCTTCTCTGCAACTCGATGCCACTAAACATTTTGGTCATCTATACAAGTAGACATCAAGTAGATGATTTAGAAACTAACTCAAATGAGTATGAATGGGGTCCAGACCATCTCTCAGATACATCTACTATGGAAACTCCCAAAGAATCTAGTGATATCATAAATGAAGCACAAGAGGAAATCCGATTAAAGTTGCAAAAGGAAATAGAGGAAATCAGACTAAAAAGACAAGAAGACTATGAACAACAGCTGAAAGAAGGAAGAGCACAAGAAAATTCTCCATCTAATGAGATAGGACAAATCAGATATGGAACTACAAAAGAAGAATTAGAAGCTACAGAAGAAGGACTAGTCATCAATCTAGAGGAAGCTGAATGGAAAAGATGACAGAGACTAACAGAACCATCAAGGTTATGTCAACAGGTATGTCAAATACAAGTGATCAATGAACCAAATCACAAAGGGACTTGCAGCATCAAAAATATGGGTATTGATATTATTACATACTTTTACTAATTCACTTAAAGAAAAGTCAGAAACTTCATCTTATGACTCTGATAACTCTGACAGAAGCTTTATTTATAACAACAACTATTCGACATCATATTATGACTACTCTATCATGAATGTTGAGATGTTGCATGCTGACTCTGTTACTGTCACACTATGATATGTAGTCCAGTCTGAAGTAGGGGACGATGCTAGGAGTAGGTTAGTTGGGTTAGGTCCACTAAATATTAACATGGACTCTACTAATTGTGTTGTAACTCTTCCTGGTCTTGAGACACCTACGCAAGGTAGTTTTCTAGAACTTGACTTGTTGGTCGAAAGTTATGATGATAATATCATAAACTCCCTTGAACCTTTTCAAACTTTATCCTTGATACATCCTAAACTGATTGATTGTACTCTTTATAACCAACCTTTGAATATACCCACCTTCGCCAATGACTACATATTAGCCTGCTATCTTAATGCAGTTGAACCAATGAACTCTTCCACCAGTGAGAAAAGTGAGAACATGATTGAGACAGACATCAAGTATCTTAGTCGCAAAAATTTAAAAAAAGAAAATAAAAAGTTCTGATGACGAAAACCATGTTGTGGTGGTGTCAGAACAAAGAAAAATTAAAAAAAAGGACGTACCTAAGGATGAAAACCTCTCTGAGGCACCTGAGGGTGAGATACTTGATATGTTGCCAAGTCACTTCCAAGAAAGGTCTTCAATATTGATTGAACCAACTCAACCAGTCAATATTGGAAGTCAAGAGATGCCACATATCATTCATTTAGCTCAATCACTATCAACAGAAGAGTTAAAAGATTTCAGCAACCTCTTTTCAGAAAACAAGATCAACTTTGCATGGACATACTCGTATATGCCAGGACTAGATCCTGATCTCATTATACATCATCTCTCTATTACACCAAGAGTTAAACCAGTCGAGAAAAAACTTCGTAAGATGCATACTCATGTGGTACTGCTAGTCAAAGATGAGCTAGAAAAATTGCTAAAAGTTGGATTTATCAGAGCTATAGACTATCCAGAATGGATATCAAATATAGTACATGTATCAAAGGTAGACAAATCTATTAGATTTTGCACAAACTTCAGGGATCTCAACAAAGCATGTCCAAAAGACGATTTTCCATTGCCCAACATTGATAGGATAGTAGATATGACTATTGGATATGAGATGTACTCATTAATGGATGGAATCTCTAGTTATAATCAGATCAAGATAGCTCCCGAGGATCAAGAAAAGACAACCTTCACATGTGAATGGGGAACCTTCTGCTTGAATTTCATGCCATTTGGACTAAAGAATGTCAGAGCCACTTACCAAAGAGTAGTAACCACTATCTTCCACGATACGATGCACAAAACCAGGGAAGATTATGTTGATGATACCCTAGTAAAAACTATGAAGAGATCCACACATATCCAAGAACTAGGTCTCATACTGGATAGACTGGAAAGATTCAAGCTCCGGCTAAATCCTAAAAAGTGTGCATTTAGAGTAACATCAAGGAAATTGTTTGTTTACATAATTTCAAAGAAAGTAATTGAGGTTGATCTTGAAAAGATCAAAGCCATAATGGAAATGCCTCTGCCCAAGAATATCAGTCAAATCAGAAGTTTACAAGAAAGTCTCCAATCAATAAGGCACTTTATATCTCAGCTAGCAGACAAGCTCAACCCTTCACCAAAGTATTAAGGAAAGGAGTCCAATACAACTGGGATGAAGATTGTGAACAACATCTAAAACAAATTATAAGTTATCTTTCTAATCCACCCATATTGATGCCACCAATTCAAGGTAAGCCATTGATTCTATACATATCAGCTATAGATACATCATTGGGGGCTCTTCTGGCACAACAGGATGAAAATAAAAAATAAATAGCTATATATTATATCAGCAGAACCTTGGTGTCCTATGAAATGAACTATACTATCATAGAAAAGGAGAAAAAAATTGAGAAAAAAAAAACCCTCTCCAAAAGAGAGAATGCAAATGAGAAATCATGTACAAGTAACATGATAAGTGATGTATGTATGACTCATACATATCCACTAACAACTACATCCATCACAAAGATACAATCCATACCCCCCATAAGAGCGAAAGAGAAATACCATGTAGCCTTATCCCCCATCCCCCCCAACCACAATTGAATAATCTCTTTTAGAAATTGTAAGTGTCTGAAGACAAAACATGATCTGATGTTTACAAACAACTTGTCCCTCCTTAGGAAGAAACAAAACCAAGTAAAAATGTAGGAATTATTCCCATTCAGGATATAAATTGATAGATTGAAGCATGAATAAGTATGATGGTTTCTCTAAAAACTACTCGTGTCGCCTTGTCCATGAAAGATGAAGATGCCACAATCAAATTCGGTAGTTGTCCAATCAAAGAAGTTGGCAAACTAGGACTCTATAAAAAATGATGTAGAACAAGCTCTAAAGAAAAATATAGTTTGACAAGAGTACATTAGCTATCATCAAATATGAGAGACTCCCTCAAATGTGTCCATATCTGAAATTCAATGATGGTCCTAATGAACAAGAATGATGGGAGTCTCAATCAATGAATCTGCATAAGGAATCAATGAAAGTGAAGATACACAAATTATTTTTGAAAGAGAATTGGGACTCTTTGGAGAAACCTTGTCCTCATCTTCTAAAGATTCAAAGTACCCCAAAGAAACAAACTCTTGTATAATATCATAAGGTCCTCCATAATCAAATTAATATTTCTCATAATTCACAATAAAACACATAATCAAGTATAAATCATTGTCATGTGTTCAAATATATGAGATCAAAGACAATAAATTACATTTTGACATGAAAATTTAGTACATAATCCAATAACAAGACAAAACATAAGGAAACATGTTCCTTTTTTTTACATTGGACCACAAGGTCAAGTACATTGCATACATAAAGAGAAAACCATGGAGACCACCCTAACATGAGCTCCCAACATCTATCTCCCTTGAGCACATCACAGGTTAGAACATTATCAGAATGCATATCCGCCTTACCATGAAATATTTACACTTCCCCAAAATATTTCAAGACATGAAAGATACCCGACCCAGCTTGAGGAAGACTAATAATCTCAATTTGGCATAAGTAATGGAATTTCTATAGTGTGGCATATCTACATCTTACACTAATGTAATGAAATCATGGGCACACAAGATGCATATAATCATACATAATAAGACAAAACCAATAATCTTTGCTTAACTTTTCAAAATCATTTTAAGATCTTAGTTCCATCTCAATCAAATTTATCTCAAGAGGTAATCATAACATGAAAACATGGAGAAAACACAAGAATGCATCCATATATTTCTAACTAATTTTTTTTAGCATACTGGAAAACTAGTTCACTCATTTAATTCCATAGATAAGAAATATTTTACCTAGAAGTATGCAAGTACAGATCAATAAATGGTGCTTTAAGGATAAATCATCTATTTGATAAGCACATACTTGCATATCTATCTAATAAATTATTTAATGAGAAAATTTATTTTGTTGTCCTTGACTCATATCAATAACACAACAACACGTATAAAAGTATAAACCATGCAATTGTAATGGTCTATACATTTCCACAAATCTATTTTAAGATAATTAGGAATAAACTCAACACAAAAGTTTTAAGAGGACATTCATATCATCAATTCAAGGGAATATAAGAACAAGTAATCAAGAGGTGATGCATGATAGAATCAAAGGTAATATATCCTTAACATATATATAAACATAACTGATTTCATAAACTCAAATGGTGACATTCAAGAGATAAGATATGTTAATAGTGTTACAGATGTATGCTTTATTTTCATTGATATCAAACAGTGTAATCCAATTGGGTTATGGTCTGGACATCAATTGAGTTAGATACAATATTGATGTATTTACAATTATGATTTTTTACTAGATGTTTCTTTGTCTGGTTCTATGGTTTGGATGTAAATAGGTTATGTTGGTGGTTTATCTTATTGATATCAACTTGTTTTTTATGGTAAGGATAGTTGGAAGCTTTATCTGTGTGGTCCATGTGTTGCCTATTTTGGTTTGAACTCTTTTGGTTGTGTAATAGTAATATTAGTACATGTGTTCGGAGTTAGATGTAACATATACTTTATGGTTTGATGATTACGTGTGAAGTATTCTTTTGGTTTGGCGTTGCATGTTGGATGTTGGTTTAGGTTTGGTTTATATTCCGTGTTTTATATTTTGGTCTGGTTGTATATCTTGGGTCGAAAATGTGCATACATGTTACAATTCATATTTTAGCTGACTTGACGAGAATATTTTTATTTTGGTTTGGTATATACATACATGTTGATTTCTTGAAAAGAATATATCAGAGAAATGCGAGTAAGTTTGATGATAATGAATATGTGAGATATGTGTGTGGAATTGGGTAGTGAGTATGTGCAACTTGATGTAAGGATGATGATATGATTTGAGTTGTAGTGTTAGATGGTATTGCAGTACCAAAGTAACACTGGATGTAGATGCAATAGTCTAAAATATTTGGTGGTTAGGATTTTTTAGTAAGGTCATAAATTGTGATATAACAATGATTTTAATCAATATACTAAGATGCTCTTATTTATACAATTCTTTTCTTGAAAGTTATGAATCTGTATCTTGCCTTGTTGCAGTTAGCTTCAGGTTTGCAAGTCCTCTTATGTATCTTTCCCCAAGAGCAGTTAGCTTTGGTTTACAAGTCTAGAGCAGTGAGCTCCCTATTTTGAAAAATGTTTTTATATAATGGATTAATTTTGTGAGTTGGTGCTCACCATGGTTTTACCCAATTTGGGTTTTCCATGTATAAATATTGGTGTTCTTGTGTGTGTGTTTATGATGGATTTACTTAATGCTTCATAATGTGCATGTCTGGAATAAAGTTGTTAATTGATGGTTTGAACATATTCATGTGATCTATAATGAATCATCATTCCCCCTTCCTCCATCCTCAAAGAATACAACTTCCTTCTTAAGAATAACTTATTTACCAAGGATTTCTCTTAATAAATAACACCAATACTTTTCTAAAGTGTAATTCTAGTCTTCTCCTCATGGACATTTAAGAGTATTGAATCATCTAAATAGAGTCTTATCAAACCCTAGGATTTCCAATCCATTTTATCCCAATCATCAGGTAGTGTATTTTTGAGTTTTATTGAAGAAATCATAACCCATAGATTTGTATACATGAGCATGTCCTCCATTTTGAGTTTCCAAAACTAAAAATTTTTGCCATTCATTTAACCATCTTTATTCTATAAGATGTGCTTGCCATATCAAACCTACAACAAATTTATAAAATCTTCCTCTCCAAAACTCCTACTAAAACTAGATCACCAAAAAAAACTCACTGACCCAACAACAATAATAAAGTTGGCCAAGCTTTGATACCAATTGAAAGGAATCCAAAGTGTGGAATAACACTTCCAAATGCTAAATCTAATATGATATATTATGTAGAAATTTCTTACAAACTCTTAAATTATTGCAGATTAGATAAACGCATAAAAAATAGATTTAACAAATAAAACCTCAACACTAGATATACATGGAAAAACCTTTTGGGAAAAAAAACCCCCACTCCAAAAGCCTAACTCAATTATAGTACCAACAACACCAACAGTCGCAATTCAATGCCCAGAGCGAAATCTCTTTAGGAGTATATGTACATTAGCATAAAATTCTAGAGAATATCTGGCACATAAATGATTCATAGAAGATATCCAGCCTATCATACAAAATACACAAATAAGCCATATATTTATAGAGCTCAACACAAGCAGAAAGTGCACATGGTTTCCAAAACCAACTCAAATGCCAAAAAGGTATGTGGTCTCGTAAAAAAAAACTTGCTAAACCAAAGACATGTTGCACATAGAAACTTCCAATGTAACAATACATAACTAATCCATAATGGTCATCTTGCTATATGCACCACCTACCTCACACCATTTGTCGAAAGTGAACTCCACCATAAATATCAATTTCCAAACAATTAGTCTTCATGACTCTTCCATCGAACTAGTAATTGCCATAGTAATTAAAAGAAATCCATCATAGTCTCAACATAGCAACCTATGACACTAGTTACCTAAACTTTAAGACTTCCAAAGTGGGTGAAAACAAAACAAATAATTAAAATAATCATGTTTGGACTCTAAGTTTGAGACACCTTAATCCCAATAAAGTTGCAATAAGCTTAAAGTGACTAGCATGTGTAACTAGGAAATTGGAATAAAGCATCAAAAGCATTAACATTACGCAACCACATCGTAATTGCAAATAAAATCAACTCCTATCACATTCAATTAAATAATTGAAGATAAGATATAAACAAGAAATGCAAACCAAACAAAATCTCCTTCAATTGACCTCCATTGTTTCTCTTTCTCCTTCAAATATGTTGTGGATCTCACCTACATGGCACAATTGTAAGTGAAATGCAAGATTTGTAAGCAAAATTGACAGCGTAAGGGTACTCTAAAAATATGGTTAAAATTGAATGAGAAAAGAGTCCAATTATAGGCAAATTGAGACTGATTGAATGACAAAGATTGATTCGAGACTAAAAATAATCAATGGACAAGATTGAGTACACAACAGAGCTGCCATTCGGCGAAGGATGAAGATACAAGAAAGAAAATGAGAAGATATTATGAAAATAATTAATAAAATCTCTAACTATCTTCTCTTAAATACCAAATTAGCAGGTTGAAGAGATAAGGGAGATAAAAATTAGAAAGTGGAAGAGATAAGTGGTGTCATAAATAAATAAATAAAATTTATTTATTTCACCCACACAAAATTTATTTAATCAAAGCAATTAGAGAAAGGGGATTAAATAATTAAAATAAATATTTAATCATGGAAGAATAATTAGATTAGAATAAAGGGATTAAATAATTAAATGAATTATTTAATCAAAGAGGAATAGTTAGGATTAATTGATTAGAAAGAGACAATGGTGAACAATTTTTTTTTCGATAAAAGTGGATTATTCCACTAAACTTTTTTTTTATTTTTTTATTTTTTTACACAGGATTCAAAGAGCATACCAGAGGAAAGAACCCTGGGAAGAAAACCTCTAGTCACAGCTCATAAAATAAACCTATAGTATCTAACGGATCAATTTATACACCCTGCCCAAAACCACATACAAAATGCGGTCACAACACATATAATATCAGTTTTGCATAGAGCCCATATGACAATTTGCCAAAAAAACCCATCAGATAATTTTCAAATGTAGACTCCATAGCCACTATCAATGGAAGAAGACAATTTTCCAAAGCCCTATGCCAAATCCCATGAGCCAAAAACCTTCTTGCCAAAAAAGAAAGTATCAAAAAACCTTTGGAAAAACACTATTATATCAAATACCATGACCTCGAACTCTTCTCCAAACAACGAACATGAATACTTGAAATGAAAGGGGAAAACGTGAATAATTATCATCATAAAATTTTACATCGACGTTACTCAAAAAAATCATATGACTATTGTTGCAAACCTTCCCATACACTAGAAGGAATTTCCTCAAAACCCACCTCTCGCTAATTAGCATTGCTATCAATGGCTAAATTTGCCAAATAATCTACAATCTTATTAACTTCTCTGTAACAATGGGATACCAAGAAAGATTCAAACAATTCTATTTTTTATAAAATGGGATCAAGTATATACTGCAAATTCCAACAATTCAATTTCTTTTTCATAACACATTGAATAATCACCATAGAATCACCTTCAATTATTAAGTCCTTAATTCCCAAAGAGATTCCAAATCCAATCCAAAAGACAAAGCATGAAATTCCACATAATTGTTAGTTTTAAAACCAATAGCATGACACTTAGCTCGAATAAAATTTGCATTATGATCATAAATTACCATGCCTACCCCAACTGGCCTAGGGTTACCATGAGAGGCCCCATCAAAATTTAGTTTGAAGTGCCCCTGCGGAGGAGGTTTCCATCTAGCAGAGCATCTCTTACCTATTACATCATTCTTTTTTAAAATTGAACCATGAGAGGGTAAAACTGACAGCAGCTTCCAAACTCTAGTAACTCTACTATCCTAGTGCAAAAAAGAAGTAAGATTTTCCAAATTATTATAAATAAATGACAAAGCAACCTCAGAGATTGAAGACTCAATTTTTAATAGAACCTCCGACACAGGAGACCTTGTTTTTTTAAATATCCTATTGTTTCTCTCTAGCCAAACATTCCAAATCACAATAGATGGAGATATGATCCAAAGGCATGCATAAAAAGATGAGGCAAACATAAAGGGCCAAGATCTAAAATGGGAAATGAGATCCTTACCAATAACAAAGGATATATTTAACTTCTTAAACAACCACTGCCAACATTCATAAGCATAATCACAATGTAGGAACAGGTGTGAAGAAGATTCCAAATTTTTGTTACAAAGGACACAAGGGAAAACGCCAGTAATACCAAGCCTGTCTAGTCTCATACCTATAAGGACTCTATCTTGAACTGCCAACCAAGCAAAGGCTCCATCTCTGGTAAGACAAGCCGAATGCCAAAACAACTTATAAGGCCAAGAAGATAAATCTTTAGCAACCATAAGAGAGTTGTAACCATCTTTAACAGTGTACTTAGCAGAAATATTCTTTGTCCAAATAAGTTCATCCTCAGAATCAGAAAGAAATACAATTCTATCACCCAAAATCTTTTCAAAATCTAATTTCATGCTCTGATCAACATCTAAGAAATCAATTGACTTCCATATAGCTAGCTTAAGGGGTCCACTAGTCACAATTTCAAAATAATCTACTACAAAAAAACCCTAAAGGGAGGAAAGAACGGTGATTAGAGGAGACCAATCCCTAATATTCACCAAAGGTGTTTGTCCATTCCATACTTCATCCTAGAATCTGACATTTCTACCATAGTGAACAATCCATGAGAGATGAGGAAAAATAACTAATCTACATTTACAAAGGAAATTCCAAATAGCAGAACTCAAAGGAAAATTTGAGACTTTAAAAATGTACTCTCTCGGTCCATTATTTAAATATTTTGCAAACATAATCTGTGCCCATAAGGATCTAGGCTTGTCATATAATTTCCAAACCAACTTAGCACCTAAGGCTAAATTCTGATTCTCTAGACTCCGAATTCCTGTTCCCCCAAGTTCCTTAGGCAAACATACCTTATCCCATGCAACTAAAGGGAGTTTCTCCTTGCCATCTTTATTATTGTTCCAAAGAAAATCTCTAAGAGTAGAGACAATGGTGAACATTAATTAAATAATGAACATTATTTAATTAATGGTTTAGAAGAATAATAATTAAATAATTAATAATTATTTAATTATTGAAAATTAGAAGAAGAATATTAGAACTAATTTAATTATTGGAAAAGTGTCGTCGAAGACAGGACAAATTTAATTGTCTACATTTTGCCCCTCTTTGAGACAATGTGATTCTGAGTGTTGTTTCAAAGATTTTTATATTTTTTGAGAAATCATGCCCCAGTAGACCGAAGGATGGAGGTAGGATGCCCCCTTGAGAGATTGTTTATGTATGAAATAAATGAATAATCTCTCGAAAGAAGAGAAGAATTGTAGATGAAGGATAAAAATGTTAGTAAGAAGGGAAGGATGTTAATTGATTGTGATAGTTCTGATACTTAATGTAAGTACAGATCTAATAGCCAACAAGATGAGAGGGGAGGGTGAATCATACAAACTTAATCTTCCATAAAAACATCAGATTCAACCTCGATAACATGTACTTTAATAATATAACCAAAACTATTAAACATGCAAACTCAAAAGCATATAAACATCATAAACCTCATAACACCAGATTTAACATGGAAACCCAAATAGGGAAAAACCATTGTGGGATTTCGGACCCACTAAGAAATATACTCTTCTAGAGTATGCTCGGTTAAAAGTAAATCCTGTTAAAGATTACAAACACATTGCTAGATGTGACCCGGTTAAGGGATTTCCCTCAGATCTGTTGGGATCTTCACCTTGTTAGAAGTGACCTTGTTAAAAGATTTCAAACACTCAATCAGAATGTCACCTTGCTAGAGGGTTTTATAAATAAGACTGTTAAGTCCACTCGATTAAGAGACTTTCTGTCACTTTCACAAAATAACAGTAATAAAAATCTATCTGCAACTTCACATCTAAAATGCTAAAGCAGATTCTTATTTGTTCAATACAATCTAGACATAGAACTAATCTTATCTATCTGCTAGGCTTCTATACTTTGTTATTCAAATAGGTCTTCAAGCTTCTGTGCTCAGTAATCACTATGTAGCATCCCTATGCATACACTTGGCTGCATACATTGTTTATCAACAGTTTCCTATTTATAAACAATAGCTAACCGCTTAATCTCCTTGATCACATTTCCCATGATCAATCATAGCCATCAGATCTTCAATCTTGTCCAGGTTCAATGCATCTTTCGATCTGAAAATATTTTACCCTGCCTAGGAAATTGCATACATTTCTTGGAACTTGCGCCAGGGTATTGTGGTTCAATCTGAACTGTAGATCTTCATGTCGACTTTCCATTGCCTTAGATTCTTAACAAACTTCATGCACGGCATACCAATCATTTAATCAGTTCCAGCTTATTAGCTTCCTTCATTAAATAACGCATGTAACCATTTAATGTATTCTGTTATAGCTCGGTTACAACTCGGTAAATACTAAACTTCACTCGGTAGACATTCTGCCTTCATTAACCGATAGCGATAACCTTAGGGTTTACCGACTAGGTTCTTTGCTTGGTAACATAGTATAGTATTAACCTTACAATTTACAACATATGTATGATGTTAAAACAATCTAAACATCATGATCTCATCATTGTCTGACTCGGTAATAGTTGCCCATTGAATAGCTTATTCATCCCCTTATTCATCATAATCTTTCCTGTGTCTTTTACTGTCATCTTTATATTCTTCAAATCATACTTCTCAAGATATGGCAACATCATACTGAATTAGAAAACCAATTTCTTGACATCAATGACAAAATAATAATATCAAGACAGTAAACATTTTTAATCAGTTATATCCATAATCATCAACAACCTTCTCAATATGCTTATTGAAATGTCAACAATCTTTCATTGTCTATTATAATGCTATATTGCCAACAATCTCCCCCTTTGGCATTGATGGAAAAACCAATTGATTTGACCTTGAAAGATTCAAATTGCTGTGATTCTGAAATGCTAAAATGCTCTCCCCATACATTAGACTTCTCTTTTCTTCACTCTTTTTTCAATCTGTAGTCTTCTCAGTTTTCTCCCCTTAAATTAGTCTTCTCCCCCTTTCACAACAATGCCAAAAAGTAAAGAACTAAAACATAATTTCTTCCTGTATGAAATGATTTCCTGCTATTGTGTATCAATTCTATCTCGGTCAGAGCATTTTGTCTTCAATTCATGTTCCTTATATTATTTCTTGTAATAATTCATGTACACCTTTAGAAAACATCCTAAAGGGTGTAAATTAGCATCAACTCCTAAAAGATATTCGATAGAGTCATCGGATTGATGCTTTCACCGAACTTGGTCAATGAGTATAAGATAGGGGTAGGACCCCTAACTTACTTCTGAGATATTCAAAAGTGTCCCTTGGTAGTGGCTTGGTAAAGATATCTTCTATTTGTTCCATTGTGCTAACATACTCCAACACCACTTTCTTCTCTTGAGCTTCTTCTCTAAGATAATGATATTTGATAGAGATGTACTTTATCTTAGAGTGCATAACAAGATTTTTTGAAATATTAATGGCACTAGTATTGTCACAGAATATAGTTACTAGCTCGGTAACTTTCTCATTTATACCTTCCAACAGTTGTTTGATCCATGCAATGTTGGTACAATTCAATGCTACAACAACGTATTCAGCTTCTGTTGTTGACTGTGAAACACATCCTTGTTTCTTGCTAAGCCAACTCACTAATATTTCTCCTAAAAAGAAAGCTCCTCCACTTGTGCTTATTTTGTCATCAATGTTGCCTACCCAATCAGCATCAGTATAAACTTTTAAATCAAAATCATTTCCTTTCTGATATACTAAGCCATAATCCTCAGTGCCTTTCAAGTATCTAAAAATTCTTTTGATTGTTGTCATGTGTGTTTCCTTAGAATCTGCAAAGAATCTTGCAACTATACCTACTGTATGTGCTATGTCTGGTCTGCTGTGAACAACATATTGTAGTTTTCCAATCATGGATCGGTAAAGTGTCTTATCAACAGATGCAGATTCATCATTCTTTGATAATTTACAGTTGGTAGTCATAGGAGTACTTACTGGTTTTGAATCCTTCATTCCAAATTTCTTCAAGATTTCCTTTATGTACTTGGATTGAGTAATGAAAATCTCATTTTTCATTTGCAGTATCTGTAAACCTATAAAATACTTTATCTCACCGATTAATGACATCTCAAATTCTTTGCTCATTTCATTTCCAAAGTTCTTGCATAAAGAGTCATTTCCACAAAATATAATATCATCAACAAATATGGTTGAGATCAGTATTCCATTTTCATCATTCTTCATGTACATATTGTTGTTCTCACTTGTCCTTATAAAACCAATCTTAATCAAATAAGAGTGCAATCTTTCATACCATGCTCTAGGTGCTTGCTTCAAACCATATAAAGCTTTGTTCAATTTACATACCTGATCTTTATTATTGTCTTCAACAAATCCTTCAGGTTGTTCAATAAAAATTTATTCTTCTAATATTTCATTCAGAAATGCAGATTTGACATCCATTTGATATACCTTGAAGTTTTTGAAAGCAGCATAGGCTAACAATGTTCTTACTCCTTCAAGTCTAGCAACAGGTGCAAAATTTTCACCATAATCAATTCCTTCTTCTTGAGCATAACCTTTGCAAACTAGTCTTGCTTTGTTTCAAATGACCTCTCCTTTTTCATTTAGCTTGTTTCTAAAATTCCACTTTGTACCGATTACATTTTTGTCCTTCGGTCTTGGGATTAGTGTCCATGTGTCATTCTTCTTGATTTGATCAATCTCTTATGTCATAGCATTTATCCAATCTTCACTGTTAAATGCCTCTTTCACTATTCTCGGTTCAAATTCAGATATCAAACATATGTTCTGTCTCAGTTTGTTCCTTGTCATCACTGGATCATCCTTGTCTCCTATAATCTGACTTGGTGCATGATGTCTTCTAACATACTTGGCTAATACAGGCTCAGTAGGCTCTATATGATCTTCTTCATCACTCCGTAACTGGATATTTTCTTCATTTCCTTCAACAGTCTTCTCGATAAGACTTCTCGATTGAACATAGACAAATTCATCATAGTCTTCTGGTTCCTTGGAATTTCCTTCATCATTTCTTTATGCAAATTCATCAATTTTCACATTTTCACTTTCTACTATTTTGTTAGATGATTTGATCAGACATTTAAATGCTTTGCTTCTAGAAGAATATCCTAGAAATGTTCCTTCTTCACTTTTCTGATCAAACTTGCCATTTTTATCATCTTTGTGAACATGGCATCTACTTCCAAAGATTTTAAAGTAACTAACATTAGGTTTCTTATCATACCAGATTTCATATGGTGTCTTCAAAGTACCTTTCTTCAATTGTACTCGGTTCAAGGTGTTAACTATTGTGCTTATTGCTTCTCTCCAAAATATTTGTGGCACCTTCTTTTCAATCATTAGTGTTCTAGCACAATCCACAATAGATCTGTTTCTCCTCTCAGCTATTCCATTCTGCTATGGAGTTCTCAGTGCAGAGACTTGTCTTTTAATACCATGATCATTGCAAAATAAGTTGAACTCATCAGATGTGAACTCTCCTCCTCTATCTGATCTAAGACATTTCAGTTGTCTTCCTATTTCATTTTCAACTCTTGCCTTGTACCATTTAAACATTTGAAAAGCTTCTGATTTTTTTTAAAAAAACATTACTAACATCATTCTTGAATAGTCATCCACAAATAATATGAAATATTTATCACCATAATAATTTTGAACTTTCATAGGACCACAAAGATCAGTATGCACTAGATCTAAAATTCCCTTAGAAGTGTAAGACTTACTTGTAAAGCTTGATCTTGTCATCTTACCCATCTGGAATCCTCGGCACATAGAATTCTTAGGTTTTTCAAGACTCGGTAGACCTCTTACTCGATGCTTCTTACTTATTTTGATCAGATTATCAAAATTTACATGACAAAACCTTTTATGCCATAACCAGGTATCATCTATCTTTGCATACAAACACTTGTTCTGAGTTGAGTCAAGGTGAAATGTGTTACCTTTTGTTTGTGTCCCGGTAGCAGCTAACTTTCCATTCTTGTCATGAACTTTGACAATTCCTTTCTGAAATTATATTTGGTAACCTTTATTGTTCAGTTGTGCTACACTCAACAAATTGTATTTCGAACCTTCAACCCAATAAACATCATTGCATCTTGCATTGTCAAGAAGTGTTATAGATCCTTTACCTTTCACCAGATATGGTGCATTATTACCAAATCTAACATAGCCTCCATCATAATCTTCTTATATAACAAACTTGTGTTTATCTCCAGTCATATGTTGTGAGCATCCACTATCTATGATTCAAGAATCATTAGTATTTATGTGAGATATTAGGGATTTTTCTTCATACCTTTCTTCATTTGATCCATCTTTCATAGCCACATAAACTACTTCTATATCAGTTTCATCTGATTTATCATCGTTGGATTTCTCATCAGCTATTAAGCATGTATTTCTATCTCTTCTTCTGAAGTCTCAGTGTCCTCTGTAATGATTGTCTTTCTGTATGTCATCTCGATAATCTCTCTTTTTCAGTAGAATCTTTGTCAGGATAGTTAGAAGCCATATGTCCTATTTTATCACAATTGAAACATTTCAAAGGTAGTTTTCCTTTATACTTACTGATGCTCTGCAAAATGGACAAGGTTAGCAAATGACAAACAACACAAGACACAAGAAATCGTTAGTGTTAGTTAACCAAAAGCTAATCTAAACAGACATATCAAAGAGATACTAAGATCATGCTAATATGTCTAACAAATGAAACAAAGATAATAAGGCATCTCCAAATGCCTCTTAGCATGCTCTTAGCTCCTTCTCCCTTGTTCCTCTCCTCTCCAAGTTCCAAAATAGTGTAGCTCTCAGTAGCTTTTTGCACTATGGATGCTTATGGAGGATTGAGATTTGAGTATTTTGCTCCAAATGTAAAATAAAAAGTTAAAATACTAGATGCTATTAAAAATGATTGATTTTAACCAAAATAACAAGATATTAGTTTGCTATGCTAAATGCTCTCTAAAATGTCTATAGGTTAAATGCATACAAGTTTTTAGGATCTGGATTATGAAAAAATGGGCTCTATTTATAGGGAAAATGGAGCAATGGATGGTTGAGCTTGAGCAATCTCAACAAGAGTCAAGATTGAATGATTTCAAATCCATGTGAGGACTTTCAATCCAATCCCAAGATGACAAGTGTTAATGTGAGATAGGTTGAGAGGAGAGGGAATAAGCATTAAATACTTGACATGACCTTGGGAGTTAAGGTCAAGGTTAGTTGAATGAATAAACTCTTTATTCAAAGAATAAAACTTTTATCCAATGGATAAACTCTTGTACAAAAGGCAAGAGGGATAAACATGGTCAAAACAATAAATATTTGGGGAGACAAGTTTGAAATAACCATAAATGGTTATGTAAGAGCTATAAATGGTCATTAAAGAGCCATTAGTGGTCTTGGAAGACTTTGGAGGTTAATTTGTTGAACACACAAAGCATTAAATGCTTTTCAAAGACTTTGAAGTCTTTGAGAAGTGACTCTATTTTTCTTAGGAATGTGACAATAATTAGGAAGAGGTTAGAAGAATCTAGAAGAGGATTAGATTTGCAAGTGGATTTGGTGGGTGAAGGAAAATAGGATTTTATTAAAATAAAAATTCATTTATTTCAATAAATGTGTGCAAGTTGCATTTGTAGGAAAATGCAAGTGGGGAGAGGATAATGATTTAAATAAATGTTTAATTTAATTTATTTAAAAGAGGAATAGGGGGATTTAATTAAATAAATAGATTTTATTTATTTAATTGATTTGAATTTGGTTTAATGAATTAATTAAAATAAATTGAATAATTTATTTAATTAATAGGAGAATGTTTGAGGATGAATTAATTAAATGTTAATTTAATTAACTGATGGCTAGTGGATTTTTAATCAAGTAAATAGCAAATATTTATTTAATTAAGCTGGACAAATTTGTGTGACTACATTTGCCCCTCTTTGAGACAGTGCGGTTTATCACGTCGTTTCAAAGAAAGAAAAATAGGTGTGAAGAAATGCCCCATAAAATATTAATTTAATGGGTGGTATGCCCCCTCGAGAGATGGGCCGAAATTTTTTGAAAAATCGGGCGATCTCTCAAAAAAGAATGAAAATTGGTAGGGTGTTAGCAGAGAAGAAGTTAGGAAAATGGGTGAAAAATAGAAGAAATCGGGGGTAAAATGGAGAAATGGGAGGCTCGGGAAGTTTACGGGGACCACGGCAGTGAGCAGGGGAAAATTATGGTGACTACGAAAGGTTTAAATGGGGTGAAAGGGGTGAAAACAGGATCATTTGTGACCGCAACTAGTGTGAAACCAAAGCTCTGATAGTGATATTTTGGAGGAGCGAGCAGCAGTCAGGATGCCGGTACCGATTACAGAGCACCGATTTGAGCGAGTCCATTAGTTCCAGCAGTTAGACGACTACGGACCAGTGGTACACAAATTTGAATTTTTATGCATTTTTGATATGCTTTTGGCTGAGTCTAAGTTGAGTTGGAGCAATAGCGCTGAAACTATGTTTTGGCGCTTTTGCCCAATTAACTAGCGCTACTGCACCGCAATGGTGCTATTGGCCTATTGTTTGAGTGTTGTTGAAATGTTTTAGCGCTATTGAATGCATGTTTAGGCGCTATTGATTAATAAGTGCTATTGTTCTAGATTAGCGCTATTAAGAGGTTGTTTGAGCACTTTTAGAGTTTGAGTGCTATTGGATAGCTGATTGAGCGCTTTTGCTAGGGTTTTAGCGCTATTGTTGATAAACTAGCACTTTTGTTAGTAAAATAGCGCTTTTGTTTTTAGGATAAACAAATGCCCAAGTGTGTATGAATAAAATCTCTCGATGCCAATGATGGATGGATGGCGATATGAAGTGGGAGTTGTTTTGAACCATAGCAGCCTGATGAGACTTAGGTCATTTCTAGGATAAATGCCTGTTTGAAGTCTAGGTTGCCATGATTGCTTATCTATTGAGACCCAAAGATACTAGATCAAAGTATCTGTTGATAGTCTTAAGTTTAAACTTAAGAAAGTTTGAAAACAAAACAACTGATGATAAGTGATGGATGCCCATATGCAGGAGGATCTAGGCGTGTTGCAGTTACGCGAGAAACATCCAGTGACACAGGGGTTGCGGGATCGGTTGACAGAGGCCGAGATTGATTACATTGCTACGACGGGACTATATGATGTGATGCACATGCCCGTGATTCAGATGAGTCACAGATTGATTACAGCTTTAACAGAGTAGTGGCACAGCGAGACGTGCACCTTTCACCTGGCACAGGGGGAGATGACAGTGACCCTGGAAGATGTGTGGCACATCCTATGTATTCCGATTCGGGGGGAGTTGGTGACATATGATAGGTCGTGGGGGACCCTTGTAGTTCAGAGGTTCTTCAATGAGGATGTGTTTATTGATGATGGCTATATTGCATGGGAGGAGATAGTTGCATTATATGAGCCTTTACCAGCAGTTCTATCAGGGATTGTGGGAGGACTTCTCTGTCTAGACAGGCGATCACATGGTTTGGTTGTGGGGTGGGGACAGGTGATCGAGATGATGATTACCGAGGGGACCCGATTTGCTTAGGGGTCGTGCGTGCTAGCGCACCTGTATCAGGAGCTTCATGAGGTGGTTTACCGAGGGAGAGGTTCCTTAGCAGTGGGAGTGACGTTGCTTCATATTTGGGCCTGGGAGCACCTACCAGTGACTCGACCAGTGAATCTCAAGTTCCACGTAGTGGATCAGCTGTATATGTTTATGTATAGCGGTATGATGAGTTAGCCCCACCTGGGGAAGTTAGAGTGGTGGCAGTGGGCATTAGATGATTTGGATGCGGTCATATGGTGACCATACTTGGAGTGCGAGCCCTGGGATGATGATGCAGAGGCACTACCCTATGTATTCATGACCCGATTCTTCATTGGGAGGACCTCGTACCATGTAGAGAGACAGGTGTCGAGGAGAGTGATGAGGCAGTTTGGATGGTAGTAGGGACTGCCTAGTGGATCAGGGGAGTATGCATGGGTGATTCGAGAGAGATATGCATGGGGGCTAGTGCTGCCGTATGACCAGGCACCGGTAGAGTTTCCGATGCTGCAGGTGAGACCGTGGGACATACGACCGAGGATCATGGATGCAGGAGTATCAGACAAGTACATGTAGTACCGGGCGGTGCATCCGATTCTACGGATATCTGACCCAGCAGAGCCGGTGCCCGATTTTGAAGATGAGAGGGGACAGAGAAAGAGGAGGGCAGGAGGTCAAGGACTGAGGGAAGGTGGAGGAGGGAGAGGAGATGGTGGAGGAGGAGGTGGTGGTGGAGGAGGAGGACGAGGTGGTGGAGGTGGTGGGTTGGGGATTCGGATTCAGCGGAGAGGGAGAGGTGGCCTGCCACTATGAATAGCATAGGGACCACTGATACAGGGAGGAGTTAGGCTGGGTGGTAGAGGTATGGAGAGGGAGATCCTGATGGACAAAGGGGAGAGAGCTACTGGAGAGGGTGGTACAGGTGAGGCTACTATAGATACCAGGGAGGGAGCCACTAGAGATCTTAGGGATCATATGATAGCACATTTGCAGACCTGGGTAGAGGATTTGGAGGTGGAGGTGGCGGCTAGAGATGCGCAACTATTTGCACAAGAGTCAGAGCTGGTTGTAGTGCTGCAGGAGAGGGATAGCACGGTGGAGAGATTAGTAGAGCTGCAGGAGAGAATCCGGGTTAGAGTAGGAGCACAGGGGCCTATGGGGGAGGTGATGAGGGAGATGCGGTGAGCACAAGCTAAGATAGACTACTGGCGGGGTTTATATGAGCAGGTGGTGCCAGTTAGTCAGTGAGCACTTAGCTATTCATAGATGCGGCAGGCCAGATCAGAGCTATCACAGAGGGTGCAAAGCAGTGGGGGTGTGATGGGTCCTCTACAGAGGGAGAGATCAGGAGATGTAGGAGCGAGTGGGGGTTTGATGGGGCCTCCACGGAGAGATAGATCAGGTGGTGCGGGTACCAGTGGTGGAGCAGGTGGCAATGGTGGTACAGCATCTAGCCAAAGTGGCATCTGAGAGAGCATTTTTGCATATATGTATTGTATCATTGTATTATTTTTGGACTGTATCTTGGATGGCTCTTGGTAGCCGATTTTGTAGACTTCATTGTACTCTGATATATGAGATTATATATATGAGGAGATCCCCTATTTTGATGATATGCATTTGATATGTATGGATGTTTATGCAGGATGATGAGTTATTGCTGAGATGGATATGTGTACATGTATGTATTTGATGAGATGTTTCTTATATGCATGTTTTTATGATGTTTTTATGATGTTGGATACTGACATATGAATGCAGGTTTAGATATGTATGATTTGTTTGATTTTTGAGTTAATGCTTTATGTATGAAATGCCATGATGATGATGTATGCTTATGATTATTTAGGAATAGGAGTTTGGTGTTTCTTATTTTGATATATGATGAGATAATGAGATGCAATGATGTTAATACAATGTATGAATGAATGATGTTATGTATGGATATGTATCTAGATGTTTTTAAATGAATGTAATATGGATAAACAAAATGTAAAGTACAAATGTTTATATGCTAATGTCTAAATGAATGCATATATATAATGGATATATAAATAACATGAACCAATGTGTTTTTGGAAACAAATGGTTTTATGATTCTAAATGCTTAAATATGATTAAGTAAAAAATGATAATGTGATGATAATGCAACTCATGGTTCTAATAACTGCACCTTAATGCAATTTAAAAAAGGATAATGAATGCAATGTAAATGAATCCTAAAATGAGCATAATAAGATACTTAATAATGGATGAATGAATGCACCTTTTCTCTAATGAATAGATAAATGAATGTATGCAATGATAAATGATGGATAAATGACACTAAATGAATGTATAGTAAATGGTTAATACAATCAAGGACAATTTGATCATATGAATGAATCTAATTTATTTATGATTATGCAATGATGCAAATGATTAATGAAGACTAATGTCAAAATGAACTATATGTAATGTTAATTTAAAAATGACATGAATGTACTTAATGCAAGATGCAACTAAATGTAATGATGATATGACCATGAGGAATGCAAGGTTTTTGAGACTTTGCATGATACATTGATGATGTATCAGAGTACTCGGTCGTGATTATATCCAAGACCGGCTTTAATGGTCACATTTGCATATAAAGCCTACATATGAACGAATGAATGGATGGGTGATATGCAACAAAATGCAATATATAAACAGATGAGATGAAATGACGATCCATAGTGCTCTATTTTCATCATTGAGCTTTTAAAATGTTGGAAGAGAATACAAGCATCTTGACATAATGATTCAAGATGACTGGAGTATTTCTTTCATTGATTTTATATAGCAAGTTAATACAAACGACTTGATATAAGGGTCAAGTCGACCAGAGTATTGCTTGCAAAACAGACAAGGATTATCTCCGTTCATGCATGACTTGGATCATCCTCCTTGATCTTAGGCTAATCATATTCTAAGACAAGTGCATACCGTACTAAGAGATAAAAACCTTTATCCAATTTGGATGAGGTAGGAGGAACCAAAGAAGGACCTTGTACCTGCAAACAAATAGTATATACATAAAGAATAAAGAATAGGAATCTTTGGTAATGGTTCATGTTGATATGGTCGAGGTATACATTGTATTCAGCAAGCCGTAATGATCTATGACTGCATTTTGCATAAGATCATGTAGTTTGGTGAACTTCCCATGTAGACACCATTAGTAAATGCCCTAGTACTTCATCGGAAATAATGTGCAAACGATACAAAATAATGCTAAAAGATCCTGATATAGATAAAAGAATGAATTACTCACAAATCAACCAAGTATTTGATAGCTCAACATAATTTTCTTGTCAAAGAAAACGTCATTTTTGTCTTTGTTTTGGTAAGGAAGGATGCATCCTTGTTGAAGACAGTTTGATTATTGATGTTGATTGTGTTGGTCAATTTTTGATAAGTGATCATCGTGCGAGTATTTGTCAATGTTTGTTTTAGTGTCTTCTTGGATGAGTATGTACAAGGTGTTGCCATGTTTTTGTGTGATTTCCGATGTTTTCCATTTATTTTTGGATTTTGTGAGACATTTTTGAATTTTGTGAGACATTTTTGAATGTTTTTGGATTTTGCTAAATAGTTTTTGAATGTTTTTGGATTTTGTGAAACAGCTTTGAATGTTTTTGGATTTTGTGAAATAGTTTTGAATGTTTTATCCAATGAATCACTAGTAATGTAGAATCCACTTCCATCAGCTAGATTTTAAGGGCATTGCCCCCAAGTGTAGACATCACTATGAAAAAGCAAGATGCAAGACGCAGGAAGTACTTGCTTTGATTTACAGATTAATTAATAAGCCATGGTTTGGATGGATGGATGTGTGTATGCATGAATGTGATCGCAACGAGCCTGAAAGATATTGGAGCCATAGTTTTTATGAGTGGTGCCTGTTTGCTAGGTTTTCACCATTGCACTTACCCAAGGTGCCACCAGAGTGTTTGTTCACCGTTTGGATGCATGATTTTTCCGTACTATTGTGATGTTTTTGTATTTCTTCAGGACATTTTTCTGGATGTTTTTGGTATTTTTGCTGGTATGTAAGGGAGCCTAATGCTCTGTGCAGCTTATGTGTAAAATCGTTTGAGGTACATGTTGTTGATCGGATTTGCTAATGGTTCTCCTTTTGAAGTAGCCAACTGATATGCCCCAGGCCCAAATATAGCAGTGACAACATATGGGCCCAGCTAGTTTGATTCAAACTTGCCCTGATGTTCTCTGCTTGGCTGGTTGTGAGGATTTTCTCAGAGAACAAGATCACCTACCTCAAATGTACGAGGTCTAACTCGGTGATTGTAGCTTCTGCTCATGCACTGTTGATAGGCTTTGAGATGGTTGTATGCAGCTTGTCGCTTCTCATCAAGTAACTCTAAGTCCTGAAGACGGGATACTCTATAGGCTTCATCATCAATGAGATTGTGCAAGGAAACCCATAGTGGTGGTATCTCGACCTCAATAGGCAATATAGCTTCTGCACCATAGACCAATGAATAGGGAGTTGCGCCTGTAGGGGTTTGAATGCTAGTTCGATATGCCCATAGTGTTGGATTCAATTGAACATGCCAATCACAACCGACATCATTGACTGTCTTCTTTAGGATTCTTAATATGTTCTTGTTTGATGCTTCAGCCTGACCATTACCTTGTGGGTAATAGGGAGTGGAAAAGTGGTGTTGGATATGAAATTTCTCACAAAGTTCACGGACATCCTGGTTTTTGAAAGGAAGACCGTTATCTGTGATGATGGACATGGGTACACCATACTAGCAGATGATGTAATTGAGGATGAATGAGGCGATCTATTTGCTGGTAACTTGGGTAAGTGGAATAGCTTCAATCCACTTTGTGAAATATTCGGTGGCAGTTATAATGAATTTGTGGCCGTTGGAGGAAGATGGATGGATTTTACCCACAAGGTCAAGACCCCATTGACAAAAAGGCCATGGTGTTGTGATTGGTTGCAATTCTTGTGCTAATGCATGTATCAGGTCGTCATGAACTTGGCATTTCTTGCACTTCCTAACAAAGTAGTAGGAGTCTTTTTCCATAGATGGCCAATAGTATCCATTGCGCAAGAGTTTCTTGGCTAGTGATGGACCACTTGCATGAGTTCCACATATTCCTTCATGTACCTCTTCCAAGGCCTTTGTTATCTCATCTTGTTCTAGACATCGAAGAAGAGTACCATCAAGACTGCGTCAGTATAGGGTTTTGGCAATAATGGTATAACAAGCAGTTTGGCGAATGAAGGTTTTTCGTTGGTTATTTGATTGGTCAAGAGGTAGGGTGTGATCGTAGAGATAGGTGTAGAATTCACCATACCATGGGGATTCAGAACCAACAAGGTGACATATCATCTTGGATTCTGGGATATCATAAGCAGGGATCCAAAGTTGTTCTACCAAGAACTCGTAGCGTGTTGAATTTTGTGGAAGATCTAGGAGAGATGCGATGGTAGCCATAGCATCAGCAGCTCGATTCTGATCTCTTGGTATCTACTCAAAGGTAATTGTAGTAAACGATGCCTTTAGTTTGTCCACCATTTTCTTGTATGGCATGAGTTTATCATCCTTGGTCTGATATTCATCAGTTGCTTGTCGAATGACTAGTTGAGAGTCGCCATATACTTGTAGTTCTTATAATTTCCATTATACGGCTAACCTGAGTCCTATGATCAAGGCCTCATACTCTGCTATGTTGTTGGTGCATGGAAATGTGAGCTTGTAAGACTTTGGGATGCTATCACCTTGAGGTGTGATAAACAAAATGCCTGCCCCCGAGCCATGCCTAATGTATGAACCATCAAAGTATAGTTTCCATGGTTGTGTTGTTGTGATCATGAATATCTCTTCATCTGGAAAATTGAAAATGAGAGGATGATCGCCTATGAGTGGTGCATTGGCCAACTGATTTGCAATGACCTGCCCTTTGATAGCTTTACGGTCCATGTACTCGATGTCAAATTCACTTAGAATCATAACCCATTTGGCCAAGCGGCTTATCAATGCTGCCTTGCTGAGTAAATACTTGAGTGGATCAATCTTTGCAATGAGTTGTACTTTGTGTGTTAACAGATAATGTCTCAGTTTAGTGGCTGCTAAGATTACTACTAGGCAAGCTCGCTCAATAGGTGTGTAATTGAGTTCATAGCCCAGCAGTGTGCAAGAGATGTAGTAAATAGCACACTCTTTTCCTTCTGCATTATGTTGTGCCAGTAGTACACCCAATGTTGTACTTGTTGCTAAGATATAGAGTAATAATGGTCTACTTGGATCTGGTGCGATCAGCAATGGTGTATTCATGAGATAGTCTTTGAGCATCTGGCATCCCACTGAAAGCAGATGTTCTTGTGTAACAGGTGTGTAAAAGGATGACACTTATCTACCAGTTGTGCAATGAATCTTTAGATGGATTGAAGCTGCCCTTGTAATGTCCTTAGCTAACTGATATTCTTTGGTGGTGGCATGTCCATGATTGCTTTTACCTTTGCTCGGTCGACCTCAATACCTTTGCTTGAGACAATGTATCCTAGAAGCTTCCCAGAGGTTACTCCAAAGACACATTTCTTTGGGTTGAGTCGAACATGGTATTGTTCCAGTCTATCAAAGATTTTATCTAGTATGTCGAGATGACCTCCTCTAGTGAGTGACTTTGCTAGTAAGTCATCAACATAATCTTGGTAGTCATTGCTCGTTGATAGGTTGCTCCTGCATTCTTGAGACTGAAAGGCATTACATTCCAGCAATATGTGCCCCATGGACATGTGAAGGTTGTCTTATGTTGATCTTTTGGTGCAATCTTTATCTGATTGTATCCTGAAAAGCCATCCATGAGTGAAAGCATGGCATGTCCCGCTGTCAGATCCACTATGATGTCGATATTTGGTAGGGGGAAGTCATCTTTAGGACATGCTTTATTCAGATCTCTGAAGTCAATACAAATGCGGATTCCCCCTTTTGGTTTGCTGATAGGCACAATGTTGGAGATCCATTCTGCATAATCAATTGGTCTAATGAATCCAACATCTAGGAGTTTCTTGAGTTCTATTTTGACTAGTATTGCAATTTGAGGATACATCTTATGAAGCTTCTGCTTGACAGGTTTGGCTCCTTTTGCTATGGTGAGGTGATGCATGACTAAATCAGGATCAAGCCCAGGCATGTTTGCATATGACCATGCAAAGTTGATCTGATGCTGTTGAAAGAACTCTATAAATTTAGGTTGTTCCTCTGGAGTGAGAAGAGATGCCAGATGTATGAGGTGAGGTTTTTTAGGAGTCCCCACATTGTATTCTTTGGTTTCCTCGATGAGAATTGTTGATTGTTCTTGTTGTGTACTAGCGGGGAGGATGTCAAACCCTTCATCCTCAGGCACCTCAGAGAGGTTTTCATCATTGGATACGCTCTTTCTTTTTACTGTTGTTGGATCAAACAGTGCCACAGTGTGGTTTTCACTAGAAGATCCATGTTTTATCGTTATATTTTTGCACCTGAAGGGTTTGGCATCTGCCCCAAAGTACGCTGCGCTATTTAGTTCTATGGTGAATCCAGCTTTGTGATCCTCACTTGGTAGGTTATCCCTTAATTCCAAAAAGTCAATGATGGCCTCATCATTTTGGAAGAAGTCAAGACATGGGGGATTTGGTTGGCTCCATTCGATGAGTTCAGGATGGATAATGGGCATTACTTCATCGATTAGGTTAAGTTTGTTAGATGTATCAGTGAGGGTTACGACGTTATGGTGAAGGTCGTTGATGGTATTCTCCCTGTTAGAATCAGGCATAGGATGAGACGTAGGGTCTCTGGAAGGTGTTTCCAGTTTAGGAACCCAAGTGGTCTTTATCTGTGCTTCTTCGTAAACAGGGATGTCTTTGCGTGGTGGAGGTAGTGATGTATCTTCCTCATTTGAAGTATTAAGCTATACAGAATCAAATTCCCACTCATGTGAGACAATCTCTGAGTCACTTTCCAGCATTCGATTACTATACCATACTGGGATGTCCTTTGAGTTAAATACTACAGGTGTGATTGGTTGATGTACCTTTATAGATGAAATGATCGGTGCTACAAGAAGGTCGATGGGGATTAAGGAATCCAATATGGGGAGTATCGGTAGTGTTGACTCAGTTGCTTCTGCTAGTACTGCTAGTGCCATAGATGCTACTGCGGGTTCTAATATAGTTGTTGCTGCTAATGCTAATTTTATTGTTGCTACTAATGGGATTACTGGTTCGCTTGGTGGGATGATTGGTATTGGTGATGGTTGTGTTGGGATTCTGAGCCTCAGTGGGGCAGTTGTGATGGTGCTTGATGCTGCTTTGATAATGAAAGGTGTCCTTTTTGCAGTAGGCTGACATAATGGTTTGCTGGGTTTTCCTTTGAATTTGAGTTTAGGAAAGATCTCTTTTTCAAAGTCTAGGCCTATATTACCTTTGGGCTTTAATTCCAACAGTAGAGGTTCATGTCATCCTTGTTTGCAATATCCCAAAGCACTCTAACCATCATACCCCATTCTTTGCATAATGAGGAGACCTTTGCCATACTGATCCACAGGAAGCTTAACTTGCAGTATATCAGTGGTGATGGGATCTTTATAGATCCATTCTGCTAAGTCCTCATCTTGGGTTTCTTCTTCTTGACTCTTTCCAAGGATGAAAGGCGTCAAAGCACATGCTGGCGTGATTAGTGGTTGCTGGAGTAACTACTATGGTTTACCATGTGTTCTAGGAGAAGTGGGCATTTGTCCCACACAAAAGAGTTGACTCAAGTTGTATTCCCTAGGACCTTCCTCTGCTATTTTCATCTTAAGCTTTTCTTGCTTTGGTATAGTGGTGTTCAAACTGGCAAGAGAGGCGGGACTTATATATGATGTGGAGGAAATGGCTTCTCTGGTTGATGGCTGATATTATGGCAATATGCAAAGGGATTTGCATCGCCCAGGATTGTGATCTCTACACCATTATGGGGGAACATGATACATTGATGGTAGGTAGATGGAATGACTTGCATGGCATGTATCCAAGGTCTTCCTAACAATAGATTGTATGGCAAAGGAAGGTCCAGAACCTGACAGATGATGTGCTTCACTATAGGGCCCACTCAAGTTGGTAGCACCACTGCTCCTTTGGATGAGCATTCAACATCATCATAAGCTTTGATTGTGATCTTCTTGCGAGGATCCACTGGCTCAATTGCATATCCCAAAGCAGTGACTAGTTGTAGTGTACAAATATTCAGGCCTGCTCCATTATCGATCAAGACTCGCTTGATCCTATGCTGGTTAATAAATCCTTCGATGTGGAGTGAGGCATTATGCGGTTGTTGGAAGGATGAATTGTCACTTTCTGAAAAAGTGAGACAAGGGGATTCTTTTAGACTTCCAACCATGGCTTGGAACTGATCTGTATTCAAGTTAGCAGGGACTGATGCCTCTTGGAGAGCTTGGTCCAAGATTGTTTTATGAGATGGGGATAGGTGCAATAGCTCTAAGATGGATATCAATGCGGGCATTTTGTCTAACTGATCCACAAGGTTATACTAATTTGGGATTGAGGTGGTACCTTGTGGAGCTGCTTTTATGGTAACTTTGTCGCGTCATGTAACAACATTGCACTCGGAACTGGATGGATTCTTGATGATAATTGTGGCAACTTGTTCACCTACATCATATAGGTGGTTTACCGTGTAATTATACGTGGCTTGCATATAATCAATAGTATCAGCATTTCTTCTAGAAGTGGAAGGACCTCTTTGATTTGGTGATGGAAGTGGATTCTTGAACATTTGATGATCTTTGTTTGTTGTCTTTGGGTCATGTCCTTGAATTTCAATATCACCTTGGTCAATAAGATCTTGAATAAGATCTTTCAATTGATGACAGTTACTTGTCTTGTGTCCTCTCCCTTGGTGGAAATCACAGTGTTTAGTATCTCTCCACCATGCAGGTTTGACCTGTGGTTCATAGTTTGATGTTTTAGGTAGAAAGACCAAATTTTGAGAAATGAGTTGTCGCAATACTGTTTCAATGGGTTCCCCTAAGGGAGTGTATGTGCGTTTTTTTTTTTGCTGACGAGGTCTTTGTTCATCATGAGATGTGATGCGACCTTGATTGGAAGGAACATTTGTGTTATTCTGAGGTGGAGGATTCTGTCCTGCAAACCGAACCACAGGTTGTGCACTTTGTATAGTCCTGGCATCCACAACCCTATCGTTGATGATATTCTTTTTTTTGTTCCAGAAGCCTGGTTTATCACTATTGAAGCATGGGCAAGGACCATCCTTTGGTTCATTGTAGATTTTGATGAGTCCTTTCTTGATGAGGGCCTGCTCACATTTCAAACCCTTGTGATCATATCATTAAAAGAGTCTGTGTCTTTGACATCCAAGTGAAATTCCATTTCTTCATTTAAGTTGGAAATGAATATTTCCACTAATTCTCGTTCAGGTAACTGAAGAGAATGTCTACTAGACATTTGACACCATCGTTGTAGGAATACTGAGAATAGTTCACCTGGTTTTTGTTTTGTGTTGCACAGATCAGCCATGGTGATGTCGCGTTCAATGTTATGAGAGTAATGAGCGAGGAATTTCTGGATGAGTTCCTCAAATGTTCTAATGCCACGTGATAGTCAGGAAAACCATGATGTGGTTGTTCCTCCCAAGCTTTGGGGAAAAAGGCGCATTAGGTATGTGTCTTCATATGCCACTTCGAGACAAGCGAAATGAAATTCTTTGACATGATCATGAGGATCTCCCTTTCCTCTATATTTTTTGATTTTGGGTGTTTCGAATCCTTGTGGAAAGGGTGGCATATAGAGATTCCTATCAAAAGGATAGGGACAGATGTCATTGAGTGAGAATTGGTTAGTGTTGACACCACTATGAAGTTGTTGGGCAAGATTCTCGACTTGTTGCTGCAACATCTCCATTTCATTTGGAGGAGGAGGTGGTGGGTTACCTCAAGGGATGTTATATCTAATGGGATCTCTACCTCTTTCCTCTTCATGGAAACTTTGTCATTCTGATGCTTGTCTTAATTGGGCAAGAGAAAAGTGAGAGGGGAGTTTTGCTCCTTCTTGAGCGAGCTTTAAAAAGTGAGCATCCGCATTGCTCCTGAGTATTTCATCAAAAAGTTTGTTAAAGAGAGGGTTATGCTGGGCCCTTTCTATTGTTGCAGGAGTGGGAGTACTTGGGTTTTCGTCATTTGCATTTCCTCTAAGTGCTTCTTGAAATTCATTGAGATTTTCCTCTTCTTCTTCTTCCATTTCTATTTCTTGTTGCCTTGACTATGATTGGGTTTGGGCCATTTTGTTTACAAGCCTTTGTTGAAGTTGTGTGAAAATGATGATGAGTTTTTGATTAAATGAGAGATTGATGGTTGGTGAATTGTGTTGCATGTGGAGCTCTAGCACTTTTAAGGTAGATGTAACCGAAATTCCTTCTTTGAATTTCTTGCTTGTTTTTGATAAGGTTGGATGTGATAAGGTGTAGAGAAATCTGAGATGTGTTACAGATTTAACTACCTAGTAATGAGAGGATTCACTCATCAACTAGTTTTAACCTACGTAGATGTGTCTCTTAGGATGAGCTTATCCTAGATGTAGAAACAATCTAAAAAGTGATGTGATGTGTTTGATTTAAGCAATATCTAAAAAGAGAACTTGGGACAAGAACCTCTTAATGTTTTGAGAGTTGGAACGGAGTGATGATGAAGTGAGTGAGATAATGGATGAAATGTTTTAATCTTCAATAAAAGCTTTGTGTCACAAATGGAACAAACTCTACCTCTTCCCTTTCGGGCATTGGTGGTATTTCTTGAGCTATGTTGTATGTGATGCAAACGTTTGGGAAGAAATTGGGATTAATCTTGCCTCCTTGGTTTTTGTGATAACTCAAAGCTCTATATTGCATAAAAGCTCTGCGGTTCAATGACTCTAAATCAAATTCATTTATTTTGCCTTGAAGGTAGAGATGCATGTGACGCAGAAAAACTCTATGGGAGACAAAGATTTGTCTATTTAGATAGAAGAATTTCCTCCTTTTTATCAAAGCCTTTGAGCTCAATGGTCTTCTTTTCAAGTTGATATTCTGATCATGCTTCTTCTTTCGCAAGATGTGAAGAATGGTCATAAAGTTTGATTCTTTGTTGTTTGCACTTTGTGTTTTGATATTTTTGGTTGTTTTTGAAAGATGTTTGGTTGGATGAGTACTTTTTTTTTTTGGAAATTGATTGTTTCTGATTTTTCTTTGACAAGAAAACAAAGCAAGCACACAAACACAAGAATGTTGCCCAAAAGGCACAAATGAGTATGGGTCTAGACCAACCCAATCCTTGGACTTTTATATGACCCTTCCTTTAGATGTATTTTAAGGTGTATTTCCAAAGCCTGAAGTCGGCTCAATTTGCACTTGGTCTTGACTAAAACAAACACACTTCAAACACTTTTTATCCCTAAGGTCAAATGGCTAGTTGTGATAAATTTAGCCCACATCTTGATATTTCTTCGACTTTGGTACTACATACCTTATGAATCCCGCCGTGGCAGGTAAGGATGTGATATACTAAGTCTTGCATGAGCATAACAAATAGATGATCCCTATGATGGGGGAGTCACCACTTTTATCAAGCCACAAGTGACTTTTCAAAAAGCTATGTTTCTACAAAAGGAAATATGTATGGTGAGTATCTTGGGAGCAAAACCATCTATGCTCTTGCACTAATATATATCGCAAAAAATCCTCAATCAATAGAAAGGGTGGGCTACTACTTAAAGGTGTTTAGTCATGTTCAATGTTTTTGGACATAAGTTCATTCTGCAGTGACTCACTTAAGAGCCTTGTAACTAGTGGTGGGGCCCATTTGTCCTTTCAGCCAGTTACACTGTAGGAACATCTATACCCAAGGCTACAGCTTCACTCTCACCTAATTTTTATAGCGGCTTGAAGGATTTACTGTGTGAGGTCGTTCCCAAGAGTGATGTGTCTCTTGGCAGGCCTCTCTTAAAAAGATAAAAATTTTGAGTGTTACTAACACTTTTCTCTTGCACCTAGGACCACGAAAGCCAAGGGAGAGGATAGTGTGTGTTAGAAGTGGGACCACTTGACCAACTTTTTGCACAAGTGTGCCAAGCACGAAAAACACTTGTTCTTTTTAATCTGCCATTGCAATGTGATCTAACTATTTGGAGATGTTGCTCCAACAGTCATGGTGTTCTTTTTATCCTTCAATGGCAAAATGTGTTGTAATCTAGAAATGGGAAATCCTGGTCAATTGAATTGGAAGCACGTATGCATGAAGAAAAAAAATTGCTTTGCAAAAAAGTTTTAAACAAGTTGATTGTGTATTTTATGTGCACCAAAAATTGAAGAAAGACAGAGAAGACAAAAGCGCTTAAACAGGGTCAATAGTGCCAGAACGGGGTCAAAAGCGCTCAAACCATGTCAATAGCACTAATCTTGATACAATAGCACTATTGTAAGAACAATAGTGCTATAACAACAAGTATCAATAGCACTAAAGCACAACCTGTGTGACAATTTCAACATTCAAACATGTTATTGGTTAAAAAAAAATGATCTCTTGCATGTTCGATTCACGTCAAGTTCACCAAATGATGCTCTGCAAAATGGACAAGGTTAGCAAATGACAAACAACACAAGACACAAGAAATTGTTAGTGTTAGTTAACCAAAAGCTAATCTAAACAGGCATATCAAAAGAGATACTAAGATCATGCTAATATGTCTAACAAATGAAACAAAGATAATAAGGCATCTCCAAATGCCTCTTAGCATGCTCTTAGCTCCTTCTCCCTTGTTCCTCTCCTCTCCAAGTTCCAAAATAGTGTAGCTCTCAGCAGCTTTTTGCACTATGGATGCTTATGGAGGATTGAGATTTGAGTATTTTGCTCCAAATGTAAAATAAAAAGCTAAAATACTAGATGCTATTAAAAATGATTGATTTTAACCATAATAACAAGATATTAGTTTTCTATGCTAAATGCTCTCTAAAATGCCTACAGGTTAAATGCATACAAGTTTTCAGGATCTAGATTATGAAGAAATGGGCTCTATTTATAGGAAAAATGGAGCAATGGATGGTTGAGATTGAGCAATCTCAACAAGGGTCAAGATTGAATGATTTCAAATCCATGAGAGGGCTTTCAACCCAATCCCAGGATGACAAGTGTCAATGTAAGATAGGTTGAGAGGAGAGGGAATAAGCATTAAATGCTTGACATGACCTTGGGAGTTAAGGTCAAGGTTAGTTGAATGAATAAACTCTTTATTCAAAGAATAAAGCTTTTATCCAATGGATAAACTCTTGTGCAAAAGGAAACAGGGATAAACATGGTCAAAGCAATAAATGTTTAGGGAGACAAGTTTAAAATAACCATAAATGGTTATGTAAGAGCCATAAAAGGTCAGGTAAGAGCCATTAGTGGTCTTGGAAGACTTTGGAGGTTAATTTGTTGAACACACAAAGCATTAAATGTTTTTCAAAGACTTTGAAGTATTTGAGAAGTGACTCCATTTTGCTTAGGAATGTGATAATAATTAGGGGATGGATTAGGCTAATTAGGAAGGGGTTAGAAGAATCTAGAAGAGGATTAGATTTGCAAGTAGAATTGGTGGGTGAGGGAAAATAAGATTTTATTAAAATAAAAATTCATTTATTTCAATAAATGTGTGCAAGTTGCATTTATAGGAAAATGCAAGTGGGGGGGGGATAATGATTTAAATAAATGTTTAATTTAATTTGTTTAAAAGAGGAATAGGGGGATTTAATTAAATAAATAGATTTTATTTATTTAATTGATTTGAATTTGGTTTAATGAATTAATTAAAATAAATTGAATAATTTATTTCATTAATAGGAGAATGTTTGAGGATGAATTAATTAAATGTTAATTTAATTAACTGATGGCTAGTGGATTTTTAATCAAATAAATAGCAAATATTTATTTAATTAAGCTGGACAGATTTGTGTGACTACACTTACCTTTGCCTCTCTGTAACCTTTTGGCTAATAGTGCTTCAAACTCCTCTTGCTTTCTGATTTCCTCATACAGTTTGTGTACTTCCTCCATGTTCTTACAAAGTCTTTCACTTGCTCCACTGTTATCTCCTTCAGAGTACTTATACTTTCTTTCATTGAAATCATTAGATTCATCAAGATGAAAAGAACTAAATGCAGATTCAACTTTATTTACCAAAGATCCACTGTTATCAAAGTTACTTAACTCAAATGCATGTAGCTTACCAATAGTAGCATCTAAAGAAACTAGCATATTAGGTATAGACCTCAATTCATTGATTGTAGAGACTCGAATTGCATAAGTTGGTAGAAGGGTTCTTAATAACTTACTTGTTATATCCTTTTCTTCAATAGTTCCACCTGCTCCTTTGATTTGATTGACAATCTCCTTTAGTCTTGTACTGTACTGAGTTATGTTCTCACCTTCATTCATCCTCATAGATTCAAGTTGTCCTCTTAGACTATCTACTTTTTCTCTTTGAACATGTTCATCTCCTCCATATACTGATATGAGCTTATCCCACATAGTCTTTGCATCATTGCAGCCTTCTAGGTCATTAAACTCTGAATCGGTCAATGCAGATGTTATTTCAATCATTGCTTGAATATGTTCTTGCTTTTCCTTTATCTCTTCCATAGTCAATGGATAGGTGCTCGGTGTAACAAAATCATTCTCCAGATAGTATACAACATATTCTCCAACTCCTGATAGGTGCAGCTTCATCCTTTTCTTCCATGTAGAGAAACTTGACTTGTTCAGCTTTGGTGCATCCCTCTTATACATCTTTGGATCTTTAACTCAAGTGCCTTCAAACTTTTCTTCTAGAGTCCAAAGCTCTAGATCCAATAGCCAACAAGATGAGAGGGGGGGGGTGAATCATACAAACTTAATCTTCCATAAAAACATCAGATTCAACCTCGGTAACATATACTTCGGTAATATAACCAAAACTGTTAAACATGCAAACTCAAAAGCATATAAACATCATAAATCTCATAACACCAGATTTAACGTGGAAACCCAAGTAGGGAAAAACCCCTGTGGGATTTTGGACCCACTAAGAAATATACTCTTCTAGAGTATGCTCGGTTAAAAGCAAATCCTATTAAAGATTACAAACACATTGCTAGATGTGACCCGGTTAAGGGATTTCCCTTAGATCTATTAGGATCTTCACCTTGTTAGATGTGACCTTGTTAAAGGATTTCAAACACTCAATCAGAATGTCACCTTGCTAGAGGGTTTTACAAATAAGACTGTTAAGTCCACTCGATTAAGAGATTTTCTATCACTTTCACAAAATAACAGTAATAAAAATCTATCTGCAACTTCACATCTAAAATGCTAAAGCAGATTCTTATTTGTTCAATACAATCTAGACATAGAACTAATCTTGTTATCTGCTAGGATTCTATACTCTGTTATTCAAACAGGTCTTCAAGCTTCTGTGCTCAATAATCACTATGTAGCATCCCTGTGCATACACTTGCCCGCATACATTGTTTATCAACAATTTCCTATTTATAAACAATAGCTAACCGCTTAATCTCCCTGATCACATTTCCCATGATCAATCATAGCCATCAGATCTTTGATCTTGTCTAGGTTCAATGCTTCTTTTGATCTGAAAATGTTTTACCCCACCTAGGAACTTGCATACATTTCTTGGAACTTGTGCCAGGGTATTGCAGTTCAATCTGAACTGTAGATCTTCATGTCGACTTTCCATTGCCTTAGATTCTTAACAAACTTCATGCACAGCATACCAATCATTTAATTAGTTCCAGCTCATCAGCTTCCTTCATTAAATAACGCATGTAACCATTTAATGTATTCTGTTATAGCTCAGTTACAACTCGGTAAATACTAAACTTCACTCGGTAGACATTCTGCCTTCATTAACTGATAGCGATAACCTTAGGGTTTACTGACTAGGTTCCTTAGGGTTTACCGACTAGGTTCTTTGCTTGGTAACATAGTATAGTATTAACCTTACAATTTACAACATATGTATGATGTTAAAACAATCTAAACATCATGATCTCATCATTGTCTAAAACAATAATAGTTGGGCATTGAATACCTTATTCATCCCGTTATTCATCATAATCTTTCCTATGTCTTTTACCAACATCTTTATATTATTCAAATCATACTTCTCAAGATATGGCAACATCGTACTGAATTAGAAAATCAATTTCTTGACATCAATGACAAAATAATAATATTAAGACAATAAACATCTTTAATCAGTTATATCCATAATCATCAACAACCTTCTCAATATCCTGATTGAAATGTCAACAATCTTTCATTGTCTGTTATAATGCTATATTGCCAATAGATTGTAGAAAAAGGGTTGATTGGTATCAAATGAAGAAATTCTTGATTGATCAAAGAGAATAGATAGCATGATAACAATTGATTTGATAAATAGATAGAAGGATTGATGGGATAGAAGAAATGTTAGCCAAAATAAATGCAAATGAGAAGTGAAGAATGATTAGTGTGATGAAATCTTGCTTTCACAAATGCTAATAGTAGGTGAGAATATTTTATTTGATATGGTAAAATAGATGCAACACACCATGGCAATTAAGGTCAGGGCAATAATGCAATCCCTTTGTGTAAAAGACACATGTTGCAGACAAGGAATGGTTCAAAACATCTTAAGACATGAGTGTGTTTGCCCCAGAATTTTATGAAACACTCCACAAATAGAAAACAAAAAATAAGAAAGACCATGAGGCATCTAGACCACTCTAAATCACACACTAACATCATCGTGTAGCATAAGAATATGGTTGAAGCCAAAAATAAATCAATAAAAAGATAAGACTCACAAATTAAAAAAAGTCAAACAAACATTTTGATCTTCGCTGCCAAAGTGGTAGTGTTGTGATAAAAGGACGATCATACCGTCTGGTTTTAGGGAATGCAGTACCTCGTCTAAGATAGGACATAGTCTAATTTCAAGTATACCACACCCTGTATAAGACGCATGATAATGTTGACTAGGACCAATGATATTGATGTTGATTGATTGATAAGACAAGTTGACTAGTTTGAATGTTTGGTTGATTGAAAAGTTCATCTGTTAATGCATGATTTTTTTAAGTGCAATATTTAATATGTTTTTGTTTGACGTCTACTCAAAATGTTTGTCTATGTACAAGAGGGACAATTTATTGACGAAATGAAACAAAAGCGATTTTTTTTGGATTTTTAATGTTTTCCAATTTTTAGGGTTTTTGAATATATTAGATTTTTAGGGCTTTTTTCAAGACATTTTAGGAGTGTTTTTGGATTATTTTAGGATATTTTTTTATGTTTTTGGATTATTTCAAGACATTTTTCAATTTTTAGTGATTTTTTTTTAGGACTTTATTTGATTTTTATGGATTATGCCCCTAGTGTCTAGCAATGCAAGGAATATGACAAATGGATAAATAAGCTTGCTAAAACATTGGTGGATAGAGGGAAGATAGAGTCCATTTATTATGGAGACAGAGTGGATACAATGTCCAAGGGCTATCACCCAATGGGATAAGGGACTGGATATGAAAATGTAAAACAATGAAATGGCATGAGGGACATGTCAAGAGGCTTTAAAAACATGTTTTGCATTTTACATCCTAATGTCAGATCAAGATTAAGGGATAGAAAAAGAGTGTATGTATGGTGATAGGATATGGATAGGATAAGCAAGATCAAAAATGGATAAGGGATATGGACTTAAGGGTGTGATAGGATAAGTGATAGTGGCAGAAGGTTGCAATAAGCTGAGGAATATGGAAGAAAGGTTGTAATAAGCCAATGGATGAATACCAAAAGTTATGATAGACTAAAATTTTTGCATAGGATGCATGACATTCATGAAGATCCTCAGCCTTGTCAAGATCAAAGGTGAAATAGGGGATATGAACATAGAGTGATGATAAGATAATGAAGGATATGGCAGGGGTACAATAGGATAACGAAGGGAAATATGATATGATAATGAAGGGTGTGATAGGGGTACAATAGAATAATGAAGGGAAATATGATAGGATAGGATGATAGGATAATGAAACCTGCCCCCAAGTATGGTATGAAAGAAGTTCATAGCTTATGCATGATTCCTGTTTGTCAGGTTTTCATCATGGTACTTTCCCAAGGTGCCTATTTCCTAGGTTTTCACCAGAGGAGGAATTATTTTTCTTTTCTTTTTTTCCTCTTCTTTTTTTTTTTTTTTTTCGCTATTTTGACTTTTTCAGCAGAAAAAGGACACATGATAGGGATGGAAGAAGGATTCAAGCATATTTTTGTTTGGATACTAGCTTTTAAAAAAATGAACCATGACCATTAAAATTATTCTCAAAGATGTTGGCAGGATAATGACATGAAAATGAAATGGGACTAAGGCAAGCATCTATGCAAAAGATTGGATAGGATGGATGAAAGGATGGAAAAGAGGTGCTGGATAATGGAAAGGGTATTGGAATATTTGGGCTTGAGCGGATGGAATGAAAGAAAGATCAACATTGGCACACACCTTGAGGGGTGATGGACTAATGGAGGAAAAGTGGATTTTGGATATTGAGATCTTGATGGAGGAATAGCTAGGGATTTTGGGACATAAGGACCCAAAATGGATGAGGGAGGTGATGGAGGAATAGATTTGAAAGGTTTGGATGAATGAATAGAAATTTTGGATGCCAAGTTGGATGTTTCTTTAGGCTATTGTGCTTCAAGAACTTGCTTAGGAATCACATAGTTTTTTAGTTTTCATTCTTTTGTAGTTCCTTGGAATGCATTGCTTGCACAAGAGATTTAGGAACCCATATAGATTTTGACTTTTCTTTTATTTTCTTAGTGGACCTTTGTGGCCTTTTGGATATTTATTTTTCTTTTTGGATCATATTTTTCTTTGTTTTGACATGTCAATTAGATTGGACATGTTGATTCTTGAATACATGTGGATTGCTAGACTTATGAAATTTATGCTTGGCATCCAAATTGCTTGAAATTGGAATAAAATGGAGGCCTTTTGGATGGATGGAAAGTTATCAAAGGGATGTGCCTTTGTTGACCTTTCATAGGGGAAGAAGGGATATAAGGACCTAAAATGGATGGAAGGGATGAAGGACTAGGTGAATGCTTGGATTTAGGTTTGATAGGGATACCAATGCCTTGAGGAATTCCATTGAGGCCATGACCATTGGGATTTTCTTTAACATGGAGGGGTTCTTTCTTGTAAAGGTCTACCTCCATGCCTTTCTAAATATTTTGACCCGTAGGATACTCTTTTCTTTGGGAAGAAGACATGAGTCCATTATGAGGTGGATATGAAATTATAGGAATAAAAATATCATGAAGTGAAGCAGATTGGACCAAAGTGGAGGAACCCATTGTTCATGTAGGGAGTTCATGAAAATTTTGCGCCAACATGTTAAAATCATGAGGGGGATTAGAATCAATGACATTCTCTTCATGAGATGGAATGGGAGGAATAATTGGATCATCAAAGGAAATGAGATCTTGGATTGTATATGGAGGATTAGGTCATGTAGATGGAGGGATGATAGCATCTTGTGGTGGATATGAAGCTGAAAGGATAGTTTGATCTTGACAAGGAGGAAGATCATTAGATTCCTCTTTAAAGGTTCTCTTCTCTTGAATTTCAATGGGATCATTAGAAAGGGTGCAAGTGATATCTTAATCTTGCTTAGGGAGCGGAATGTCAATGAGATTTTGAAGGACAGTTTGTTCATGAAATGGAAGAGGATATTTTTGGGATAGAATAGATCGGGATATCTTCATCCTGATTTGTTTTAGGACTCATTGGTTCATGCTCTAAATTATCCTCTTGACATGGGGTTGAACTTTGGATATGCATGGGGGATTCTACCAAGGTATAAATTCTTTTACATGAAGGATATGTACTTTGAATGGGATGCTCTAAAATAGGCATGATGGGAAATGAAGCACATGGTGGCATTGGGTCTAGCATTTGTGAGTTGTACAAGGGATTTTCATAAAGACATAAATTAGCATTGATTTATGTTGCAGACAGACCTTGGGGGGATGCAATATTAGATGTATCAATGGGAGGAGATGGCAGAAATTTTTTTTGTGAAACTTTAGGACATGAAGCAATGGGAGGAGGAGAGAAGGAAACTTGAGGGTCAATTTCTTGATGGACGAATGATATATTTCTAGACATGAGCATATGATTTTGATCTTTCTCAAAAAAATCACTTAGAACTCTTTTTAAGAGCTTTGTGATAAAGCTACCTTTCTTTGGAGATGCATTTGAATCCTTGTGAGGTTTTGACATGGTTAGGTTTAGATTTTGGATTTGTTTGAAAGGGATTTGGTTTTGGTTTGATGTTACATTTTGATTTTGGATTGGGTTGAATTGGTTTGGCATGTTTGAAATTGGGACGTATGAATTGCAAATTTTGTTTTTCAATTTGTGGTTGTAGTTGTTGATATTGAGTTTGTTGTCGATACTCCACAATTGGTTGAATGAATTGTTGAAATTATGTATTTGGTTGAGCATATTGTTGAAATTGTGCAACTGATTGTGTTGGTTGGATATGTTTGACCATTGGTTGTTGTTGGATCATTTGTTGTGTATGTTGGATCATGGGTTGTTGATTCATCATTTGATTGAACGGAGTTTGATCAAATAAAGTTTGATTCAACACTTGGTTGAAATTTGTGTTTGTTGCTTGAAATTGTTTCATCATCTCTATTTATGCGAGGAGAGCTGGTATATATGATCATTCAATGAGAGATTTTACATCAATGGGCTCAATATTTGGATTTGGACCTTGAAATTTTTGAAATAGTTTAGATGTTTGGAACCTAATATTTTCATGGTTTTTCACTTTTTGTTCCAAGATCTCTTTTTCTCAAGCTAGTTTCTCCTCTAGTTTTCATATTTGGATACTTGTTTCATCATAAAAAATTTGACCGATATTGCCTTGTTGTTGGGTTGGATAGAATTGTGATTGCCTTGGATTAAAAATTGATTGCATTGTGTTATCCATTGGACTAATCATTGGTTGATATGCCAAAATTTATTGTATCATAGGGGATTGGTATCTTGTTTCAATAGACATGTCACTATGCAATGTTTTGGGGATTTTTTTATTTTTCAAATGATAATAATATGAAACTAAGTGCAATGATAATGAAACTTATGTTTTTTGTTGTTTTGGAATTTTTGGAATGACAAGGGTATGCAACTAAGTGCAATCTAGATGATTGACAATGCAACTTATCTTTTTGGTGTTTTCAAGATTTGGACAAACTTTAAAATGCAACCCTAAAGATGTGACCCTTAGGAAATTGAAATAAATCCAAGACCTTAATTGACAAAAGGACAAAGGACAAAATGACAATAGAATAAATTGACAATGTCTCGCCTATACATTTGGATACTAAGCTAGGTTTTACCAAATGATGTTGATGAAAAAAAGGACAAATATTGGACAAGGTCAAGAGTCCCTAACAATGACGTAGGATTTAATCTAAAGTTTTGATTTTTCAAGTTTGGAAAAACCTAATTTTGAGACTATTATGCATGAGGATAATGATAATGACAATGACCTAGCGATATGAACCCAAGATATGATATGAAAATGATCTTAAAATGTGTTATGACTTGGAGATGTGAAATTATATGACAAGATCAAACTAAGACAAGACTAGGGTTTGGACTATGAAATGATAAAGACAATGTGATATGGATATGTGAGGACCAATGACTTTGGAAATGCAAAATGCAACCTAAGCCAAGACCTAATTTTAGTATGACAATGATAATGCAAAAAATGTCACCTAAGTGAAAACCTAGCTTGGGTATGACAATGAAATGAAGACTTAGGGAAATGATTTTAAACCTAAGTGAAAAACGAGGACGCTGAAATGAAAGGTAATGTCAGGTAATGTCTATGTGACCTAAAACATAGGGTTTGAACTATGCAAAACCTAGCCTAAGTGACATGGATTTTGAAACAAGGATTTCCAATGTTTTGACAAGCCATGTTTAAATGTTGGATGAATACTTGAACAAAATTTGGACCTTTGTTTGGACCTTTTTTTATTTGAAACTTGTGTTTGACTTGTTGGAATTTGTTTGAACTTTGATAACCAAGGCTTTTTATGACCACTTGTGAGAATTGTTTGACTTTGACACAAGACAATCATGCACCTTTGACAACAAATCTTAAGGTTGGCAAGGACAATAGCTATTGGATCTCACTTGGTTTCCCAAATACGCTTACTCAAGGTGGATACTTAGATGCTTGACCCCATTGGCTCCACTCCACAACACTCACTTCTCCGGGGCAGCCAAGCATCAATTACCATGAAGAATCCCCATGGCAAACTTTTTATCTCTACTAAGAGTCGTAAGAATGTGAGACGTCATCAGAGGTCTGACCTCTTGTACCAACAACTAGAAAGTTTTTGGTCTCTAAGCACAAAGGTTTTTAATCAAGGAATCCATTCGGGTAGCCATACATGCAAAAAATTTCTCCGTTAAGGAGGCCTCCCATCCTATAGAGGTTGTGCTCTATAGCATTTCACACACCACATGAGCATTGAGAGAGACTTACATTGGTATGACACATTAGCACCCATCACTTGAAGTTTTTGTCATAAATACATTTATTTATAGTGGTTTGGAAGAGCTTGGCCTTATCTCGTTACTACTCGGGTCATTCCCTCTCACCAATGCTTATGTGGAGTGTCAGGAAAATCGGGAGGCAAGCCCTCTAAATTTAAAGACACACAAACAAAATGAAATAAGACATAAAAAACATGGCTTTCTTTAACCTTCAGAAATTGAAGTGTTCTCTACAATAAGGCAAACAATCTTTGCTTCAAAATTTGCATGATATGAGTTCATTGAACCATTTTCATCCTAGTTAAGACTAGATAGGTTAATTCCACCTTAATTTGAAATGGATTTGATCAATTTAAACCATGATTAAATGCAAATTATTGTTCATTTTAAACCCTTTGCATGCATGAAATGTGAAATTTGTTGTTGTTCTTTGATCCAAATCCTAATTAAGACTATGTGAGAATTGTAGGATGCATTCAAGCCTCCTAATTAAGCTATATGAGGAATTGTTGTTCATTAAAATCTCCTAATTAGGCTATGTGAAAAATTGGTGTTCATTAAAACCTCCTAATTAAATATGTGAAGATTTGTTGTTCATTAAAACCTTCTATGTGAAGATTTTTTGTTCATTACATGTTAACAAATCTTGCATAATCATTGTTTAGACTTTGTAAATACCACATGCAACATTATATCCTCTCATAAAACTTGCATGCAACAACAAATCAGTGAAAAAACCTAAATGCAACAATGGATTTGTCCAAATTAGGATCTATGGCTCTCGCTTTGGCTAGAGCATACTTTAGTGGCAAATATTTCATGTCTATGACCTAGAAAATGGTGAATATATTGTATCGATTGGGAGTGGCCATGTCACCTAGACTTTATAAATATCCATCAAGTGCATTGCCCAATCGCCCATTTTTTTATATAATTAATTGTATCTTGATCAAAATTTCACCAATAGAATCTATACATTTTCCACAAGGTAAATTCAATATTTTTGTCTACACTTTTCAAGGTTGTCTTAATAGACGGCCATAATTCGCCAATATCCATATAAAGATTTATTGGCTAGGAGGACCCAATTCGCCTTGCATTTTGCGAAAGCATGTCTCAATTCACCCTAATTTTTGCCAACTTTATTATAATTGTCAATTAACTAGATAACCTATAATCGCCTCAAAAATTACATAAGACGTGTTATAATTAAGTGTGATTCGCCAAATATTTTTATACCATATAAAATTCCCGCCAAAATAGCCAAATAAGGATTGGTACAAATACAGTCAAAGATCAGATTTATCTCTACACAATTTGGTCGGTTCTAAGATCTCAATTCGGATCACTAGCGAAGTTTCAGACTAGGAACAACCATTGTTGCTGACTGCATCTGCCACTTCTAGTGACCTAAAAGTAAGTGATAATATTTTTGAAGTGTTATAATATTATTCTAAATTCATCTTTATATGTTTTCATTGTTGAGTTCATTCTATATATCTCTTAGGAACTTACCCAAAAATTTGAATTTGAAACGACTTTCTTGCACCCCCGAATCTGGATTCTAATTTCTAAATCTCCCTGGTTAACTGGTTTTTTTTTTGGTAAGTGCTATCTTTATGGGGATAGCTCCCTATATTAAAATCAAACCAAGTTACATAGATATTAACATCATATTTTCCTAACACACTACCCATTACATCTGACCTCCATTATTAACAAACCCTCCCATGCTAGAGACCACCCCCTCCTAAAACATAGAAAAACACATATCCTCATCCCCCTTAGATATATTGCAGAATGATGGCCAACTTCTCTCCAATTTCCATCACAGCTCTAGTGGAAGCCTCTAAGAGCCATTTATCCCCCCTATCAATCATCCTCTAAAATGGAGCCAAGTTATTGGTTATCACTCCTACCTGATAAACCTCCCAAGCTTCTTCAATGAATGATATTTTTTGTATCTTTTATGCCTTAAGCTTAACAACCTCCCCGTCCTCCTCCTTGGACCCAATAGACCCATCCTCATCTAGATCATCCTTAGAGTCCAACGAAACATAATTGTTAGGGTTGAAAAAAGTGCAAAAAATGGTAGCCCCCAAGTCAGCCTCCTCTAGAATGGCATTGGCTAATGCATGCCCATCAACTGCCTAAATGAACCTATCAATCTTGTGGATGCACACCTCCTTGGAATCTAGAACATCTATTAGGGGGCTAATTACATCCTCATACAAGAATCCATCACACCAGTGCCTGCCTACACCAAGCATGCATTCAACTAAGCTCTTCACTGCGACAAACACTCTTTCATCCATATGAAATAACCATCTAAATTGCATTCATAGAGTTTCATCTCTACACATACAAATCACCTCAAAATAATGAGCCATGCTTCCCCTATGATGACTCCTTTCCTCTACAACAAGCTTCCCAATGTTTGCCTCCAACGTGGCTCTCACAATCAATCTGGATAACTTTTGGATCCATCTTCCCTCCCATTTATAGCCCAGCTCCTTCTGGGTTCTTCCATGGATAGTACTAGGAAAGTAAAAAGTACTATAAACCTCTATTCTAGACCGAGGAGATGTCCCTTCCAAGTCGCCCATAATCAACTTCGTGATACAACTGTCAAAACCAGCAAAGGACACAGTGGTACTAATATTCCTTATTTGACTAAATCTCCTGTCCAACTCCTATGCATGCTCAATCATCTTTGCCCTACTTCCACCAATCCTATTCTTCGGACAATCCTCCCATTTCCACATGATATCTCAAGTCTGAACTAGAGTATATCCTTCAGGGAAAACAACTATGGATGGTTGATGCTAACCAATCCCCTACCTTAGAAGAGGAGATGAACCTCCACCCTCCACAACACCTATATCCCTTAATTTCAATAGCTTCCTCAAAGGGAAAAACCGTGTTTAAAATTTGTTTCTTTTTCTTTCTTTATTTTATTAAAAACATTTATTTATTAAAACCTTTCATTCCTGACAATGTTCGCACATGTCTCTAAGTCTATTCTGGGGACTTTTTGAAGAAACCTATGTCCTTCACAACTTCGGCCTAGAATAGAGCTTATGTCATCGCTTAAAATTAATTATAGACTTATAGTTAATTAAGTATACAATTTATAATAATTAATTAATTATTAGACAATGCTCAAACCTATCTCTATTTTGGAAACTTTTTGAAGAAACCTTTGTCCTTCAGAACTTCCAGCCAAAATGGAGCTTATGTCATTGATCTAAGATCATCCAACGGTCATTAAGTTGATTGATTAATTTAATATTTAGATATAAGTAATGAATAAATTTATACTTTGTTTATTTCATTTTATTTACATGTATTTTTAGTTCTCTATTGGTTAATTTTTTAATTAGTTTGTAGATCTAGGGTTAGTGATTGGATCTTTAGGGTTTACAAATAGGTCAATATTTAGCACACATAGATGTATGTACCTATTATGTGATAGTTACATATATATACATTTTTATACTATGATGTTATAGATTATTATGGATGTATTTATGATGCCTATATGTAATAATTTTAATCCATATGCTTGTGAATATGATGTTATGGATTATGACCTAACCTCTATGTTGAAAACACCATAAGATTAAGAGGGGGGTGAATTAGTCTAAACCAAATCCTAAAATTCTTTAATCACAAGTACTTATTAATTATCATTAATGAATTAAAAATCAATGCAAGATGAAACAAAAAACACCAAACACATGAAAACCATATTTTTTACCTGGAAAACCCAGTGTGGGAAAAACCATGGTGAAAATCACACTCACAATATAATTATAATAAAAATTAAAATTAATGAATTTCATATTTTACCTCATCGTGCACTTCCTTTTATATCAATGGTCCATATCTCCATGTGACTATGCATTTAGATCAAGATGCTCTTTCACCTTAACTCTGCAACCCCATTGCACACAATGCACATGGGCTATGTTGATGTCAGGCTCTTCTTAAGTGGACCAATAAGATTATGCATGATGGAGGTCAAAGGACAGGTCGGAAAGGGTTGGTCCAATCTATCCTCCTTGTTAATTAAGTATGCAATTTATAATAGTTAATTAGACAATGCTTAGGCCTATCTCTATTCCGACACCTTTTTGATGAAACCTTTGTCATTCACAACTTCAAGCTGAAATAGAGCTTATTTCGTTGATCTACGATCATCCAATGGGAATTAAGTTGATTGATTAACTAATTACAAACTTATAGTTAACTAGAACTTGTCGCTCATTATATGGATAGTCGAAAGAAAATTAAAGATAAAATTTAATGTAGTTTAATATTACAAGTGAATAAATTAATCTACTATTTAAATCCAAGTAATGAATAAATTTAAAATAAAAAAGTGCCTCATTTGCACTTATAGAGGTGTAATTAATGTTGAATCATGCAGATTGATTGTAAAACAAATCTCAGACAACACATTGTTGGCAGAGCATGGGGATTAGAATTTGAAGAGGATACGAACAAGGTGAAGAGGGCCTTGCAAAATTTAATTATGGAAAAATACCTAGAAGGGATGGATTCAATTTGGGAGTGGGTTATTCCAGGAGTGGTTTTCATCATTTCTGAAGGGTTTGTAGAGCCTACAAACCCACTACCCTTTGTTCGTTGGCAAGAGGATGAGGTGAAGACAAGATGCAAAGATCTCACAAGAAGAGGATTGGAGGTGGTTTCAGAGTTGTCTTCGATGGTGGCAGGTATAGATAGATGGATTGGATAGAGGTTAGTTGATGACTCCAATCTTTTTGTAATATTTTTTGAAGCTTTAAATCAATAAAATATCATATTACCTACTGGTAGGTCCATAAAGTGACAATTTGATAAACCCTAACAGTTAATAGTTGTGCAAGGCCAACACTCATTATAATATATTTCGGTTCCACCAAAATAAATCATTTGAACAAAAACATTTTGATAAGTGAATAGCTAGGTAGGGCTATCACCCATTATATTAAGATTAAAAAAAATTATACAACAGTATTTGGCTTGTAGCTGAAAATACTTTCTCGGTACCATTTCCAATGATCACCCATAACAACCCATAACCCTCAATACAAAATTTAAGCATCAAAATAGAATGAATCATCTGCACCATACTTAAGGGCTAGGAGACATTCGTAGACTGCCTTTCCACCTCCGCATCTTCACGTTCCTTCCTAACTTTATTGGCTTGTAAGATGAGCAGGCAATCTTGTCTGTAGTTAGTATGAGCTTCACATACTCCAATTTCCTCAACACCACATCTTTCATCCTCAATCCATTCCTCTCTACTCCCCAACTCCAATGCCCTTACACTCTCAATCACATCATTCTCATGAATTTCATCTTCATCTACCAACCCTTCAGTGGTTAGGTAGTTCCAATGTCAATCATCCTCCTTGGGTTCCTTGATTTTGGCTACACACATGAGGAAATTGATATTGCATAGTATATCACTCCTTCATGCCTGCAACAACTGCGCATCTTGTGTTTACACAATCAAAAATTTAAAAACCTTTCCAATGTAATATTTTTATGGGAGGGGAATGAGGATGTTCTCATCCACATTATTGATGACCACATCAATGTCATACAAATATGCATGCTCGAACACCATCTGGGTGAGTTTTTTCGCCCACTCCTTGGAAACCCTGACATATAACAACATGGAAATAAAAAAGGTCAAAATGTCCAAACTGACCCTATGCCTATGATATGCTATCAGAAACTCCAATCCTAGCACTATCTTGACCGTATGCATTATGTATGGGTGGCCATTCACCAAGACCCCCCCTAACCATTTGTCTGTGACCTCACCTACAAATCTTGTCTGTGGTTTCGTTACCCTAGCCATAATTGGAGTGTCCATCACTCCCACCTCAGTGTTTCCAACTCGAACATGTAATGTGAAAATACGGTAATACCCCAATTCCCAATTTAAAGGCATTCGATCAGCTTCAGCATAAATGTCTCATTAAATGCACACTTACCATAAGTTTCCTTGTGTGATATATATTAATAGTATATATATCTTCTTTTTTTCTAATTTTTGATACAAGTACATAAACCCCACAAACAAAATTTCACTTTCACAAGAGATTTGCAAAGACAAATAACAAAAAATATTGATATTATTATTCATGTGAGATAAAGAAGTACATTCTATAGACTATATCTATAGTAATTGTCATGACAGATCATAAACTAAATAATATTGCTGAAGGAGTATATATATTCTTCACTGTGGAAGACTCCACATTCTAACTTAGACACTACTACTATACCCTTTTCCAAAGAGACCAAGATTCCCTCCAAAAAATTCTCTTAACTACAGCCTTGGAATTTCTTTTATAAGAGTAAGGAATGCAACAAGCTTTAGGTTGTATACAACTCTCATGTTCTCATTTGACATATGCTTGTTTTATACACATGAAAAAGATATATTCCCAATATGAAACCGAAAATAGAATAGGATAACTTATCAGACCATATGACTAAAACTATCATGAAACTATCATGGACCACAATGAAGAATAAAATTTTGTTGAAATTCAACTACTTGAAGCAAACCACGATCACATTGCTGATAACTTTATGGATGCAAGATTCGAACTATAAAAACAAGAGGAGTAGTTTTATGAATGTGAGATTATAGCTATAAAAACTAGTGGATGAGCTCCACAAAAACTATTGGATGAGCTCTAGAGATGGGTATTGTAATCAGAACAAGGGTCTGGAAAAAATAGGCTCTTTGCTAGAGCCAACTCTTCCCTGCCCTCATTGTTCTCCTCCCCGCTCCCTCTTTTTCTTAGGCTTTAGAAGATAAGGGGGCGAATGCAAGCAGAAAGGGAAAGGCCATCTGTAGCTGCAGATGGCCTTTGAAAATCCCTTTAGCTACCTCCTCCAATTTGAAAGTCCCTTTAGCTACAAAGCAATTTGTTGTGCTGCTATAAACATAGCCTTCCTGAAATACTCTCCACCCGACGTCATTAAACCTATATCTTATGAACACATAGGAAACATCTACATATGGGCATTCCATTTATGATATCATTCTTGAACAAGTGTAGAGGGAAATATTTATAATGCTCCTTGATCAACTCAATTTCTACCAATTTATGAAAAACCTCGAAGCTCTAAATTTAGAAGTTCTAAATATTCCTTTTTTCCTTTTTGTCTTTCCAAAGAATCAGAACTCTCCATGTTAGCATGCAACTCTTCATGCCACCTAATGAAAGGATCAAAAATCATCGGTCTACTATAATCATTTGATCACCAATTCAATGTTTTCTTTAAGAATAAGCTAACATCCATACCCATGCAACTCTTCATCAAAATGACAAGCATAAAGTCCTCTGATAGGAGTGTTTTCTATGTTAAAGTATCGCTTAGAATCTGAGATGAGGATTTCATATGTGCTAAAAAGTACTTTTCTAATTCCAATAGATATACATACACTTTATATATGGATTATTTTCCAAAAAAATGTGAAAGATGTGCCTTAATTATTCTACATTTAATTGGACTTTGATTTTGTTGTATTTCTAAAACAAAGGAAATTGTACTTTGATTTTGATGAATTTCTAAAACAGATCTCGAAGTTGAATATGAGATCAAGAATGTAAACCCAAGCAGCAGATAATTCCATAATAGTGAGTCACTTGAACATTAATGCCTAGTGTTAAAACAAATTCATGTGTAGTTTCACAAATTATTCTTATAGATCCATTACATTACTCCAGACTTACAATAACTTGCAAATAGAATGTAATTTCTTTCTTGAAGGAAATCCACATTCACACTACACAGTCAAACATTGACAATGAAAATTCCAAGATAAATCAAAATATCCTTAGTAGTATGATTCACCATTCATGTAATATCTGAAAGTGCAAAAGAAGACAATGTTAGAAACAACAATTAATATAGTAGTCTATTCATGAACTAATTGAAAAACTACTGAAAGAAAGTTTACATTATTTCACCATGAAACCATCCTACACACTAGACAAGACAAAGCTCCATTTCTACTCTACTCTCCCCCCAAATGAGAAAACTATAGAATCCTTCTTTACGACCTTGATATTCCTTTTATAATCATAAGGAATACAACAAGCTACCATCCTTTTACAAGAATGTGTAACATGTATTGAAATGTCGTAAAACCTCCAGGCTAGTATTCATGAAAGCTTTGGTTGAGAGACACAGAAAGCTTCCATGAATGTGAACTACCTTATGAGCAATGTCACTATCGTACATTTATGGTTATTGATGAAAAGAATACCAGGATACAAGATTCTCATTGCATTTCTTGGTAGGTGAGAATTTTGAGAGTTTTGATCAAGCATGGATGCTTGACTCGAAAACCACATCTCCTATGTCTTCACCCAACTTTCTCTCTGCATTCTACCCATTATAAGGAGGACACGATGGTTGCTAGAGAGATCAAAATTATTTTCAACTGCAGCTGAATCCTGTAGTTGCACTCGAGTCTTTTAATATACAAGGCAAGTCATCAATTTTCTTTACATCATGGCATCTACAAACCTTCAGCCATATCTCCTTATGCCAAAATTTAGCTGCATCTTGTATGCACTTCATTTTAAAACCTCTACAAGCAAAACAACAACACTTCCTAAAAACTTATCTCTAGAAAATGTCTATCTTCTACATTCTAAAATGCAACATGCGAATGATATAACTTCTATCTTCTACATTCTGAAATGCAGCATGCAAATAATAACCCTAAATTTCTTGATTTACGAAGTGGCGGCAATTGACTATTAGGTTTATACTTTGGATTATTACATATACTATATTAATTTATGTGTGATGTACTTTTCTCTCATTCCATAAGAAAGCTTTCATTCCAATATTCCTCACACCTGTACATGACTCAGAAAACTCAACATAGATTAATACTAGTAGCTTCTCATTGAATATTAAATATGTGTTATCCTCCGTATTTTTCTTCCTCTGACACACATAGTGTTTTGAGTTTTCTATGCAAAAGGGTAGTAGAGAATCCTCAATCAATATTTCATACGTGCCAAAAAGTGGTTTTCTAAGAGATTTCATATGGATATTCAGGACACTTACAACTAAGATGTGATGTGTTTGCTGTTGGCATTATGTGAACCGGCATGAAGACATAATGACATTGTATGTTGTCATTGATGTCAATATGTGTTATGAAGAGAACCAGCATATGTAATGGGTGAAATGAGAGAGGAACCAACATAAGTATGACCCGGTTTATATGCCAAAGTGAAGCGACATATTTAATCAAGATGAACCGACACATGGAAGCATTGTATGACTACCAGTTGGTAGGTAGCTTCCACTTCAGGACTTCCGGTTGGAGTACCTCAAGTGACTCAATCAGTGATCTTCATGTGATGAGTTAGTAGTATAACGAAGATTAGATCATGTTGCCATGTAATCCCTGTGCGCATGAAGGATCTTGCATGAAGAAGACTATTCCTATCTACCTTGGGAATGAGCGAAGTTTGTCAAACGGTGATAACGCGTGATGGGTTATCAGCCGCCATGAAATCGGTGGATAATGGACGATGGAGAATGTCTTGAGATCGATTCAAGATTGTTACATTTAATGCAGTATGATTCAATGATCAGGATCGAACCGCTTGAATTGCTTAACCTAACAGGTTTAGGGTTTAGGGTTTTTGCTACCGACCTGTATGTTTCCTATAAGGTCGATATTGTGTTTCTTTCTAAGGTTGTTGGAAAAAGTTGTGTGTGTGTATCCTAGGGAAGTGATACGTGATTCTTGCCAGACCAAAGGAGGGAAGGGATACCTGCAAAGTAAATGTGCAGAAGAGGAAGAGGAGCCTAAATGGATTTGCATTAGCATTGAGTGTTCTAACGGATCATTGTAATTCCTGTTGATCTCTAACCACTTCAATAGTTGTAAAATCCCCTAATAGGGTAGCCTTAACTGGCTTGTTGCAAAATCCCCTAACAGGGTGGTCCTAACAGGCTTGATTCAAATCCCTTAACCGAGTAACTCAAAGTTAATGAGTTCTGAGAAGCTATGGAGCTTAGGAGATCCTTTAGCTATTGAGTTCTTGAAATCCTCTAACAAGGTGACCCTACCGGGTTTAACCCTTAACCGGGTATTATTGCTATCCCTTAACCGGGTGATCCCAACAGGATCGGTTCCTAGTAGAACCTATTGTAATGTCTTTAACCGGATAAGGCTCCTAACAAAGCGGACTTCTAAAGAGTTCAAAAAGCAGCTTGTGGGTATTCATCCCCACCGTGGTTTTTTTCTAGTTAGGTTTCCACGTGAAAAATATGTGTGTTATGTGTGATGCTTTTATCTTGTGATGCTTTGTTTTACCTGTTAAGCATATGAAGGTTCTATGTTTTATGTTTGTCTATAAAACATATTGAACTCACTATTGTGAAGATCAGATGATTAAGTTTACCTATTTATGCATGAGAGTATAATGATACTGTAGTATTGAGCTAAGAGGAAAGCTTATTGAGTGACCGGTTCATGACTGATTGAGTTGTACTAGATGTTACTGGTTGCACTCTGTTTTACCAGTATCCTTGTTTGTCAGTCATTTGGAGTGTTTGTTGTCAAACCAGTTTTGGACTATACTTGTGTTTGTACTGATTCACCCCCCCCTCTCAGTACCGGTTTGGTACTAGTGGTTCATCATTGAGTTATCAATTGGTATCAGAGCACTCTAGGTCCTCTATGTTGTAAGCTTAACCGCTTGAGGTAAAGATCCCAGCCAAATGATGAAGAGGGAAGGTCCAAAGTTTAATAGGGAAAATTTTGGTATATGGAAAGATAGGATGAAGATATTTATAAGAAGAATGGGTGCTCAACACTGGAGTTATGTTGAGACTGTCTATGTTATCCCTACCAGTACTCTCACCGATGACCAAAAGAGAGAGATACAAGAAAATGGGCAAGTCATGGAAGCCCTCATCAGTAGTTTATCTGACATTGAATTTATTGATGTTTAGGACAAGGCAAATCCCAAAGAGGTATGGGATGCTCTTGAAAATATCTATGGTGGTGACGAGCATGTAAAACAGGCTAAGGAAGAAAGCCTGAGAGGGAAGTTTGAAGACATGCAGATGGTTGAAGGAGAGACCATTCAATAGTATGGAATAAGAATCAAAATGGTTGTTGGAGAAATCAAGAGTGCAAGTGGAAAAATAGAAGATTCCACTATGGTAAGTAAAGTCCTGAGATCCCTGTTGCTAGTCTATGCAATAAGGGTCACTGCTATTTAGGAGCTGAGATCAATAGACAAGTCTAAGGTGTCCTTGGACTCCATCATAGCCAAGTTGACAGCCTATGAGCTGAATAGTTTTGATGGCAGTGTTCAACAGACAAAATCAGCTTTTAAAGCCTCTACTATACCATCCAGAAAAGAAAAAGAGGCTAGCACTAGTAGGGAACCTAGTCAGAGCAGAGAAATGAATGATGAAGAGTTTCTAATGGAATTTGAAGCTCTTCTTGCCAGGAAATTTTCAAAAGGAACTGGTAAATACAAAGGTAAAGTACCTTTGAAATGTTTTTCCTGTAACTAGATAGGACATATTGCTATGAACTATCCTAATAGCGACAACAAGGAAAAATTGGAAAGGTTCAAGAAATTCAAAGGAGGAAAGCGAAGAAACTATTTTGTGGCAGTTGATAAAGGTGTTACAGATGAAGAATCAGAAGATGAAGAGAATGAAGACATTGTGTTTGTTGCTGTAAAGGAAGATGTGGCAGACAAGAAGGCTCTTGTCTCCCGGTTTGATAATTCAAATGAGTGGATCATTGATAGTGGTTGTTCTCACCATATGACTGGTGACCAGAGCAAGTTTCTATCCTTAGAGGAGTATGATGGTGGTGTGGTTCACTTTGGCAATGATGCACCTTGTATGGTCAAAGGTAGAGGGTCCATCTCTTTGAATGGAAAGAGTCGTTCTGACAATGTGTATTGGGTTGATGGTCTCAGACACAACCTTCTAAGTGTTGCCCAGCTAAATGACAATGGCCTCACTCTGCAATTCAAGAATGGAGTTTGCAAAATCAAAGGAAAAGATGGTAAATTGGTGGCCACCGGCATGCAGACCAAGGGTAACTTATTTCAGTTGAATGCAAATGTAAGTACCTATCTTATGGCTAAGCTTGATGATAGTTGGATATGGCATAGGAGACTCTGTCACATAAACTTTGATAACATTGTGAAGGCTAGTAAGATCAAGGCAGTTAGAGGGTTGTCGGTGCTGAGCAAACCAGATAATACCTTATGCAGAGAGTGTCAATTGGATAAAATGTCTTCCTCAACCTTTAAAGGTAAATCTTTCACTACTGACAACTTGCTTGATCTTGTGCATACTGATCTATGTGGTCCTATGAAAACTAGAAGTGTGCAGGGTGATAGGTACTTCATGATTCTCACTAATGACTGCTCAAGAATGATGTGGGTCACATTCTTGAAAGACAAGTCTGAAGCTTTTGGGAAATTCAAATCTTTCAGAGCATTAGTGGAGAAGGAAAGCGATAAAAGGATCAAATGTCTCAGAACTGATCAAGGAGGGGAATTCACTTCTAGTGAATTCAACAAGTATTATGAAGAATTTGGCATCAAGAGGAAACTGTCTGCCCCCCGAACTCCACAGCAGAATGGCCTAGTAGAGAGGAATAACCAGACTATAGTTGAAGCAGCTAGAACCATGTTGATTCAAGGAAAGGTAGCTCACACCTTTTGGAGAGAAGCGGTGAGCACTGCAGTCTACACTATGAACTGGGTACTCATCAAAAAGGGTAAGGACAAAACTCCTTATGAGTATTGGACCGTTAAGACACCTATGGTTAGCTACTTTAAGGTATTTGGTAGCAAATGTTACATCAAGAGGAGTGAACATCAGGGAAAATTTGAAGCTAAATGTGATGAGGGAATATTTCTAGGATATTCCACCAAGAGTAAAGCTTTAAAGTGCTACAACAATAGGACTCAGAGAATTATGGAAAGCATCAATGTAAGAGTTGATGAATCCTCTGAGAAGACTGAGGAAACCGGTAGTGAGCAAGCTGTAAATGAATCGGTTGCAACCTTCTAGGAACCGGTTGTTAGCCAACCAATTACCAGTAACAATGTCCCTAAACTGGTGAATGTTGATACTGATGAAGATGAGGATGAAGAAGAAAAGCAAGAAGAACCAATTAAGACTATTCCTCGGTATGTCAAGTTGAATCATGATCCTAAGCAGATCATACGTGATAAGGATGCAGGAATCCTTACAAGAAGAAAGATCAAAGAAAAATCATGTATGATCTCTGAATTTGTGCCTAAGTCATTCAAAGAGGCTCATAAAGATGAATACTGGAGCAAGGCAATGGAAGAGGAACTTGATTAGATAGAGAAAAATGGTACATGGTCCTTGGTACCCAAACCAGAGCATAAAAATGTCATTGGCACCAAATGGGTGTTCAGAAACAAGCTAAATGAGGATGGCACAGTGATTAGGAATAAAGCCAAATTGGTGTGCAAAGGATATGCTCAAGAAGAAGGAGAAGACTATGGAGAAACCTTTGCTCTTGTAGCCAGATTGGAAGGAGTTCGTATGCTTCTTGCATATGCAGTTTTTAAAAGGTTCAAAGTATATCAAATGGATGTAAAATCTGCATTCCTAAATGGTGTACTTGAAGAGGAGGTATATATAGAGCAACCAGATGGGTTTTCCCTATCTGAAGATAGTGATATGGTGTGCAGGCTACATAAAGCTTTATATGGTCTAAAGCAAGCACCCAGGGCATGGTATGAGCACCTACATTCCCATCTTGTGAAGATTGGATTTGAGAGAACAAGTGAAGATAGCAATATCTACTTGAAGTCTGAAGGAGATTAGATCCCGATCTGTGAAGTTTTTGTTGATGACATCATCTTTGGTAGAGATGACAAGATGAGTCATGAGTTTGCTAATGAGATGAAGAAAGAGTTTGAGATGTCACTCATAGGGGAGATTAAGTTCTTCATTGGACTGCAGATCCAGCAGATGGAAGATGGAATATTTATCACTCAGTCCAAATATGTCAAAGAGGTACTGAAAACCTTTGGAATGGAAGATAGCAAACCGGTTGGTACACCGATGGTGACCAGTTGCAAATTGACAAAAGAGGATGTTTCTGCATTGGTTGATGAGTTGCATTATGTAGTGCATAGCAGACCGGATATTACACATGCAATTGGCATTACTGCAAGGTTCCAAAAAAGTCCAAGAGAATCCCACTTGGTTATAGTCAAGTGGATTCTTGGGTATCTGAAGGGAACAGTTGACTATGGATTGTGGTACCCATACAACAATGATTTCAATCTAAAAGTGTTCACAGATGTTGATTGGGCAAGTCATTTGGATGACCGGAAAAGCACAATCGGTGGTGCATTCTTTCTTGGTGGTAGACTGGTCTCATGGATGAGTAAAAAGCAGAGTTGTATCTCTCAGTCTACAGCGGAAGCGGAGTATGTTGTAGCCTTCATGAACTGCACTAAGTCAGTCTAGATGAAGCATGTACTAGAAGGCTTCAAGATCCCTGTATCTAAACCGGTAAATATATTATGTGATAACACAAGTGCTATCAATATATCAAAGAATCCAGTTTTATTTTCTAGAACCAAGCATTTTGAGCTTAAGTATCATTTCTTGAGGCAAAAGGTTCAGAATAAAGAGATTGTACTAGAGCATGTGTCCAGTAAGGAGCAGTTAGCAGACATATTCACCAAGCCTCTCCCAAACACAACATTTGTGCATTTGAGAGGTGAATTAGGGGTATTGCCCCTTTAGGAGGTGAACTAAAAGTAATTGCTCCACATCAATCAGGTACTGGAAAGACAAATTTTTGGTTGATTGATGTGTTGAAGGATGCTACCCCTCAGGGGGAGTAGCATGATGAAACAGAGATGCTTGTACCTCCACTTTGGCATTATTGTCAAAGGGGGAGAAGGAGTGAAGTGAAAAGATATCAGCAGCAAATGGGAGAAGATGTGAAGCGGAGAAGATATCTTTGTATATTGCCATCAATGCCAAAGGGGCAGATTGTTGGCATTATGTGAACCGGCATGAAGACATAATGGCATTGTATGTTGTCATTGATGTCAATATGTGTTATGAAGAGAACCGGCATATGTGATAGGAGAAATGAGAGAGGAACCGGCATAAGTATGACCCAGTTTATATACCAAAGTGAAGAGGCATATTTGTTCAAGATGAACTGGCACATGGAAGCATGGTATGACTACCGGTTGGTAGGTAGCTTCCACTTCAGGACTTCCGGTTGGAGTACCTCAAGTGACTCAATCGGTGATCTTCATGTGATGAGTTAGAAGTATAATGGAGATCAGATCATGTTGCCATGTAAGCCCTATGCACGGGAAGGATCTTGCATGAAGAAGACTATTCCTATCTACCTCAGGAATGAGCGAAGTCTATCAAATGGTGATAATGCGTGATGGGTTATCAGCCACCATGAAATCGGTGGATAATGGATGATGGAAAATGTCTTGAGATTGATTCAAGATTGTTGCATTTAATGCAATATGATTTAATGGTCAGGATCGAATCGCTTGAATTGCTTAACCTAATAGGTTTAGGGTTTAGGGTTTTTGCTACCGACCTATATGTTTCCTATAAGGTCGATGTTGTGTTTCTTTCTAAGGTTGTTGGCAAAATTTATGTGTGTGTATCCTAGGGAAGTGATACGTGATTCTTGCCAGACCAAAGGAGAGAAGAGATACCTGCAAAGTAAATGTGTAGAAGAGGAAGAGGAGCCTAAACGGATGTACATTAGCATTGAGTGTTGTTAACAGATCATTATAATTCTTGTTGATCTCTAACCACTTCAACAGTTGTAAAATCCCCTAATAGGGTAGCCTTAACTGGCTTGTTGCAAAATCCCCTAACAGGGTGGTCCTAATAGGCTTGATTCAAATCCCTTAACTAGGTAACTCAAAGTTAATGAGTTCTGAGAAGCTATAGGGCTTAGGAGATCCTTTAGCTATTGAGTTCTTGAAATCCTCTAACAAGGTGACCCTACCGGGTTTAACTCTTAACCGGGTATTATTGCTATCCCTTAACCGGGTGATCCCTAATAGGATTAGTTCCTAGTAGAACCTATTGTAATGTCTTCAACCGAACAAGGCTCCTAATAGAGCAAACTTCTAAAGATTTCAAAAAGTAGCTTGTGGGTATTCATCCCCACCTTGGTTTTTTCCCAGTTGGGTTTCCACGTGAAAAATATGTGTGTTATGTGTGATGCTTTTATCTTGTGATGCTTTGTTTTACCTATTAAGCATATGAAGGTTCTATGTTTTATGCCTATCTATAAAACATATTGAACTCACTATTGTGAAGATCAGATGATTAAGTTTACCTATTTATGCATGAGAGTATAATGATACTGTAGTATTGAGCTAAGAGGAAAGCTTATTGAGTGACCGGTTCATGATTGATTGAGCTACACTGGATGTTATCTGTTGCACTCTGTTTTACCAGTATCCCTGTTTCTCAGTCATTTGGAGTGTTTGTTGTCAAACCAGTTTTGGACTATACTTGTGTTTGTACTGATTCACCCCCCCTCTCAGTACCGGTTTGGTACTAGTGGTTCATCATTGAGTTATCATTTGCTATATTAGTGTTTTCTCCAATTAGTAATGGAAGATTACCCTTAATTATTCTACAATTTTTTATGTGATTGAAAAACATTCACCAATGTAATTATTATTTTCCCCAAAATATAATGAATGATTCGCCTTAATTTTTTCCACATTTTTCATGCAATATGAACAAAATCGCTAATATAATTATTATTTTTCCCCAAAAATAATGAAATATTTGCCTTAATTTTTCAACAAATTTCGTGCAAAACAAAAAGATTCGCTAATAAAATTAATATTCTTTCCCAAAAAGATTAAAAAATTCACCTTCATTTTCATACAATTCTTACACAATTGATAAAAAATCGACAATAGATTTTAATATTCTTCCCCTATTAAAAAAAAAATCACCAAAAAAATTAATATTTTCCCCAAAAATATTGAAAGATTTGCCAGGATTTTACACCTTTACCCAGGGGGATTTCTTAAAGTTGTCCTTGGCTTCAGTTGTGCTTACAGCTGCTGCTTCCACTCCTGCTTCTACTTTGCTTGCAACATGCATGACTTCTCCTAGCCTGGGTGTGGCCTTTGTGGGTATTGGTGGGGGTTATGATCGCCTTTCCTCCTTGTTTGTGTTCACTGTATCTATGAAGGTGTCTGATGTGAGCATGGATGTGGATCATCCTTTATCTGCTCCAGCTAGATATTTTCTGGTGAATGGTTTGCAGGGTTCTTTGGAGGCTCGTGGTGGAGGGGTAAATACAATAGTTTGTTTCTTCGTCTCTACTATTGTTGCTCATGGTCAGTAGAGACGGCCTGGGGTGTGAGGGTTTGTCTCGGTTTCTTCTGCCATTTCAATTAAGTTGTCTGAGGAGAATGAGATAGATCTTACCAATTCTATCCTCTCTTCTCATAGAGTGATCTGTAGTTTCAAGGGTTTTTGGCCCATTCTTCCTAACCTGCATGCCTATATTTCTGAATATTTGGGGCCACTCATTTCTGATAAGGTACATATTTACCCTATGGCTAAAGGGTTTTTAATAGCTAAGTTCGAGAAGGTGGAGGATAGAAGATTGATTTAATGTGATAATTTTTTTAGCTGGGAAGATAAATTTGTGTTGATAATCAAACCATGACATTCTGATTTCAACCCTGCTTCAAAACCATTTAATAAGATCCCTATCTGGGTGCATCTCCCTACTCTTCCTCTACACCTATGGGTGGATCCTTTATTTGAGGAGGTGGGTGATGCACTTGGGGATTTTTTGACAGTTGATAACATGATTCTTCTGATATATTTCATTCCACTTTTTCCTACATCTTGGTTGATATAGATGTTTCTAAAGGTCTTCCTACTGAGATTTCTCTTATTACTTCTAAGGGTTGTTGGGTTCAACCTTTAGACTATGAAGGGATCCCCTTCAAGTGTAGGAAATGCTTCAATACAGGTCATGCGACTGCTTATTGTGGAACTAAGAAGAAATCTTTGGCGACTTCATTGTGGAAAGGTGTGTTAATTTAACACTATATAATCGAGATAAATTTTGAGCAACATGTGGTTTCTCCAGAGGTTGTGCTGGATTCTCTGTGTGAGATTTCTGAGCTGGAATCTCAGTGCATGTTATTGCTTCTCCTCGGGTTGCTATGGAGACTAATGTTGGGGTTGCTGGTACTGATGTGTGTTGCATGCCTTAGAAGGAGACTCAGGTTGATTTCACTTTTGATAGTGGGAATGGGCTTCAGGCATCCATTCTCGGTGAATTGGGTGATATTGGCTTGTTTGCTGGAAGAGATTCTGATAATGGTGCTGCTAGTTTTCCCTCTCAGGTTGAGGGCGGTTCTGCAGATTGGCAAGTAAGGCTTCAGAAGTGGAGGAGGGTTGGATCACTATTCAAGGAAAGAAATCTAAGTGTTCTTCGTCCTCTTTTGATATGATTCTTCATTCCCACAAGAGAAAAGTTAAAGGTTAATCCCGATGAGCTGGTTTTTGGTTGGTTGTTGGTTGTCCTTGTTACAGCTCTTGTTCTAGGTTTTGGCTTTGGGAGCCTCTTGTCTTTGGGTTGTATGTTTTCTTAATTTTTTAATTTTATGACAACTTCTCTTCCGTGTTTTTCTTTGTGGATTCTAAATCTCTTAGAATCTCCTTTGTAAAGGGTTTCAGGGACTTTTCAAAACTTTTTCTTACCTTAATCCAAAACAATGGATTAGTCCAAAAAACCTACATGCAACAATAGATTATTGCAAAAAACCTACATGCAACAATAGACTATTGAAAAAAACCTACATGCAACAAGAGATTAGTGACGAAAACCTGCACACAAAAATAGATCAACACATAAAACTTGCATGCAAACATAAATCAATATCTAAAACTTGCTTGAAAATATTAGACTCACAAAATTATCAAATTTAATGTGATTCACATCGGGTTCAGAAAAAAATGTAACTAGGAAATCGAAATAAAGAATCAAAAGCATTAACATTAGGCAACCACAAATGTAATTGCAAATGAAATCAACTCCTATCACATTCATTGAAAGAATTGAAGATAAGATATAAACAAGAAATGCAAACCAAACAAAATCTCTTTCAATTGACCTCCATTGTTTCTCTTTTTCCTTCAAATATGTTGTGGATCTCACCTACAAGGCACAATTACAAGTGAAATGCAAGATTTGTAAGTAAAATTGATAGTGTAGGGGTACTCAAAAAATGTGGTTAAAATTGAATGAGAAAAGAGTCCAATTTATAGGCAATTTGAGACTGATTGGATGACTAAGATTGATTCAAGACTAAAAATAATCAATAGACAAGATTGAGTGCACAACAAAGCTGCCATTCGGGGGAAGATGAAGATAGAAGAAAGCAAATGAGAAGATATTATGAAAATAAATAATAAAATCTTTAATTATCTTCTCATAACTACCAAATTAGCAAGTTGAAGAGATAATAGAGATAAAAATTAGAAAGTGGAAGAGATAAGTGGGGTCATAAATAAATAGATAAAATTTATTTATTTCACCCACATATGGCAACTAAATAAATTAAAAATTTATTTAATTAAAACAATTAGAGAAAGGGGATTAAATAATTAAAATAATTATTTAATCATGGAAGAATAATTAGGTTAGAATAAAGGGATTAAATAATTAAATGAATTATTTAATCAAAGAGGAATGGTTAGGATTAATTGATTAAGATCAAGATTAATTGATTAGAAAGTGATAATGATGAACATTAATTAAATAATGAAAATTATTTAATTATTAGTTTAGAAGAATAATAATTAAATAATTAAGAATTATTCAATTATTGGAAATTAGAAGAAGAATATTAACACTAATTAAATAATTAAAATTATTTAATCAATTTAGGCGAAAAAGGTTAGTAAAAATTGTCGTCGAAGACTTAGTACAATTTTGAGTGTCTACAACATGAACATGTTTAACATTAATTATTTGTACATTGGCTGTCTTGATTAATTTTGTTTGGAGTGTTAAAGAATGGTGGAAAACATAACTAAAAATATTATAATGGATTTCCTCTTCCACCTTTTTTTTTCTATAAAGGCATGAGATGGAGTCATTCATCATTTCATTATAGAGTCGAAACGTTAAAATTTATAGATTAATGGCACTACAATGATATTTTTAATCGTAGTGTTTATATAGAATTGTTTTGTATTAATTATAGATAGAACAAAAAATTAAAATCATTACATAGTTCTTGGCTTGGAGATCTTGGTCTTACTTAGGTATTATGAACTTTTTCAGTTGTATGTGTGTAGAACTGGATGATCTTTAGATTAGGAAGAGGATTTATCAGGATACTTGGAAAGCTCAATATCATGATTCAATGGGAGTTTTTGCAATGATTGTGGATTCAGCACGTGGTGATAAATGATCTTCTTTAGTGTTTGTAGATATTTGGAGGAGCTCTTAGATCTTATTGTGTAGAAGGGGTCTTTCACATTTGCAGGAGCACTGCTTGGAGATGCTGACATCTTGGTTAGATATGGAGGACCCCTGGAATTTTTGGTTGAGGTGTCAAGGTTTTTGACTTGTTGGTTTTGACAGGTGATCATTGGTTTAGAGGATGATTTGGTGTTGTGTCCTGATGGATTATTGATTTCATATTAGAGTATCAACATGATACTATTAGATCATGATATCATGTTTGATTTATTATTTTCATGGTTATATCTTTGACAGAGGTCTACTGTGTTTCTCTTTGTATTGATTATATTGATCATATGCTTGACAAATTCATGAGAGTGCAATTTTTTATTTATAGTCTATCTTTTAGTAGAAAGAAAAAGATCTTTCACTTGGTATGGACTTGAGAAGAGATTGTTCTTGGAGTGAGTCATGATGAATTGACCTTATCCTGAAGGAATATTACCATTCCCCACTCTTGGTATACTCAATAGTTTTTCATCTAAGAAGATATTTCCTCATTCTTTCTTTTAGCTATGTTATCTTTTGTGCTTTATCTTTCATAAATATGAATCTTGAGTTATGGATAGGTACTTCTAGAAGATTTATTTTGAGAGATGATTTAGCATGGTCATCTCTTTGTGTATATGAGTTGATATTGTGATTATTGATTATGAGGATCATAGGAGATGGTCTATTGGGCTAATTTTTTCATATCAAAATATTTTTAGAGTTTGATTTTCCATGTTTAGGAGAAGCTTAAATCTATGTTGGTTACATGATATGTATGTTATGTTTGATATTGGTGATTGAACAGGTTGGGTTTTTTAATGGATTTTATTTGGGGGTGTTATTAAGGAGATCATAATTGGAATAGTTTGTATTTAGAGGTGTATGTAGAAGGACACTCTACAAGTGTATGATTTATAGGGTCTCTCTTTGGTTTTGGTTACCTTCCTAGAGGTTTGGATTCATGTGACATTAGTTTTGAAATTTGGTTGGACCTATGGTGATCACTATTTTGTGTCCATGTGTTGTCACTTATTCTTTTTGTGATGACATGGAAATTCTTTTTATCTATTTCCATTGTTGGGTGTGAAGAACTTGGGAAATCTTGAGAGACTTGTTGTGATAAAAAAATTTGCAATATTTTTGTTTGTATGATTTGCATATCATTGTGGATGTTCCTTGGTACTACATGGTATTGGTTACACCTTCTATGTGATTCTAAAGGCAGACTTGATATGCCTTGATCATTTTTAGATTTGACATTATCCATGAATTAGGAGTTCTTGGATATGTATGTTGTACACTGAAATGTTTTCACATGGAACTTGATTGCGGTTTATGGGTTGGATTCATTTTTTGACAGTGGAATTATTTCACTCATGTTATTGATACCATAGAGTTATGGATGATTGGATGGTTTGGCATTTGTTGTGTTTTGTTTTCTATTCAAGTGGGTTTTTTTTTCTATTGGACATATGAACAATCAGTTCTGGTTATCATTTTGACAATTTTCTTGAACGTTCATGTTTGATCTTGTTCTTGGAGAATGTTTGGACTTCAAAGTTGTGTTCTAGTAATGGTTTTAAAGTTGTGTTAGCATTATGCTATATGTTATCATTGATGTCAAATCCTCTGGTTCGGATTAGGTTTGGATGTGGTATATTGAGCAGCGACATATGTATGAGATGGTATTGAGAATTTGGAGGTTTCTTGGATTTACAGGAGGTCTTGGCTTTTCAAAAGATGTGTTGCTAATATTATTCAATGCTATTCTTGGGTCCAAATTGGTCTATAAGTCAAGGTTTTTGGTTTGGATGTTGAAGTTGTGTAACGACAATTGTATAGCATGTGGATAATATTTTGGGTCTGGATTTGGTGATGTAAGTAGTGTGTTGATGTGTTTGATGAGGAACATTGAAATTTAGTCTACTTCTCATTCCTTCCCACCACCACAATGTTTAGTGGTGACTTATTTTAGATCTTTGTCTTGGCCGACATTAAGGATTATGTTTTTCCAGAGATAGTACATAGGAGTATGATTTGGATGAGTTGAAGGAGTTGAAGTGTGGCTTTTCGTGTTGAAGACATGTGAGATTGAAAGAATCCATTTGATGTGTGAGAGTTGTGTTGGGGATTGTTACCAAAAGAAATTCCAACAGTGTAGGCTATGTTCAATTAGTGGTGGATTCTCTTGTATCTTTCTCTCTTCGACAGTGAGCCTCTTTCTGGGTAGTGAGCCCTCTGGTAGTGACACTACTATATTTGGAGCAGTTTTCCAACGAGCTATAGGATTCCTTTTGTTTTGTCGGATTAATTTTTTTTAATTTCAAAAATTACCCTGTGTTTGTCGAAATTTCGACATGTTAAAATTTCACATCGGAATTTGGACAAAAAACTAACAAACATTTCCGACCGGCTATGGAATTTTTTTTCTTTGTCGGATTAATGTTTTTTTTTTTAAGTATACCCCATGTTCGTCGGAATTCAAACGTGTTGAAATTTCACGTTGGCATCCCAACAAACAGGGATTTTACCTGTTGATTGGCATATGTTGGTCCGATAATTTTCACAACCTCTTGCTTTCTTATTACTCATCGGGATAACATAATTCGATGACCTCTCTTACTGCTGATTGATGTGATTTATCCTGCTAGTCCCATTGGGCATCGAGATAGATTAAAATGTGTTCAGGAGATGGGCATGGTGCAGGAGCACCTAGTTTTGAGTGCATTTTCTACATTTTGGTGTGTTAGTCTATAATTTGGTTTTGGATTGTGAATAATGGACTACTCATAGGTCCACATGTGTTTTTGATATGCATTTGGAGGATCAATGTCAATGGGATCATGTATTTACTCAATTTTGGCATATGAGCCCTTGTCAGCCTAAAAATGGCATAAACGTGCATTTTGGTTTCAAACATCTTGAAAATCCTTATTTGGAATTGAGACATGTCATGTTAGTGGTTTTAAGTTTGAGCATATCGGTGGTTGGGAAACCGATGGAGATTTGGTTAGGATATAACTGGCATATAAATTCTTTATGGATGAATGTAATCAAGTTGGTGAACGCCTTGAAAAAATTATACTTTTTGAAGACCTTTTTCGAGTTTTAACTTGTATTTTCTCAAATTTGGAGCAGTAGTCCGTACTTCATGGATTGATTTTCTTGTTGTTTTTTGATAATTGATTTGTAAATTTTCTTGTAGTGCTCAGGATGCATTTGAGTTAGTCTTTTTTGCAGGTTTGAATTGAGTTTTTTATTTTGATTGCTTTCGGCTTGAGCAAGGTTTTCCAAGCATGGTTCCATCTTGAAGTCCTTTGGGTTTTTCTCAATAAACCTTGGGACTCAAGCCATGGAGCCTCTGTACAGTGTATATAAACTTTTTTTTGGTTTGGAGGTCATTGAAAGGCCATTGGACATGATTTCCTAAGCGAGCTCAGTCATAGCCCAGTTAGGAAATGATTGAAATTATGCAAGTGCTTGCAACCCGATTATCAAGTTTGAAGATGCCAAGTGTTTGGCATGAGTAAGTGGGGTTTGTAAGAGCCTTTGTGGAAGTTTGGAGGTGTGGCAGACCAATACATTAAACCCTTGGAAGAAGACCAAAAAGGCCCAAAAACCCTTCAAATATGCCATTTTCAGGTTCCGTACTTGTATAGACAGACCTGGCTCCCTCACCTGATGAATCTCAAAGTTATTCCAAAAGGGCACTCAGATCATAAAAGATTTTTCCTAGTTATTTGAGACAATTTTGATAAATTCCACAAAAACTGGTTAGGTAGGGCTAATTGGGGCTCTAGGGTTACTAGGCCTAGAAAATAAGGAAAAGAAGGAGTGAATGGAGAAATGAATGAAACCCAATCACAAAACTAGTTGACTGGCTTGGAATAACCCTATGTATACCTACTATAACCCCTGCAAGCATATGTTAGATGGTTGGTAGATTGAGGTTGGATTTACCCTTATGAATATCAACCATGCCTGAGCAATCAGTGAGCACATTTTGACTGGGAGAACTCCTAGAGAGTTTGAATGTTTTGATTGGTTGATAGACCAGTGTAGAGTGAAGGGAGCCCACTAAAATATCACTCAACTTCTTATTGGAACAGTTTTGACTCTCTTTGGGTACACCTCCCCATCATAGTGGTATTAGAGCAACCAAGATTTGGGAAGAAGCCAGTACTTGAAAGACACTGAGTCAGTAGGAGAAAATAGCCTAAGGATGGTGACCAATGCAGAGTTATCCAAGAAGGTAGAAGATCAAGAGGAAGAGAATAGACTCCTCAGGGAAAGATTACAACAATTGGAGAGAAAACTAGATGCAGTTGAAGACAAGAATGAGAAAGTGATAATCAAGGTCAATAAAGGGAAGGGTAAAAAAGTAGTAGAAGAGGATAACACACCTGAACCAGATCCTATTCTACCTAAATAACCTTTCCTTAGAGCCATCAAATCCTTAGGAGGAAAATCCTTGGAAGGAGTGCCACTTTTTTGTGGAAAAATGGAACTAGAAGTAGTCATGGAATGGATTGAAGGATTGGAGAATCACTTTGAATGTGATGGGATTAGTGAGGCACAAAAGGTGAAGGTAGCCAAATCTAAATTGAGAGGAGCAACCTTGACTTGGTGGAAATTCATCCAAGAGGAGAGGCAAAAGGAGGGTAAGAACCCAATAGCCACTTGGAAAGGAATTCTAGCCAAGGTGAAAGAAGCATATATCCCTGAAGATTATGAGATCTAATTGCACAAGAGGAGACAAAATTTGAGATAAAGAGACTTAGATGTGAGAAGCTACACTGAGGAATTTCAGAAGTTGTGTCTGAGATCCCAAGTGGTGGAAGATGAAAGCTTCAAGGTAGCCAGATACTTGAATGGCTTAAGATGGAATATTCAAGAAGAATTGAGTTTGTTATGTCCTAATACCATTCATAAATGCTATCAATTGGCACTCAAGGTGGAAGAAAAGAGAAAAAATAAACAATAGCAAAGCAACAGAAGCAGAGGTAGGGGGAGAGATGGTAGAGGTTAGAGATGTCGGTGGAAGAAGTGTAGACCAAAGATCCCAAGGGGGGTCCAAGCTGGTTGACCAAAGTGGGGATTCCAATAGCAGGAGAAACTATAGAGGAAGAGGATTTAACAACTCTAGTAGAGGAAAGTCTAGTAGATCAGGATGAGGGTCCTATTTTGCCACAATGAAGTGCTACAATTTCCATCAACTTGGACACCCAGCCTAAAGATGTCCTTAGAAGTCTTCTTCATCCCAAGGAGGTGACAGGAGAATAAATTATGCTCAAGAGGATGCAGCAAACATGAAAACATCAAAAGTGAGTTTGGATTCAGAGGTTGGAGAGAATCTTATGATAACAAGATTCTTGATTAAAGAATTGGTAAAGGAGGAACCTAGCCAAAGGAGATCCTTGTTTAGGATAAAATGCAAAATAATGGGAAAGGTATGTAGAGTGGTGGTGGATTTAGGTTCCACAGATAACATAGTGTCAGAGGAAGTAGTGAGTAAGCTCAATTTACCAAGAATATGACATAGTGATCCATATAGGGTTACATGGCTCAATAAGGGGCAGCATGTTCTTATGAATGAGCAAACTTGGGTGGAGTTCACTATAGGAGGCTACAAGGACAAAATCTTGTGTGAGATCTTGCCCATGGATGCTTGCCACCTACCCCTAGGTAGGCCATGGAAGTTTGATAGAAAATCAATACACCATGGAGAGAAGAATGCTTATACTTTTCAAAAGGATGGAATCACCTACAAAATTCAGTCCATAAGAGACCAAGAAGAGGGTAGATCAAAAGGTTCTAATGTGCTACTAGTTGGTGAGAAAGAGTTCATCAACACACTCAAGGAAGGAGAAGGAGTGGGGTTTGCCATTGTTGTAAAGCCAAAAGAAGACAAAAAAGAGAAGAAAGTATGCATTTCCAAGGAAGTGCAGCAGGTCCTAAATCAATTGTAAGGACATTATAAGTGATGGAACACCAACAACATTGCCTCGTCAACATGTCATAATTCACCAAATTGATTTCATACCCAGAGCTTCATTGCCCAATAAGCCAACTTACAAAATGACATTGGATTAGAAAAAGGAGATAGCCAAGCAAATACAAGAACTCTTAGAAAATGGACTAATAAGAAAGAGAATCAGCCCATGTGCAGTACCCATCATTTTGGCCCCAAAGAAGGGAGGTACTTGCAGACTTTGCACTCATTCTAAGGCCATAAATTGGATTACTATCAGGTATAGATTTCTCATTCCAATAATTAAAGACTTGATGGATTGTTTAGGAAGTGTTGAATACTTCACCAAGGTAGACCTCAAGAGTGGTTACCACCAAATTAGAATCAAGGAGAGTGATGAATGGAAGACAACCTACAAGACCACAGAAGGACTCTATGAATGGCTTGTTATGCCATTTGGACTCACAAATGCTCCTAGCACATTCACGAGACTCATGAATGAAGTACTCAAGGACTATATTGGTAAATTTGGTGTTGTTTACTTATATGACATGTTAATTTTTAACAAGTTTAAGGATGAACATCTTAAGCATATAGAGATTGTATTGAGGAAACTATGTGATGAGAAACTAAGCATCAATTTGGAGAAATGTGAGTTTATGAAATAGGAGTTGGTATATCTTGGGTTTGTAATCTCAAGAGGTGATTTGAAGATGGATACCTCTAAGGTGGAAGCTATAATCAATTGGCCTACACCTAAAATAGCAAGTGAAGTAATAATTTTTCATAGCTTGGCTCAATTTTATAGAAGTTCATTAGAGGATTTAGTGAGATATGTGCACCCATGCTTGAGATAATCAAGGGAGGTATTAAAACAAAGTTTCAATGGACAAAGGAAGCACAAAGAGGATTTGATCTCTTGAAGACAAAGGTGGCTACTCAACTGGTACTCATTCTTCTAAGCCTTAGCAATCTCTTCACCATTGAGTGTGATGCAAGCAACATAGCGATTGGAGCAGTTTTAAGCCAAGACAATAGACCGGTAGTATTTTTCAGTGAGAAGCTCAATAATACAAAGAAAATGTATTCCTCTTATGATTTGGAGTTTTATGCACTTGTTCAACCCCTTAGGAAATGAAGGCATTATTTTTTGCCTAAAGAATTTGTGGATTATACTGATAATCAAGCTCTTAGCTTTCTTAATTCTCAAGAAAAGTTGAACCATAGGCATATTAAATGGGTAGAATACTTGCAGTCATATACCCTTACCATTAAGCACAAGAAAGGGAAATGTAATAAAGTAGCTAATGCATTAAGTAGAAGGTTACTAACAGTGCAAGAAGTGCAGCTCAAAACTATTGGAGTGGATAGTTTCAAGGATTTGTATGAAGATGATGAAGACTTTGCTGTTGCCTACAAGGTTTGCAAAGGAAACCATTTTCATACTGAATATGTAGATTACACCTTAAAATATGGACTTTTGTTCAAAGGAGGACAGCTATGTGTACCTAAAGGGCCTATGAGAGAAATTTTTTTGCAAGAGAAACACAATGGATTCCTAAGTGGACATTTTGGTTTGAACAAGACTTTTGGAACTTGTCCAAAGATTCTACTATTGGCCTAAGATGCAAAGAGATATCAAGAAATATGTGAAAAAATGAGTGGTTTTCCAAAGAGATAAGGGTACCTCTTCCAATGCTAGTCTTTATCAACCTTTACCTATCCCCAACTAGCCATGAGAGTGTGTAAGTATGAATTTTGTTGTTGGTTTGCCTAAAACCAAATCTGGTTTTGATAGCATCTATGTTGTGATAGATAGGTTTAGCAAGATGGCCCATTTTATTCCATGTAAGGTCACTCATGATGCTATTCACATTGCTCACTTATTTTTAAAAGAGGTTATTATAATTCATGTTTTACCTATCAGCATTGTATCAGATAGAGATACAAATTTTATTGGTCATTTTTGGAAGACTTTGTGGCAGAGATTGGGTACTAACTTGTCTTTCAGTTCAACCTATCATCCCCAAATAGATGGCCAAATAGAGGTGGTCAATAGAACACTTGGAAACCTTATTAGATTCCTGACAAAGGAGTATGGACAAGCTTGGGATCAGATCATCCATCAATCTGAGTTTGCCTACAATGACAGTATGAATAGGTTAACTAGTAAAAGCCCTTTTGAAATTGTGTATGGCCTTCATCCTAGAGGTTTTTTGGAGCTCAGAGATGTTGGAAAGATGGAACAACAGAGTGGACATGCTTTATACATAGCTCAATCCATGCAAGAGGTTCATGAGTAGGTTAGGATAGCCCTATTAGACACCACTCAAAGAATCAAGGAAAGAGTAGATGATAAAAGAAAGGATGTACAATTTGTAGTTGGGGACATGGTCATGGTTCATTTGAACAAATCAAGGCTTCAGAAAGGTGTCCCTAGTAAGCTTGAGATGGGGAGGATTGGTCCTTACTTAATCTTGGCCAAGTATGGCAACAATGCTTATAAGTTAGACCTACTCGGTGATATGGCTCTATCTCCCATCTTCAATGTTGCAGATTTGGTCTAGTATAAGGGAACACTTCTAGAGGAGGATAGTAGATTCTCAGAGGTCTCTCAAGTACTCCTAGACCTTCCCTTACCATCTGCACCCATGCCACAAGCCGAGAAGGTGTTAGACTCTAAAGTTCTTAAGAAAACAAGGCATACTGCCTATATGGAGCACTTAATCAAATGGAAAAACCTTCCAGCATCTGAGACTACTTGGGTACCTAAGAAAAACTTTTTTAAGCTTGGAGTTCCCCTTTCTTTGTTGCCTAAAGGAGTCACTTGACTTCTTTCTCATTGGGGGAGTATGGTGCCAGAGCACCTAGTTTTGAGTGTACTTTCTACATTTTGGTGTGTTAGTATATAGTTTGGTTTTGGATTGTGAATAATCGACTACTCATAGGTCCACATGCATTTTTGATATGCATTTGGAGGATGAATGTCAATGGGATCATGTATTTACTCAATTTTGGCATGTAAGCCCTTATAAGCATAAAAATGGCATAAACATGCATTTTGGTGTCAAACATCTTGAAAAGCCTTATTTAGCATTGAGACATGTCATGTTAGTGGTTTTAAGTCATCCTAGGTGGTTTAGAATGAGAGACAAAGCATGAAATGCAAAAATGCACTTTTTTGCAAAAGTTGTCAATGTTGCTTGACAACATTTTACAACTTTGAGCAACTTTTTGAAAGTTTGAGCATATCGGTGGTTGGGAAACTAATGGAGAGTTGGTTAGGATCTAATTGGAATTTAAATTTTATGTGGATGAATGTAATCAGGTTGGTGAACACCTTGAGCAAATTGTAATATATTTTGAAGACCTTTTTCTAGTTTTAACTTGTATTTTCTCAAATTTGGAGCAGCAGTCCATACTTCATGGATTGATTTCCTTGTTGTTATTTGATAATTGCTTTGTAAATGTTCTTGTAGTGCTCAGGAGGCATTTGAGTTATTCTTTATTTCAGGTTTGAATTGATTTTTTGATTTTGATTGCTCTCGTGCTGAGCAAGGGTTTTAGTGCCCAAACATGGTTCCAATTTGAAGTCCTTTAAGTTTCTCTCAATAACCCTTGGGACTCAAGCCATGGAGCCTTTGTACAGTTTATATAAACTTTTTTTTGGTTTGGAGGTTATTGAAAGGCCATTGGACATTATTTCCTAGATGAGCTCAATCATAGCCCGGTTAGGAAATGATCGAAATTTTGCAAGTGCTTGCAGGGATGATCAGGTTTGAAGATTCCAAATGTTTGGAATGTTTAAGTGGGGTATGGTAGAGACTTTGTGGAATTTTAGAGGTGTGGCAGACCATGGAAGACATTAAACCCTTGGAAGAAGACCAAAAAGACCTAAAAACTCTTCAAATATGCCATTTTTGGGTTTTGTACCTGTACGGATAGACCTAGCTCCCTCACCTGATGAATCTCAAATTTCTTCCAAAAGGGTACTCAAATCATAAAAGATTTTTTCCTATTTCTCTGAGACAATTTTGAGAAATTCCACAAAAACTGGTTAGGTAGGGCTAATTAGGGCTCTAGGGCTACTAGGCCTAGAAAATAGGGAAAAGAAGGAGCGATGGAGAAATGAATGAAACCCATTCACAAAACCTGTTGATTGGATTGGAATAACCTTAAGTACATCTACTACAAATCTTGCAAACATATTTTAGATGGGTGGTAGATTGAGGTTGGATTTACCATTGTGAATCTCAACCATGCCTGAGCAGTCAGTGAGCACATTTTGATTGGGAGCACTCCTAGAGAGTTTGAATGTTTTGATTGGTTGATAGACTAGTGTAGAGTGAAGGGAGCCCACTAAGACATCACTGAACTTCCTATTGGAAAAGCTTTGACTCTCTTTGAGTACCCCTCCCCATCAGGGCATAATTTCCTTGATGTCTTTTCCCTCGGCATAGCTCCTCCTGATACATTATGTCTCCTCAACATAAGCTCTGACCTTTTATCATCATAACCTTTGCTGATGCATTTTACTTTTTCTAGTGTCCATTAGGATAATTATTACTCATAGCATCATTTTTTATTGGCAATACAAGATTTCTCCATTGCTGCTAGTGTGCATTTTGTCAATGGACTTCATCAGTATTATATCCCGATCACATGCTTCTATTTGTGTGTTACCATTAGGTTGATTGTTGCCGATAGTGCAAGTTTCGTATTTCATGTTGGAATTTCGACAAACACGTGGTATTTTTAAAAAAAAGCAATTACACATCATCATTGTATGTAGTCTCAGGGTGCAAAAATTGGGAGGAAGCGAGTACAATTGTTGCAGATAGATGCTCGGCAGCAACTCTACAAGAGGTTGGTCCTTTTGGTCTTGTCATCAAGATTTTTTTGCAAGTTACTTTTATTTCCTTGAATTCTCTTGTTCACTTTTTTTAATGGTATCCACTTTGGCAAAATATGGATCCTCAACCTCCTTAACCTCTCCATTCCGTGGCTACCAGTTATAAAGACAAATCACTTCATAGCTTCTAGAGGGGTCAACAATTATCTGTGACTGTAGACCCTTCCAGCCCTCAAAATATCCCTTTGTATGGAAGCAACTTTATAACGATATTTAGGACTCTACTGGTAGTTGCTTGTAAAATTTTTCCCATTAAAAGGGTCTCTTTATTTTCTCCAATTAGCAGATAAAATTCCTCACCCTAGGATGGCTCTTTATATGGTGTTCTCCAATCCTTAAATCCATGTACCAATTAAATATTTATGTTAGCAAAAGTTTCCCACCTTTTATTGGATGTCCATTGTTCCACACTTCTAGCATAATCATCAATATCAAGGCCCTTTAACACATGGGGATATTTTTTGACATGTTCAACTGTCGTTTCTTGTGTTTCCTCATCCATGTCATCTATATCTTGTCCTGCATTTTTACAGTATACATCCTTAGCCATTTTCTTGGCTAGTTCATATGACTCTGGATGAATTATAGTATCATCCAATAGATCCATAACATGGTTCCCAAAAGCTTCTTGCACATCCCCTCTAACCCTTAAAAAACCAGCAGCATTTATAAAGACATGTCACTTCATAGCTTCTTGAGGGGTCAGCTATTTTCTGTGACTATAAACCCTTCTAACCCTCAAAATAGTCCTTTGTATGGAAGAAGCTTTTATATGATTATTTAGGACTCTATGGGGCACTTTCTTGTACAATTTTCCCCACTGAAAGGGTCTCTCCATTTTCTTCAGTAAGCAAATAAAATTCCTCATCCTAGGATGGCTCTTTATATGGTGTTCGCCAGTCCTTAAATCCATGTACCAATTCAATCTTTATATCAGCAAGAGTTTACCACTTTTTATTGGATGTTTGTTGTTCCACACTTCTAGCATATTCATCAATATCAAGGGCCTTTAACACATGGGGATATTTTTTGACATGTTCAACTGCCATTTCTTGTGTTTCCTCATCCATATCATCTATATCTTGTCCTGCATATTCACAATATATATGCTTATCCATTTTCTTGGCTAGTTCATATGACTCTGGATGAATTCTAGTATCATCTAATGTATCCATAACATGTTTCCCAGAAGTTGCTTGACCAATCCCTCTAACCCTTAAAAAACCAGCAACATTTATAAAGACAAGTCGCTTCATGGCTTTTAGAGGGGTAAAAAATTCTCTACGACTATAAACCCTTCCAGCCCTCAAAATAGCCCTTTGTATGGAAGAATCTTTTCTAGGTCCAAGGCCAGCTACAAATTGCAGAGGAGAAAACATCCATTCATGTGATGCTGCTAGGTTTATGTCAACACCAACTTGGTTGGTTACTATAACTATTACCTGTTCGATGACTTCATACTTGTCATCTGGACTAAGGAAATGTTCCAATGAATGGAGATTCAATGATAATATCTCTTTGCCATGACCACATAATTTTGCAAGCATGGCCAATGGATTCAAAAGATACCGACCAAGAGCCACAAGATGCCTCATAATCTCTATTGTAGATGTTCTTCTCCCAAAAGGATTGATTGATCTATTTTTGATATTTTAAATTTATCATCTATCCATCAAGAGATCCTTACTAAAGTGTTACAAGATGCTCATGTGCCTACTAACATTCATCCTACCCAATTCCAATTACTAGTATGCCATCTATCATCCTCTTATCAACTAGTTTTAAATCAAAATGATATGCTACCGAGTGTTCCAACCCATAAAATTTTCCCTACACATTGAATTCATTGTTGCAATTTACTAAGTTGTCATTAGTTTTATGCCCAAAGTCATTATATATACACTAGTCGGTTAATGCTACGGAAAAGTTTAGTCAGTAAATACCAAGGCCATCGGTGTCAGTTACAAAAAGAGAGACAAGTCATTGAGAGGATACACACCAAGCTATGAACTGAGTTATATGCAGAATGTCTATCGAGTAAAGTTTATATGTTTATAGAGCTGCAAATAAGGTATAGCGAGTTAATTTGAACTGAGTGAAAATGTGTTTCCAGATTCAATGAACCTAGACACACATATGAAACGTGTTACATAATTCAAGAAGATGAAACCGTTACTACATTGGAAATTGCATTTAAAGATTTTGTATGATTTTGAGTAAGAATATCCAATGAAATAATTTATATGTTTATTCATTCAATAAAACATGTTTGTATGATCGAAGCATGAATAGATCATCATCTCGGAGATCTATATAAATAGAATGATTTGAGTACATGAAGAGAAGGTGACATGTAAGGTCAATCAAGAGAAGAGAGATGAAGGAATGATTAAGTCAAGCATGAAGGAATAAGATTGACATAGATAATCACAGGTTACCGAGAAGGTTTCAGAGAACAGTTTAAGGAACAAAGAATACAAAAGTGGTTACTGAGTTGATTTATCAATTACCGAGGAATGCTATGAGAAAGGTAATTTCATAATAAGCACATAGAGTCTGCTATAACATTTCAGATGTGAAGTTGCAGATATTTTGTAAAGATTTTGATTGAAATATTAAGTTGTAATAGAAACCTTTAACAGGGTAAAAGACTCTAATAAAGTCTATAAATTGCAAAGCCTTTAACCAAGTACAAAATTTTGTAGAAGTGTTTGTAAAATCCTTTAGCAAGGTAGATCTAAAGATCTTTATACTCCTAACAGGGTCACCTATCAAAAATGGCTAAACATGTAGCTCTAATCGAGCAATCTTGATTACTGTAGTAGTGAAGTTGTGGGTGCCATCCCCACTGCAATTTTTCTCTTTAACCAAGAGTTTCTGCATGACCAAAATCATTGTGTTATGGAGTGATATTTTGATGCATGTTATCTCTATGATTATGTTTATATTTAATATCTTTGAGATCAGCAATACATAGTTTATATTTATTAGTAAAACTGTTTTTCAAGAAAAGTTTTGAAGTACTGATTCACCCCTCCCCTCTCAGTACATTAGCTTTCCAAGTAGGACCTAAAAATTGGTATCAGAGCTTTACTCTTGATAAAGGGTCTAACAGCCTAAAGAGAAAGATCCTATCAATAGAAGGCTATAAAAAATCTCGCAGGTTTGTGAATCTTCAAGAAGAATTGGATCATGCTAATGAAATGATTGCAGATATGCAAAGGCAAATGTAAAGATCATTGAAAGCCATAAGAAGGTTGTCTGATGATTTACAGGACCCACAAGAGTTAGTGGAATAAATCAAAACATCATCTGAGAACAGCATATCAGAATAATTTGAAGAAATGATTATAGAATTGAAAGAAAAGAACAAAGCACTTAGTGAACAGCTAAATGCAATGAGAAGGGAACATGAGTATTTTAGCACACAGATGACTGAAAATATTGATGCATTGAGAACAACTAAAGATAATAAACAATCTATACAAGGAGAAAAACAACAGCTAGAAGCAATGGTGACTACAAAGAATGATGAAATATCAAGGATGATTGTAGTTCAAAATAATCTATCTGATCAATTGGACTATGCACATCATGAAGCTACTCAAAAGGAAAATGAGAACCAAGCATTGAAACTTGAAATATCAAGATTGATCGATGAACTAGAAGCACAAAAGAATTTAAAAGAAACACTGAATAAAATCCATGAAGCATCAAGAATGTTGGATGGGAAACTAAATATGAGAAAACCCAACAAGAATACAGGACTCAATTACAAAGGAAACAACTCTATCAAGAAAGGGATCAACACTATCGAGAAAGGAGAATCATCAAAGCAAGTTGGAAACAAAGAGAACATCAAGGACAAGAAGCCTATTTGCAACTACTATGGGAAACAAGGATACACTGCCAATGTTTGCCGAATTAGAAAACGTAACCAACTGAATGTTACTAGGTTTAATGGTTATTGTTACAATTGCAAAAAGAATGGTTACACATTTAAGCAATGTAGAAAATAATCTATCAACAATTATGAGAAGGCAAAATAAAAAGGATTTTGCAAAAATTGCAATAGATATAGACACAACACAGAGAAATGTTGGTTTAAGCAGAAAAATTATATGTGGACTCCACACCGAGCAAACACTAGAAGTTACCGAACTCACACAAATCTCAATCGACAATATACTTTAGTACCATGGGATTACAATACAAGAATTTGGTGTGAATGTTGTGGAAGATATGGACATATAAGTCCAAACTGTATGATAAGGTTTGGAATGAACAATCGGAGATCATGGAGAAGTCTAGGAATGGCATGTTTTCATTGTCACAAAGTTAGACACATAGCTAAAGACTGCAAAGACCAACTGAGAGGAGATACTGAGGAGATAAAAAGCAAATTGCAAAAATTTTGGAAAAAGAAGGAAAATGTGTCAACTAATGAAGAAAGCACCTTACCTACCAAGTTAGGTGCATCTACTTTGGATTATTCAATAAAGGTATGGAGGGACTACATTCTCAAATGTTAGATCTTAATGGTTCATATGTATTCGTGCACTTAAATTCAAAATCTGTATAGCTAAGGTGCAATAGCAAGTTCAAAAAATTATCTAGTCTTTTCATTTACCAAGGAAGTTGGTAAAACTAGTAAGCTTGTCTAGTCGATAAAAAGCTTATAAGAGAGTTAGTCAGTAAAGGGAAACCAAGTGCATTTAATACCTAATATACCTAACTGCATGAATCCCGATAAGGTCAAAAGGAGGTATTAAAGTATTGAGCGCGGTCATTTTTCACTTACCAGTTTTCAAAGAGAAGAGAAGAGAAGAGAGAATCTAAAGGCAATCAAAAATTTCCAAAGCGAATTCAAGGTATTTAGCAAATCTAAAACCATATTTTCATCAATTAACTGATCAAGTCAAGTTGTGAATATTTGCGAAATAATTACTAAGTCGGAAGCATTTTTTTTTTGGTTATTTGAAACCCTAAGCTATTTCGTAAGCAGAATTTCAGTTTGTAATGGCCCCCAAAGTTCAGAAACCCATTGTAGTAGAGACCATTGAGAAGCCTACACTGAAATTTACCTTAACTCCCAAAGTGGCTTCCGAACCCGATGAGAAAACTCCATTTTCTCTTATTCCAGATAGGGTTCTGCTGATTGAAAATGTTAGATTTTATACCAAATGCAGAGTTGATGAGCTAGGTCACACTGAGATTAAGGATATGTATGTTAAATTGTGCACCAATGGAAATTAGGACAGCAAGTATGAGCATATCAAAATCAAGAGATTAACCGAAGCCCTAACCTACCCTTGAGTCTTCAAACCCCAATGGGTCAAATTTGTCTTGAGTTGAGTACATGACAATTTTTTTGCAAAATTGAAGGAATATGGTGGATTTGGGTCATTTAGATATGTAAAATATGATACTAGAACAGATGAAGAGAAGAGGAAACTAGAAGAGATTGTAATTAGTACACTTCTCAAATTCTGAGTAGTTCCATTGGAAGTAACTAGTTTTCTTCCAAAAGCATTATATTCACATATTGATAATAGATGGAAATATGCTATGGACTCAAAGAAGCAAATAAGAGAAAGAGTTTTGGTAATCTCTTTACAGATATGTCGGTAGATGAAATAAAAGATCACCTGAAAAACTACCAGACAAATTTTTAAGTCAAACAAAGAGCCTTAAAAATGATGAATGGCCTATATCTAGAAGTTGAAAATGAAACCAAAGAGAAATCGAAGAAGATATTCAAGATTCAGGCTGAAGAGCCAAAAGGTGAAAAATAAATAGTTGACATCACCGAGCAAGATCCTACTTCCACTATTCAGTTAGATGATGATGTCATAGACATTGAAGCATGGGACGGAGAAATGATAGAAGGAAACGCCTATGCCAAACTTGTGTCAAGTGAATTAGTTTTGGAACAGGTCAAGTCCTATCCTCTACTCACTCAATAAGTCTCAACTGAGAAACTTCAGGACACAGATGAAGGCACAGAGGCTCCAAAGGTTAAACAAGATGAACCTACCTTTCAGGCCACTGGCAAGCCAACTTCTCAAGTTCCTTCAAGCACCGAGACAGTTGCCACTGATACTTCAAGCAAGGAAACACCGAAGGATAAAACATAGGCTACAGAAACCGACAAAAATTTTTCCTCTACTGAGCAACATACCGAGGAAGGTCAAGTCTCCAAAGCCATTGTACCTATTCAATCAGAAAAGGCATCATCATCAAAGGAGAAGAAAGCAAAAAGACATAGTTTTAAGATTGATCTGTCAAAGCCTATTGTGCTACCAAATGTTGACCTCACAAAATTAAAAGGACAAGCACTGACAGAATTCGGTGAGCTTTGTAAAGCTAAAGCAGAGCAGGAAAGATAGATAGCAATACAACAGAAGAACCGAGTACTTCAGAAGGTCAAAACATTATTGACAGAAATGATACCTGAAGCTACCATCAATTAATATGTTGTCATCCATGTGCAACTAGATGAACTACTCACTCAATTGGAGAAATTAGGAGTAGAAGCATCAGAATACCTTAGCAAATTGAAGGAAAAAAAGCTAACTGCCAAGATGATTGAAGAAGTGCAGAAAGAAATTGCTATAGGTAAACTAAAGCTTATTGAATTCATTATTGAGTTGTCCCCTCAACTCAAGCATATTATCTATTTATTTCAAAAGTTATGTACATTCTCATTATTTATCAAAGATATCAAGAATAAGACTGAATTCATTGAAAAAGAGATCATCGATCTCTCAAATAAATTGACTACCGAACCAAATTCTCTACAAAATTTTTATAAAAGGCTACAAACACTTATGGCTCAATAGTTAGAACTTCGGAATGAAGAGCATAAAATACGGATGGATATCATGACTCTTCAAACTTTATTTATTCCCCATTTATTGTCAGTTCAAGAGCAGATCAACCAAGCTACCCAATTATCAACTCAAGCAGAGGGAAACAAATTAGATGGTTTGATCACACTGTCAGATGATATTACAGCTCATAATACAATTTTGGCCAGTGTCAAAGATGCACTTAAGAACACTCTTACAGAAGCGCGTACAAAGTATAAATCTATTTTTGATCAGTTGCCCCCACCTAATAGTAACTAGTTTTGATGTTTGTCAAAAAGGGGGAGTGTACCGAACATTGTACCGAACATGACCGAGAATGAATATTTGAGTGTACAAAACTTAAACCGAGTGTATAGTTGGAATTGTTAGGGGGGGCATGGAAATACATAACAAGAAATCAAGATATGTATAGAAGATTGATAAGGGGAGTCTGTATTTGAGTATGTATTTGAACATTGTATATACTGACATTTTGGTTCATTTTCCAAGTGTATAGATTATGTATTATGACTTTAAAAGGAGTTTTGTCAAACATACCAAACTAATGTCAAAAGGGGAGATTGTTGCTATTTACTAAGTTGTCATTAGTTTTATGCCCAAAGTCAATCTATATACACTAGTTGGTTAATGCTACTGAAAAGTTCAGTCGGTAAATACCAAGGCCACCGGTGTCAGTTATCAAAAGAGAGACAAGTCACCAATAACATACACACCGAGTTGTGAACTGAGACATATGGAAAATGTCTACTGAGTAAAGTTTATATATTTACCGAGCAGCAAAGAAGGTATACCGAGTTAATCTGAACCGAGTGAAAATGTGTTACCAGATTCAATGAACCTGGATACACATGTGAAATGTGTTACATAATTCGAGAAGATGAAACTGTTACTACATTGGAAATTGCATTTAAAGATTTTGTATGATTTTGAGGAAGAATATCCAATGAAATAATTTCTATGTTTATTCATTCAATAAAACATGTTTGTATGATCGAAGCATGAACAGATCATCATCTCACAGATGTATATAAATAAAATGATTTGAGTACATGAAGAGAAGGTGGCATGTAAGGTCAATCAAGAGAAGAGAGATGAAGGAATGATTATGTCAAGCATGAAGGAATAAGATTGATAGAGATAATCACAGGGTACCAAGAAGGTTTCAGAGAATAGTTTAAGGAACAAAGAATACAGAATTGGTTACCGAATTGATTTATCAATTACCGAGGAATGCTATGAAAAAGGTAATTTCATAATAAGCACATAGTGTCTTCTATAAAATTTCAGATTTGAAGTTGCAGATATTTTATAAATATTTTGATTGAAATATTAAGTTGTAATAGAAACCTTTAACAGGGTAAAAGACTCTAATAAAGTCTATAAATTGTAAAGCCTTTAACTAGGTACAACATTTTGTAGAAGTGTTTATAAAATCCTTTAGCATGGTAGATCTAAAGATCTTTATACTCCTAATAGGGTAAGCTATCAGAAATGGCTAAACACGTAGCTCTAACCGAGCAATCTTGATTACTACAATAGTGAAGTTGTGGGTGCCATCCCCATCGCAGTTTTTCTCTCTAACCAAGAGTTTCTGCGTGACCAAAAATCATTGTGTTATGGAGTGATATTTTGATGCATGTTATCTTTATGAGTATGTTTCAGTATTTTATATCTTTGAGATTAGCAATACATAGTTTGTGTTTATCAGTAAAACTATTTTTCAAGAAAAGTTTTGAAGTACTAATTTGCCCCTCCCCTCTCAGTACATTAGCTTTCCAAGTAGGACCTAACAATTGGTATCAAAGCTTTACTCTTGATAAAGGGTCTAACAGCCTAAAGAGAAATATCCTATCAATGGAAGGCTATAAACAATCTCACAGGATTGTGAATCTTCAAGAATAATTGGATCATGCTAATCAAATGATTGCAGATATGCAGAGGCAAATGCAGATATCATTGAAAGTCAAAAGAAGGTTGTCTGATGATTTACAGGACTCACAACAGTTAGTGGAGCAAATCAAGACATCATCTAAAAATAGCATTGTAGACATCTAAAAATGGTCAACGCTTGCGGGGTCATACTTTAACATTTGTGCATTGCCTTATTTTAGGGTTTTTGCATCACATTAACATTTCTTCTATGTTATGCACTTGGTCTTTATCATTTGTGAACATTGAGTCCTTCTGCATTCTTCATTTTTCTCGCTTTTGAATTAGGTCTTGTCGATAGCAATCTTCAGTCATGATTTTGGTCAATCTTTGTCCTTGTCAATCTTGTCATATTGCGATCGATTTCGTCATCGATCCTTGTCCTTTTCAATCATGTCAATTTGGATCAATTAGTTATTGTCCTCATCAATTGGCGCATTTATCAATCAAATCATTTATCAGCATTGGTCCTTTGTTAATCAAAATCATGATCAAATCGACCCTACATCAATTATCTTTTGTCAAGACCTAATTGTCGTCCTTGCATTTCTAATTCATCTTCTAAGGTTTTATGATTTATTCATTTAATCTTGTTTGTCATTTTCCCTCTAGGTTAAATAATTTATTTATTTATCCTAAGTCTTCTTGTCACAATTAAATATTTATTTAATTGGCTAATTAATTCCCCCTCTTTTTGTGAATTAATTAATGAATGAAAAATTATTAATTAATTTACCTAATTTTCTAATTTCTAATTTCCTGATTTCCAATTCATCTAATTTTCTATTTTCTCCTATTTTTCTAATATTTCTCCTAATTTCATGGGAATGACATAGCAAATTTGTCATAATTTGTCAATCAATCAATTTTGCATAGCAACCTTGTCAATTTGTCATAATTTGTCAATCAATCAATCTTGCATAGAAAGTGTCAATTTGTCATAATTTGTCATATTTGTCATTCTTGATTTGAAATTTCCTTTCAAATCTCTTCATGCTAATCTTGTCATCTCTCCAATTTGTCTATAAATTGGATGAATTCCTTCAATCAAAGGATCCCCAAATCAAACACACTTCTAGTATCCTTATGTTGTCTTGTCAATCTTGCTTTCATATTATGCTTAGGCATTTGTAGGTGAGATCCACAAACAAAGAAATTTGAAGGAGAAAGAAGGACAATGGAGAATTATGAAGGAGGTATCTGCATTTGGTTTGCTTTAATTTCATTTTGAATATCTTGTCTTCATGTTTTCTATTGAATGTTTTTAGGATTGTTATCATTGCAATCTGGTTTTGTGATTGAGCTAGTCTAAGTTTAATATTGCTTTGATGATTTCCAAATTCCTAGTTATATTTTTTGGTGAACCCGACGTGAACTAACCCCCTAATCATGTTTTTGAGTGCTTTTGAGCTGATTTGCAGGTGAAAAATCAAGAAACAGGGTGACCCAAAGTTTTCTAGACACTCCTGCGCCTGTGTTGATGAGATTTGCGCCTGTGTAAAAAAAAATAAAAAAAAATTCCTTCTCTTTCTTGCATTCTGCTTTTTTTTTTTGGTACTGATTCTCTGTGCAGCACCTTGGCATTACGTGTGATGAAGACTAAGAATGAAACTACTAACAAATTTTATGTAGGTTCGCTAAGTCAAAGACCAAACAAATCAAACTCCTAACTTAGTGATTTTGCAAGTTGCCTTATATTCCAACCAAACTTTGTGTTTGTGATTCATAATTAGGCACCTATTATGTTTGCTAAGTAGGATGGAATGAACATGTGTTTACTTTGCTTGTCAAGTTTGACATTGGAGTAGGAGAGTATGCTCTCATCCTTCTTAGGGTGATCAGAAATCCAGATCTTTGATACCATTCTCATGTTTTGGATTGTTTGTTAGCTTTAGAGGGCTTGCCTTCCTGACCATTTGTTTTCTTTTGCAAGCAAGTGACAATCCTAAGAAGGGAACGACCAAAAGTGAGCATAGCTAGAGTACCTTGGCATTCTAACTCACTATAAATAAATACCTGATGGGCGAAAGCTTTGAAGGAAGGGTTACGTGGGAATTATAGTTACTTGGGAAGTGATGACCCTTGGACTCTTTCTCATATCAGCATCTAAGTAGGGCCTCATGGTCTAAATCATGCTTGCACGACTACATTTGTTTGGTATCTTGGTGGGCCTATCTCTCAATCACGCTTGCGTGACACCAAGGAGTAGCGCTTAACAAAAATCCTTATTAAACACCTTGTATTTAGAGGCCAAAAATCCTTCTAGTTGCTTGAGAAGGAGGAGTTCAGATACTTGGAAGAGATACTAAGTTCGCCATGGGGAGATTTCCATGGGAACTGATGCTTGGCTGCCCTGAGAAGTGAGTGCCATGGAGGGGAGCCCGTGGGGTCAAGCATCTATGTATTCTCCTTGAATCTCATAACGAGTCTACCTCTCAAGTACCTACTGTCCTCACCTACCATAAGAAATGTGTGAATGAGCATGATTGTCTTGAGTCTAAGTTAAGATATCTTGTCTTCTTTTCTTGTCAAAAGTTGAGTTGTGTCTCATTTCAAAAACAAGACAACTTGATTCAAAACAAGGTTAAACACAAGAGTATTTCATTCAACAAAGTTCAAAACACCTTCAAACATGGTTGTCAAACATTTTTCAAAACCTTGTCTCAACATTCATGTCACTTAGATTTACGTTCATCCTAGGTTTGTATTTTGTAATTTCTTTGTCAACTACCAAGGTTAGGTTTCACCTAGGTCATACTCCTTTGCATATCAATAAGGGTCATCCATTTGCATGTGTCCTCTTGCATTAGAGTAATACCATTTCATAATTCAACCTTAGGTTTTGTCTTAGGTTGACATTGTCATACATTTGCATTTGCATCTTTGTCCTCATAACATTAGGTCACATTTGCATACTCTAGGTCTCTTCATTAAGCTTAGGTCATTATCATATCATATTAGGGTCATTTGCATAGTAATTGTCCCTTTGCATATAGTGTCAAAACTAGGTTTTGTCATACTTGAGTAATCCAAATCTTTGAATAAACCCTAAGTCATTGTTAGGAAGTCTAGACCTTATCAAACTTTTGTCTTTTTGTCATCTATGTCATTTGGTCAAACCTAGCTTAGTATCCAAGCATATAGGGGAGACATTGTCATTTTGTCCTTTTGTCACTTGGTCCTTTTGTCCTTTGAGGTCTAGACATCATTTCAATTTCCTAAGGGTCTCTTTTTTTAGATTTGCATTCCAAAAAGTTTGTCAAAATCTTGAAAAACAACAAAAACATAGGTTGCATTCTTGCCATAGATTGCTTTGTCATCCTTTTAGGCTGCATTTGTAAATCCCAAAAATATTGCATAGTGACATGTCTATTGAAACAAGGTTCCAAGCACCAATGATGCAACAAAGTTTGACGTATCAACCGACAATGCAATCGAATTTTAAGGTTGATAATGCAATCAAATTTTAATCCAAGGCAATCACAATTATATCCAACCCAACAACAAGGCAATATCGGTCAAACTTTTAATGATGAAACAGAGCTCCAAATACAAAAACTAGAGGAAAAACTAGTTCAAGAAAAGGAGATTTTGGAACAAAAAGTGAAAAACATTGAGAAGAATAGATCACAAATGTCCAAAATGTTTTGAAAATTTCCAGGTCGAAATCCAAAAATTGAGCCAATTGATGTAAGATATCTTATTGAACGATTAGACATACCAGCTCTCCTCTCACAAATAGAGATGATGAAACAATTTCAAGAAAAGAGACAACAACATTATGAGCCTCCACAACAAGAACAAGAAGGTGTTTACTATCAATCACATTTTCAACCATCACAACCAATGGTTCAACCAGTTGTTCAACATTTCCAACAGACACAACCAATGGTCCAACATATACAACCAACACAACCAATGGTCCAACATATACAACCAACACAACCAATGGTCCAATTTCAACAATATGTCCAACCAACTATACAATGTCCACAAATAGTTCAACCAATGGTGGAATATCAACAAGTTCAATCAACATATCAATGTCAACAACCACAACCAAATATTCACAAACAAAGGTTGCAACACACACCAAGCCAAATTTTGAACATGTCAAACCAATTTGATCAACATGTAGTTCGAAATCAAAACATGACATCAAACCAAGACCAAATTCTTGCCAAACAAGTTCAAATTCCAAATACAACTATGTCAAAACCTCGAAAGAAAGGTGGCCTTATTGCAAGGATCTTAAGGAACCTACCAAGTGAGTTCTTTGAGGAAGATCAAGATAATACAATTATGTCTAGCAATGCCTCATCTCCCCGCAAACAAATTGACTCTCGAGTGGCATCTATCCCTACACCTTTAGAAGTTTCACAAGAACCTTCCATATTGTCCTCATCAAGAAATACACCCAAGGATGAAATTATCCAAGGGCTATCCATAATTGATTGCCAACATAATCCAATTCATGATGCAAATCCTTGTCATGTTTCAGAAATACAAGACCCAGTGCCACCATGCACTTTATTGCCATTACCTGTTTTAGAGGACCCCATTCGAAGTCCTTCTTCCTCATGTTCAAGCATTGATTCCTTTCCAGAATCCATCACAAATGTTCAAAGTGTATTTCCTTTGTGCCAAAACATTGATCCCTTGTCAGAATCCCCCATGCATATCCAAAGTCCAACCCCATGTCAAGAGCATAATTTAGAGCATGAAGAAACGTGTCTTAAAACAGATCAAGATCAAGATCTTGAAACCTTATCATCCCATCCAATTGTTGACCAGGACTCCATGTTCCCAGGAACTCACAATGATTCCCCTATTCTTGTCCATCCTATCCAAAGTCCTAGTGACACTCCATTCCCTGAGCAAGATCAAGATATCCCAGTCCATCCAATCCCAAATGATCCCCTTCCATTTCATGAAAAAAATGTCCTTTCAAATCCCATTGACATTCCAGATATCCCTTCCATCCTTTATGATGATCCCATTAAAAGTCCATAGCAAAGCACCTTTAAAGAGGATTCCAATGATCTTCCTCCTTGTCAAGATCAAATTATTCCTTTAAATCCTCCACAAGATCCTTGTCTTAATGCTCCATATACACTCCAAGATCTCCTTTCTTTTGATGATCCCATTATTTCTCCCATTCCATCTCTTGAAGAGCTTGTCATTGAACCATGTCCACTACACAATCCTAGCCTACCTCATGATCCTAATCCCACTCATGATTCTAACATGTCAGTGCAAGATGTTCATGAACCCTCGACATGCATAATGGGTTCTTCCTCTTTGGTGCAATCCGATCCACTTCAAGATCTCATTATTTCTCTCATATCATATCCACCTCATAATGGACTCGCATCTTCTTCACAAAGAAAAGAGTATCCTAAAAGTCAAGATATTCATAAAGGCCAAGGGGTAGACCTTCACAAGAAAGAACTCCTTAATATGAAAGAAAATGTTAAGGGTCATGTCTACACAACTCACTCTCAAGACGTTGGTATCTCTCCATCAAAATCAAAACATACACCTTCCCCATCATACCTTCCATCCATCTTAGGTCCTTATATCCCTTCCTCCTCTATGAAAGGTCAGCAAAGGCACAAATCCTTGAGTAATTTTCATCCATCCAAAAGAACTCCATTTTCATTCATATCCATCCATGCATTCCTTTCCCCCTCCAAGCAATTTGGATGCCAAGTATAAAAGTCATAAGTCTAGCAATCCACATGTATTCAAGGATCAACATGTCCAAACTAATTAACATGTCAAAGAAAAGCAAAATTTGATCTATAAAGAAAAAGAAATATCCAAAAGGCCACAAAGGCCCACTGAGCAAAATAAAGCAAATTCAAAATATATATGGGTTCCTAAATCCCTTATGCAAGAAATGCACTCCAAGGAACCACAAAAGCATGAAAAATAAAAAACCATGTGGATCCCTAAGCGGCTCCTTGAAGCACAAAAGCCTAAAGAAACATCAAAATTGGCATCTAAAATTGTTATTCCTCCATCCAAACCTTCCAAGTCTATTCCTCCACCACCTTCTTCATCCGTTTTGGGCCCTTATGTACCAAAATCCATAGCCTTTCCTCCGTCAAAATCTCAATATCCAAAATACATTTTTCCTCCATCAGTCCACCACCTGTCAAGGTGTGTGCCAATGTTGATCTTGCCTTCATTTCCATCCACTGAAGCCCAATTCTTCTGATACCTTATCCATTATCCAATGCATACTTTCCATCCTTCGATCCCTTTGATCCCATCCTTTGCATAAATCCTCGCCTTAGTTTCATCTCTTTTTCCATGTCCTTATCCTACCAACGTCTTTGAGCATACTTTTAAAGGTCATGGTCCATTTTTTTCAAGGCTACTATCCAAACAAAAAGATGTTTGAGTCCTTCTTCCATCCCCTATCATGTGTCCATCTTCTATTGGAAAAGTCAAAAAAATCAAAAAAGTGAAAAAAAAAAAAAAAAAAGATAAAAAAAGAAAAAAACGTAACACAAAAAATAATTCGTCCACTGGTGAAAACCTGGCAAACAGGCGCCTTAGGCAAGTACCGTGATGAAAACCTGGCAAATAGGTGTCATGCATAATTTATGAACTTCTTGCACACCACACTTGGGGGCAGGTTTTATCCTATCATATCCTTTTGTCCTTCATTGTTCCATTATCCTATTGAACCCATGTCATACTCCTTCATATCCTATTGCCCTTCATTATCCTATCATACCATGTCATACTCCTTCATCTCCTATTACCCTTCCTTGTCCTATCATCCCTCATGTCCATTTTCCCTTTCCACCTTTGATCTTGACAAGGCTGACGATCTTCATTAGCATCATGCATCTTGTTTGCAGCTTTCAGTCTATCATAGCTTTGGTCATTTATCCATTTGCTTATTATAACTTTTCATCCATATTCCTTGTCTTATTACAACTTTCTGCCACTATCTCGTATCCTATCCCGACCTTCAATCCATGTCCCTTATCCATTCTTGGTCTTGCTTATCCTATCCATATCTTATCACTATCCATACACTCTTTTTCATTCCTTGATCTTGATCTGACATAAGGACGCAAAAATTTAAGCATAGTTTCAAAAACCTCTTGACATGTCCCTCATGCCATGTCACTGCTTTACATTGTCATATCTAGTCTCTTGTCCCATCATGTAATAGCCCTTAAAAATTGCATCTGTATTGTCTCCATAATAAAAGGCCATTGTCTTCCCTCTATCCACCATCATTTCAGAAAGCCTATTTATTCACCTGTCATATTTCTTGCCTTGCTAGACATTGGGGGCAAAATCATAAAAATTGAAAAATGTCTTGAAAAAACCATAAAAATTTGAAAAATGTCCTGAAAATTTCATAAAAATTGACAAATATCCTGAAAAAATCATAAAAATTTGAAAAATGTCCTTAAAAAATCATAAAAAATGGAAAAATTTCCTAAAAAAATCATAAAAATTTGAAAAATGTCCTGAAAAAATCATAAAAATTGAAAAATGTCTTGAAATAAATCCCTAAAAAGTCAAATAAAGTCCTGAAAAAATGAAAAAAAAATTGTAAAAACTCGAAAAACAAAACAAAAATATCCCCTTTGTGCATAGACAGATCGCTGAGCATACATCCAACGACTCTCAATCACAACATTATGCTTTACTGAAATCATGCATTCACAGATGAACTTTTCCATCAAGCCAGACATCCAAACTGATTACAATTGTCATATCAATCAATCAACATCAATATCATTTGTCCTTGTCACTACTATCATGGGTCTTATACAGGGTGTGGTATACTCGAAACCAGACTGTGTCCTGTCTTAGACGGGGTACCGCATGTCCTGAAATCGGACAACATGATTGTCCTATCGACACTTTCAACTTTTGATAATGAAGATCAAGATGTTTGTTTGACTTGTTGGAATTAGCGAGTCTTATCATTTATTGATTTATCTTCGATCATGTTCCTATATTGCTCGATGATGTTGCTGAGTGATTTAGAGTGACCAGGATGGTTCATGGTCCCTTTTTTTGTGGTGTTTGTTGTTTGCAAAATGTTTGTCACAAACTAGGGCAACTATATCATTGGGTGTCTATGATAAGTACGTTCTCTTTGTGAATGCCGCACATAACTCAACCCTTGATGTATGCACCCTAGGATGCTTCACTCATTCCCGGTGTGCGATGTGTCTGTCTTTTGCAAAAGGGGTTGCGTTTCAGCTCTGGCCTTCAATGCCATGATGCTCTACATCCACTTTGCTACAATAAATAAAGGTTCTCACCTACTTATGTGCATTTGTGAAAGGAAGTTTTCCTTCATCTCTAACTGTCCTCTATCTAATTTCTCCTTACTAACATTTCTTCCGTCAGTCTTGGCAGTCTGTTCGAACCTATCATCTTCTATCATTCTTATCGATCAATTGGCCTCTTTTCTGGATGTTTCTAGCCAATTCCTGGAGGGGGCATGCATATGTCATTGTTATTGTCTAGGGCATTTTCATTATTGTTCTTTGAAACAATGCTTAGAATCGCATTGTCTCAAAGAGGGGCAAAATGTAGACATCTAAAAATGGTCAACGCTTGCGGGGTCATACTTTAACATTTGCGCATTCCCTTATTTTAGGGTTTTTGCATCGCATTAACATTTCTTCTATGTTGCACACTTGGTCTTTATCATTTGTGAACATCGAGTCCTTCTTCTGCATTCTTCATTTGTCTCACTTTCGAATTAGGTCTTGTCGATAGCAATCTTCAGTCATGATTTTGGTTGATCTTTGTCCTTGTCAATCTTGTCATATTGCGATCGATTTCGTCATCAATCCTTGTCCTTTTCAATCATGTCAATTTGGATCAATTAGTTATTGTTCCTCATCAATTGGTGCATTTATCAATCAAATCATTTATCAGCATTGGTCCTTTGTTAATCAAAATCATGATCAAATCGACCCTACATCAATTATCTTTTGTCAAGACCTAATTGTCATCCTTGCATTTCTAATTCATCTTCTAAGGTTTTATGATTTATTCATTTAATCTTGTTTGTCATTTTCCCTCTAGGTTAAATAATTTATTTATTTATCCTAAGTCTTCTTGTCACAATTAAATATTTATTTAATTGGCTAATTAATTCCCCCTCTTTTTGTGAATTAATTAATGAATGAAAAATTATTAATTAATTTACCTAATTTTCTAATTTCTAATTTCCTGATTTCCAATTCATCTAATTTTCTATTTTCTCCTATTTTTCTAATATTTCTCCTAATTTCATGGGAATGACATAGCAAATTTGTCATAATTTGTCATAATTTGTCAATCAATCAATTTTGCATAGCAAACTTGTCAATTTGTCATAATTTGTCAATCAATCAATCTTGCATAGAAAGTGTCAATTTGTCATAATTTCTCATATTTGTCATATTTGTCATTCTTGATGTGAAATTTCCTTTCAAATCTCTTCATGCTAATCTTGTCATCTCTCCAATTTGTCTATAAATTGGATGAATTTCTTCAATCAAAGGATCCCCGAATCAATCACGCTTCTAGTATTCTTACGCTGCCGTCTTGTCAATCTTGCTTTCATCTCATGCTTATGCACTTGTAGGTGAGATCCACAAACAAAGAAAATTGAAGGAGAAAAAAGGACAATGGAGAATTATGAAGGAGATATCTACATTTGGTTTTCTTTAATTTCATTTTGAATATCTTGTCTTCATGTTTTCTATTGAATGTTTTTAGGATTATTATCATTGCAATCTGGTTTTGTGATTGAGCTAGTCTAATTTGCTATTTGCTTTGATGATTTTCAAATTCCTATCTACAAGCATATCAGAAGAATCTGAAGAAATGATTGCAGAATTGAAAGAAAAGGACAAAGTACTTGGTGAATAGCTAAAAGCAATGAGAAGGGAACATGAGTATTTTAGCACACAGATGACTGAAAATCTTGATGCATTAAGAACAGCTGAAGATAATAAACAAGCTATAGAAGGAGAAAAATAACAGCTAGAAGCAATGGTGACTGCAAAGAATGATGAAATATCAAGGATGATTGTAGTTCAAAATAATCTATTTGATCAATTGGACTATGCACATCATGAAGCTACTCCAAAGGAAAATAATAACCAAGCATTGAAACTTGAAATATCAAGATTGATCGATGAACTAGAAGCAGAAAAGAAGTTAAAAGAAAAACTGAAGAAAAGTGATGAAGCATCAAGAATGTTGGATGGGAAACTAAATATGAGAAAACCCAACAAGACTGTAGGACTCGGTTACAAAATAAAAAACTCTACCGAGAAAGGGATCAACACTACCAAGAAAAGAGAATCATCAAAGCAAGCTGGAAACAAAGAGAACATCAAGGACAAGAAGCCTATTTGCAACTATTGTAAGAAACAAGGACATACTGCCAATCTTTGCCGAATCAGAAAAGGTAAGCAACCAAATGTTACTAGGTTTAATGGTTATTGTTACAATTGTAAAAAGTATGGTCACACATCTAAGCAATGTAGAACAAAGTCTGTCAACAATTATGAGAAGGAAAAATACAAAGAGTTTTGCAAAAATTGCAATAGATATGGACACAACACCGAGAAATATTGGTTTAAGTAGAAAAACTATATGTGGACTCCACACCGAGCAAACACTAGAAGTTACCGAACTCACACAAGTCTCAATCAACAATATACTTAAGTATCATGGGATTACAATACAAGAATTTGGTGTGAAAGTTGTGGAGGATATGGACATATAAGTGCAAACTATATGATATACATTTGGAATGAACAATCGAAGATCATGGAGAAGTTCAGGAATGCCATGTTTTCATTGTCACAAAGTTAGACACATAGCTAAAGACTGCAAAGACCAACTGAGAGGAGATACTAAGGAGATGAAAAGCAAATTGCAAAAATTTTGGAAAAACAAGGAAAATGTGTCAACCAATGAAGGAAGCACCATACCTACCGAGTTAGGTGCATCTACTTCGGATTATTCAATAAAGGTATGGAGGGACTACATTCTCAAATGTTAGATCTTAACAATTCCTATGTATTCGTGCACTTAAATTCAAAATCTGCATAGCTAAGATGCAATAGCAAATTCAAAAAATTATCTAGTCTTTTGATTTACCAGGGAAGTCAGTAAAACTAGTAAGTCTGTCTAGTCGATAAAAAGCTTATAAGAGAGTTAGTCAGTAAAGGGAAACCAAGTGCATTTAATACCTATTATACCTAACTGCACGAATCCCGATAAGGTCAAAAGGAGGTATTAAAAGTATTGAGCGCAGTCATTTTTCACTTACCAGTTTTAAAAGAGTAGAGAAGAGCGAATCTAAAGGTGATCAAACATTTCCAGAGTGAATTCAAGGTATTTAGCAAATCTAAAATGACATTTTCAGCAGTTAACCAATCAAGTCAAGTTGTGAATATTTGCGAAATAATTACTAAGTTGGAAGCATTTTTTTTTTGGTTATTTGAAACCCTAAGCTATTTCGTAAGCAGAATTTCAGTTTGTAATGGCCCCCAAAGTTTAGAAACCCATTGTAGTAGAGACCATTGAGAAGCCTACACTGAAATATACCCTACCTCCCAAAGTGGCTTCCGAACCCGATGAGAAAACTCCATTTTCTCTTATTCTAGATAGGGTTCTGTTGATTGAAGATGTTAGATTTTATATCAAATGTAGAGTTGACGAGCTAGGTCACACTGAGATTAAGGATATGTATGTTAAATTGTGCACCGATGGAAATCAGGACAGCAAGTATGAGCATATCAAAATCAAGAGATTAACTGAAGCCCTAACCTACCCTTGAGTCTTCAAACCCCAATGGGTCAAATTTGTCTTGAGTCGAGTACATGACTATTTTTGTGCAAAATTGAAGGAATATGGTGGATTTGGGTCATTTAGATATGTAAAATATGATACTAAAATAGATGAAGAGAAGAGGAAACTAGAAGAGACTGTAATTAGTACACTTCTCAAATTCTGAGTAGTTCCATTGGAAGTAACTGGTTTTCTTCCAAAAGCATTATATTCACATATTGATAATAGATGGAAATATGCTATACACTCGGAGAAGCAAATAAGAGAAAGAGTTTTGGTACATCTCTTTCCAGATATGTCGGTAGATGAAATAAAAGATCACTTGAAAAACTACCAGACAAATTTTCAAGTCAAACAAAGAGCCTTAAAAATGATGAATGGCCTATATCTAGAAGTTGAAAATGAAACCAAAGAGAAATGGAAGAAGATATTTAGGATTCAAGCTAAAGAGCCAAAAGGTGAAGAAGAAATAGTTGACATCACCGAGCAAGATCCTGCTTCCACTATTTAGTTAGATGAGGATATCATAGACACTGAAGCACATGATGGAGAAATGATAGAAGGAAATGCCTATGCCAAACTTGTGTCAAGTGAATCAGTTTTGGAACAGGTCGAGTCCTATCCTCCACTCGCTCAACAAGTCTTAGCCAAGAAATTTCAGGACATAGATGAAGGCACAAAGGCTCCAAAAGTTAAACAAGATGAACCTACCTCTCAGGCCACCGGCGAGCCAACTTCTCAAGTTCCTTCAACCACCAAGACAGTTGCCACTGATACTTCAAGCAAGGAAACACCGAAGGATAAAACATAGGCTACAGGAACCGATAAAAATGTTGCCTCTACCGAGCAACATACCGAGGAAGGTCAAGTCTCCAAAGCCATTGTACCCATTCAATCGGCAAAGGCATCATCATCAAAGGATAAGAAAGCAAAAATATATAGTTTTAAGATTGATTTGTCAAAGCCTATTGTGCTACCAAATGTTGATTTCCCAAAATTGAAAGGACAAGCACTGATAGAATTTGGTGAGCTTTATAAAGCTAAAGAAGAGCAGGAAAGATAGATAGCAATACAACAGAAGAACCGAGTACTTCAGAAGGTCAAAACATTATTGATAGAAATGATACCTAAAGCTACCATCAATAAAGATGTTGTCATCCATGTGCAACTGGATGAGCTACTCACTCAATTGGAGAAATCAGGAGTAGAAGCATCAGAATACCTTAGCAAATTGAAGGAAAAAGAGCTAACTGCCAAGATGATTGAAGAAGTGCAGAAAGCAATTGCTATAGGTAAACTAAAGCTTATTGAATTCATTGTTGAGTTGTCCCCTCAACTCAAGCATATTATTTATTTATTCCAAAAGTTATGTACATTCTCATTATTTATCAAAGATATCAAGAATAAGACTGAAGTCATTGAAAAAAAGATCACCGATCTCTCAAATAAATTGACTACCGAGCCAAATTCTCTATAGAATTTTTATAAAAGGCTACAAACACTTATGGCTCAACAATTAGAACTTCAGAATGAAGAGCATAAAATACAGATGGATATCATGACTCTTCAAACTTTATTTATTCCCCATTTATCATCAGTTCAAGAGTAGATCAACCAAGCTACCCAATTATCAACTCAAGCAGAGGGAAGCACATTAGATGGTTTGATCACACTGTCAACTAATATTATAGCTCAGAATACAATTTTGGCTAGTGTCAAAGATGCACTTAACAACACTCTTACAGAAGCTCGTACAAAGTATAAATCTATTTTTGATCAGTTGCCCCCACCTAATGGTAACTAGTTTTGATGTTTATCAAAAGGGGGGAGTGTACCGAACATTGTACCGAACATGACTGAGAATGAATATTTGTGTGTACAAAATTTATACCAAGTGTACAGTTGAAATTGTCAAGGGGAGCATGGAAATACAGAACAGGAAATCAAGATATGTACAAAAGATTGATAAGGGGAGTATGTATTTGAACATTGTATATACTGACATTTTAGTTCATTTTCCAAGTATATAGATTTTGTATTATGACTTTAAAAGGAGTTTTGTCAAACATACCAAACTAATGTCAAAATGGGAGATTGTTCCTATTTACTAAGTTGTCATTAGTTTTATGCCCAAAGTCATTCTATATACACTAGTTGGTTAATGCTACTGAAAAGTTCAGTCAGTAGATACCAAGGCCACCAGTGTCAGTTACAGAAAGAGAGACAAGTCACCAAGAGGATACACATCAAGCTATGAACTGAGACATATACAGAATGTCTACCAAGTAAAGTTTTTATGTTTACCAAGCAACAAAGGAGGTATACCGAGGTAATCTAAACCAAGTGAAAACTTGTTACCAGATTCAATGAACTTGGACACCCATGTGAAACATGTTACATAATTTGAGAAGATGAAACCGTTACTACATTGGAAATTGCATTTAAAGATTTTTTATGATTTTGAGGAAGAATATCCAATGAAATAATTTCTTTGTTTATTCATTCAATAAAACATGTTTGTATGATCGAAACATGAGCAGATCATTATCTCGGAGATCTATGTAAATAGAATGATTTGAGTTCATCAAGAGAAGGTGACATGTAAGGTCAATCAAGAGAAGAGAGACAATCTGATGGTAACACTTAATAAATTGTGAAGCCTTTAACCAGGTACAACATTTTGTAGAAGTGTTTGTAAAATCCTTTAGCATGGTAGATCTAAAGATCTTTATACTCCTAACAGGGTAAGCTATCAGAAATGGCTAAACATGTAGCTCTAACTGAGCAATCTTGATTACTGCAATAGTGAAGTTGTGGGTGTCATCCCCACCGCATTTTTTCTCTCTAACCAAGAGTTTCTACATGACCAAAAATCATTGTGTTATGGAGTGATATTTTGATGCATGTTATCTTTATGATTATGTTTTAGTATTTTATATCTTTGAGATCAGCAATACATAGTTTTTGTTTATCAGTAAAACTATTTTTCAAGAAAAGTTTTGAAGTACTGATTCACCCCTCCCCTCTCAGTACATTAGATTTCCAAGTAGGACCTAACATTCATCACCATAAAACATAAGTTGAAATGAGTCCTAATGGATATTGGTTCTATCATGCAGAATCATTTTCAGTTGGAGGCTTGAAATATGAATAATTTATCTCATTTTATTTGTTATGGGTTAATAGAAATCTGGGCATTTTATAGAAATTTAAAGAAAGTAGAACTTAATCAAACACTATATTTTATTTGATGTTATCAAGAATTTTGACTAGTTTTCTTCATAATGTGTATCTTATATAGTTTATCTTATTATTGTATTTCTTGTATCCTGTACCATTTTTGGAAGAGTTATCATAACTTTCATTTGAATCATTGGATCTTTCTATAAATTGGAGGATAAGTATGTAACAATTCTATCAATAGACTGACCAGAATGATTGGCTTCATTACAAGGTGAGGGCACCCTTTCTCATGTTTGTCTTCCTCAAAGTATGGTTGGTGTCTATTAAGTTACATTGTCTTGTAAGGGTGTTTTGAAGATTGCGAAGAGACTTTTGATGGGTATAAATCCCATTGTCGTCAAGTATGCCTGATTGGAATTGAATGTTTCCAAGGTTTATGTGCATTAGAGGGAAAATGATTCCTGAGATTGTCACTTCAATTAAATAATTACTGAAAACTTAGAATTGCTTGCTTGTAAATGAATGCTTTAAATAAAAGGTTACTTTATTAAAGTATGATTTAGTAATGTCCCCTAATAAAATACCTTAATATCCCAGTTATGGATCTTAGTTCTTAGTGTAGGGGTTAAGAGAAAATGCCTTAGCCTCTACTGTAGTAAAAAACCTGCAAAAATAAACTCAAAAAGTGCTACAAATTTCATTAAGGAATGGTCATATAAATGACTATATACATAATTATCTGCATATAACATAAAGAGGGATCCTTGTAATAATATCAAAGATAGAAACATAAGTTATGTTAGTGAGTTGTGATGCAAGATTTGGTGGGGTCTCTTGGTTGACCATTTCCCCTTATCTAATAAAACCATATAGGGCTCCTTACACAACAGTTCTCCCTACCCAATATTGTCATGTAGGTGCCCTATAGAAGTTCTCCCTACCCAATGATCTTGTAGGGTGCCCTATAGTAGTTCTCCCTACCCATTTATCAGGTAGGGTTCCCTTCAGTAGTTCTCCCCACTTAATGATCCTGTAGGGTACCTTATAGCATTTCTCCCTGCCCATTTATCAAGTAGGGTGCCCTTCTGCAGTTCTCCCCACTTAATGATCCTATAGGGTTCCCTTTAGCAACTCTCCCTACTCCATATGAATTGATTTAGTTTATTTAGATTATCAATATTTGAATCATAACCAACATTCAGATTTTTTATCAGTTGTTGAAGTTATTGTCAATACTCAGATTATTACTAGTTATTTACTTTGTTACCAGTGCTCAAAATATCATCAGTTATCTAATCTATTACAATCAATTAGAATGGTTATTAAATTCCATTTTATCCGTTAGCACTTACAATTTCAGAGAATTAGCAATTTTTAGATTATTTCCAGTTTTATCTTCAAGTGACATTGGCCATTGAATATCAATGATCTTTCTAATATATATGTATATATAAAGGTTATTATTATTATTGTAAGAACTTATTAGTGCAGAATTATTGGACCAATAATATACAAAGATTAATATGGGGATTGCAGTTTATGAAAGTGCTAAACAGAAATACATACTAGAAAAAGGGCGGAAGCTTGGATGTGATTATCATGTGCACAGACTTGATTACAGTTGCCTATAGTTTCCTCCATGTTCTATATTAATATTACTATCAAATTCTCTTCATGTATGCCTTTTGTCAAGAGACACACCCTTTCACCATTAGCACCCTTTGAAAGAGTGCACCTCTTCATTCTTTCTTCCCTTTGAAAGGGACACAACCTTTCACAATTAGATATGCACTTCTTATTTAAATAAGATATGCACCTCTCATTCCCCAATTATCCCCCTTTCAAATGAGGTTCTCTTCTCCCTTTTATATCTCATGTTTGAGGGAGTCACTCCTTTTCATTTTGTCTTTTGATCATTTATTAACTTAATATTAAATTTTAATTATATTTAATTTATATTTTAATTTAAATGTTATTTTTTTAATCTTTTGTATTTTAATTTTATTATTATTATATATTATTGAATCCTATTTCAAAGTGGGGACATTACAGATTTCTTAATTAAGATTACTTTGAAAACACCTGATTAAATTATCTTCAAACAATAGTAGACCAGTGCCTTCACCCCTGACATAATGTTGCAATTAGTCTTACTGAATTTAACTTTTCTCTGAAAGACCAATAAGACAAAATGAAGTTTGACATCCAATCCTTCAAACTGATAATCAAACTGAAACTTAACCCAAACTATAATAATATAGGATAGCACATTGAAACAATCTAAATGAATAGATTTATCACAGGGAACTAATCAAACAATCAAAAAGATAAATACCATCAGAGATGAAAAACACTTGATCTTTGTATTGAAATAAACATAAGATAATCAAACAATTACATATAGCATAATGTCTTTTCACCAATTTGGAATTTCCAAAACATAAACCCTAAGAGTATTGTATATAATTGCATCTCTGAATCTATCTCTCATGGCATCAAAAAATCCTCTATATATACAGATGAGGATTCAGTTTCAAAATGAAAGGGAATACCCCTTCATTCATAATTATACTAACTAATATCTTAATTAAAAAAACCAACTAATTGACCCTAACACAACTACCAACATAACAAACATATTACATAAGACTTTAAAAGACATCAATTTGAAACATTTAGAACAAGAGCTAATTGCCAAGAACTTCGCCACAGTTCTTAATATGCTCCAAATATTTTTCCAACTTATAGGTATCTGCATCATAAATCACATCCCTTACAACGATCTCTAATGTGACAAATTGCACCATCTGTGCAGTGGTTTCCTTTAACTCTATTCCATCTGTCTAGGCAACATCAAGGGCAACACTGAGGAGACTCTGGTATTCAACAATCCATTTATCCTTATCCTTAATTTCACCTTTCTGGTCAACTAACATAGGAATACCATGTTGGATTACATATTTACACTCGTCATATTCATTTTGTAATTGTGCATCGAATTTATCATGCTTTGCAAGTAGACTTTCAATTTTCTCAATCTCTTTGGCATCTTCTCCCTCCAATTCTTCTCATGCAGCTTGACTCACAGTCTATTTTTTATCCTGTTATGTGATACTACATTTTCCACATTTTTCTGAAACACAACCTAAAAGTCTTCCAAGTGACCATGTAGCTTTTCAAATCTTTTATTCAATAAGAAAGAAGCAGTATCAATTCTTACACTTTGCATATGTTTGAGAATTCTTTGATTTTCCTACTACAATTCCTCACATTTCTTCTTCCATTTTGAGTTTTCAGGAGAAAGAAACATGGGTTCATATTGTCCACTTCTTTTGATGGCCTCCTAATACATAGATTTGTACTGATTCTTTTCCCTTACCACTCTAATTGTATGTGCCCTGTTGAATTTGGAAATATCTACTCCTATATCTGCTAAGACAATAGGATCGATTCCTCCCACCTTTAATTTCATCATGTGTCCAAAAGCCCTATTCACATCAATTATTGTTGGTCTCTTGTTTGGTGGATATAGTGCCCATAACATTAGTTCTTCCACATCTAGATCAAACCTTGACCCAATAAAAATGTCATTAACTCCCTGAATATCCAATTTGAATTCCTTATTATCAGAGTGCAATAAACTATCAAAAATAAAAGAGGCACTCAAGTCCCATCCTGGAAAAGGAATTACTCCAGCCTCTATCAGTAATTATCTCCCTCTCTGTGGAGTCATTATGACCAATTCTTCTTCTATATCCTCTTTTAGTTTCTAAAATAATTCTGCCTCATTTTTAGGTGTCACATTTGGGATAGACTCCCTCAGCCTTTTGCCTTTGAAATTATAAAGAAAAGACTTAAATTATTTGGATTTATCAAATACATCATCTTCCACAAAAGTAGCATGTCCATCCAATCTTGCATCTTTATAAATTTCCATTTTAGTTACAATTTGATCATCTCCATTGAACTCTTCTTCCACATCTTTTTCTTGTGGCCTATAAATGGCTTCAGTGTCTTCTGGTTCATTTTTTGACATTTCTTCTTCTGACTCCATCTCCATTAACCTCTTCCTTTTCTCCTCCAATTGTTTTTTTAGGTTATCAATGACTTCTTGAGCCTCTGCACCTTCCATGTTCCTAAATATATCTTCCGCTTCCAGACTCACATGCAAATAATCACCTAGATTTTGCCTTTTCTTGCAACAATGGATATATCCTTTTGAATCATAATTCTTTCTTGCAAAATGTTTGAATAAATTAAATTCTTCCATTAATTTCTTGTCAATTACATCATAGGCTTTTTTTGAAACAATGGTAAAATCTCCAAAGCTAAGAGTAACTAACAAGAAAGCTTGCTTACGCAAATCCCCAAAGTTTTTAGCATTTGAGACACTCAATTGTTTGACAATCTCAAGGTATGCTATTCAGTTGGAAACACATTTTCGCAACATATAGGGAGTTCCTTCAAACCCATATATCCTAAAACATGTGAAGTCCTTATGGACATACCAATCTCCCCAGTTATGATTCACTATCTTTTTGTCATCAAAATTTTTAGGTCTTAAAAATCTTTTAATATCATCTGAGATTTGATCCATCACAAGTAAATTCATACATCCGATAAATTGTCTTTATATCCATTCCTCAAATTTGATATAATTTGATCCTGTGTAACGAGAATAACATAAATCGATGACCTCTCTTCCTATTGATCGATGAGAGTTATCCCACTAGTCTCATCGAGCATCGGGATAGCTTAAAATGTGTTCAGGTGATGGGCATAATTTCCACAATGTCTTTTCCCTCGACGTAGCTCCTCTCGATACATTATGTCTCAACATAAGATTTGCCAACATTCTCATCGGGAATAGTCTTACCGATAGCCTCATTGACTATCAACAAGACAATATATCTCCATTGTCACTTGTGTGTGTTCTTCTGATGGACTTCTTCGATGTATTCTATCTCGATCACATGCTTCTAATTGTATTAAGTGTTACCATCGGATTGTCTTTTGCTGATAGTGTAGATTTTAAATTTTTTGTAACTTTTGCTTTTCCTTATGAATACAAATGTTTATAATCTGATTAATGGGCTCAATATAAAGTGAACAAAACCTCTAACACAAAATTGGACTCCACTATTCCTAGTTATTCTTTAAGATACTTTTGAAGCATACATTTTGGCAAAATTTGTCAAAGTGAAAGCTCATACATATCTACCATCTGACAACAACACATATTTTTGCTTCAAAGGAATCTTGAAAACATTTTGATAAGTAGCCACAACCACATTTGTATTTTTTATCACTTCGAGAAATGTCTGATAAGCTTTCTATCCTCCAATCTGCACCTTGAGAGGATCTTTGTCTTCCTTGTCTCATCTTAGTGCCACCTTCAAGATTCCCAACTGATGGTTGGTTTACAAGATCCAAATCACAGATGGATGGGAGTTGGTCACCTTCAAGATCCTTTAAATGTAGCTACTCTTGACTTACTGCTTGGCCTAGTTTGCAAACTCTAGAGAATCCTAGTGATGCAGAGAGGCTATAGGATCCCTCAAATATTTGTGAACCTTCCTGACCTTATCACTACTTTGATCTTATCAAAGTCCTTTGACATTGTTGTAATATAGTTTCTGCTCTTGTGATTTGTCAATGACGGTTGTTCATGATGTTACCGTGCTGAATTTTGGTTAGTTTTGCAATTTTTCTATGTTTAAGTATTTCAATTTGGTCTATTATACTGAAACATCATTTCATAACTAACATTTCAAGTTCTTTATAACTAGTTCTTAGAAGACTTTCATACAAGCATCATTTTTCTTAGTTTGGGAGGGGCCAAATGAGCTTCCATCTTCATGTGGTTGGCCCTTTTAAGTAGAGAATATTAAACTATTCTTGAAACAAAGAGAAGCTCAATAAGGTAACACACTCTTCAATATTTCATTATGCTCCACTATTAATCTTATTGATGCTAAGCATCTTGTTTGCAGGTTACATATTCAATATTGTAGGTTGTGAACATGCTTCTACGAGACAGTTCCCCATTGCAAGTGAATGCATTCCTCATTGGTTTTGTGAGTTTATTTTGTTCTAGAATAGACATACTTTCTCTGTTCATTCCTTAACATTTGTTCATTCCTTAACATTTGTTCATTTTTTTTTAGAATAGACACTGCCTCATTTTGTTCATTCATTGTTCATTTTGAGTTTATTTTGGGTCGAATTTGAAGAAAGAGCATACATAAAAGGAGGTGGAATTGTTGGAAACTGATTGTTAAACTAAGTTGTCGATTATTCACTAAAACCCTTGGATCTTGATTTTGATTCTACCTGGGTCCTCATGGTCAAAGCCTGATTCCCATTGGATTCCTTCAAGGTCCTTCTTAGGAGGTTGGGTCCTCAGTGATTATTCATCATCTGTTGTGCCTAATTTTGGGGCAAATTAATAAAGTAGTGCTAGTTGAAAAGTGTACAATTTAAATTGCTATCTCATATATGCTGCAACTTTTTGTAAGGGGTTTGATTTGACCCAAACTAATATTCAAATTGAAATTGTCATAAATACACAACTTGTCATCATTGGTGCAATCTGATCTTTATTTCTATTTTTTTATTTCTTCATACTATCATAAGGATGTGAAACTTCTATTAGTGATTTATTATTGGTCAACTGGTTATCATAAATTGATTAGTAATTAGCTCTAAGATCTTCCAATAGTTATAGTGGTATTATTTATCACTAGATTTTTCCATCCTACTATCTTAATGATTAGATCTGGTATTGTCAATATTTTTCTAAGGGTTTCAAGACCTAATTGAGCATCATTAATCAAAACGGTTTTTGTATCTATGCAATTCATTGTATGAATGTTTACTTTGATTTCATTTCAGTCTGTCATAAACTAAATAAATTCAAGATTACATTTCTAGCTCTCGAATAAGCTATCGAATTGACTCTCTAATTGGTTTGTAAACTGCTTCTACCCCCCTACTAGCCTAGTGGAATCTCGTGTTCCTACCTACTCACTTTGTCCATCCTAAGGGAGAGCGTTCTCAGCTAATTTTATATCATTGGAGTAGATTTTATGTCATATGTGTGTGTGTGTGTGTGTATGGATGTACCCATACCCGTACCCATACCCGTACCCATACCCAAGGATTTTTTTTTGCCAATTTCATGAATCCGTACCCGATTATGTATCCGTATGTGTACCCGAATAGGTAAATTAGCTGTTAAATTATCTAAAAACCATCTTGTCTCATGTATTATAAGGGGCTTCTAACTGATGTAGAATTGATGTTATTATCCTCAAAACTCCACCTTTTCAGGCCTCAAACTGATGATGAACTTAAAAATCCACATTTTCTTTAAAAAATAATGCCTAAACTGATGAATGATACTAAGAACTTGCATTCTAACTTGAAGTTCACTTAACTGAAACTCCCACCCTTTAGTCATTTCCATGTGCATGTTTATGGTAGTCTAATCTACTAAAACATACTATCATGACTGCACTTTCATTTCTCATAGAAGGTGATCATATCTCCATGTTGCATTGTCTAATCTCAAACTTATTGTCATGTGCCTCTATATATTTAGAACCTGATTTCTATCAAAATCCTTATTCTTCACTCCTCATTACTAGTCTGCAACATTTTGTCACCATTACACTTAACCTCTATGCATGCCTTATGACTATTACATATTTTAATGCCTTTGAGTTTTTTTTCTTTGATAGACTTGATCTTATTATCTCTCTACGACTATACTTTGTCTTTGATTTGATTTGCGACAAGGCTTTTATGGACTACAATTGGCATTGATGGAATCTCCTTGTATTGCTCTTAAGTTTGGAGCCTTGAAATGGAGTGTACGCCTTATGATGGCACTATCTACTTTGTGTTCTATAGTATTCTCATGTCTCCTCCAACTCAGATGATTATCTTTTATGACTAGATATATCTTTGTAAGTGATTTCTTTGTTAATCATTATCTCCTTGAGTTATGTATGCCTAAGACTAAAATAATGTTATGGATAGTCTTGTTGCTCACTATTTTGTAGAGTTTTCCTTAGGCACGTGCACTATCATATGTTGCCCTTTAAACAAGGTCTAGGACCATACCAAACCCTACACTGTTATCCATGACTGCTGTAGCTAGGAATTCATAAATCATCACAAGCAATTCAATATTAATCTAGCTCAATCACGAAAGCTCAAATGCAATGACCAATCCTAAAAACACTCAATAAAGACATGAAAATAAGACATCAATTAAAACGCAAACCATTGCAAACTTGAATGTCACCTTCATGTGGCTCCATTGCCCTTCTTTCTCCTTCAAATAGCTTTGTTTGTGGATCTCACCTACTAGTGCATAAGCATGATGTGAAAGCAATAGTAGCCCAAGAATACTCGAAGCGTGATTGATTCAACCAGGGATCAGGGGTCAGGGATCAGGGACTTTGATTGAAGAAATTCATCCAATTTATAGACAAATTGGAGAAAAGATCAGATTAGCATGAAAGTGATTCGAATAGAAATTCAAATCAGGAATAGCAAAATTATGACAAGTGTATGACAAATTGCTATGCAAGGATTTATGACAATTTATGACAAATTGCTATGCAAGGATTTATGACAAGTTTTTGAAATAGAAATAGACATTTAGGAATTTAGGAGAAATTAGAAAATTAAGTTAGAAATGATGACTTGGAAATTAGGAAATTGATGCAAATTAGGTAGATTAATTAATAATTTCTCATTCATTAATTAATTTACAAAAATAGGAGGAATTAATTAGCCAATTAAATAAACATTTAATTGTGACAAGAAGACTTAGGATAAATAAATAAATTATTTAACCTAGAGAGAAAATGAAGAGAAAATGACAAACAAGGTTAAATGAATAAATCATGAAACCCTAGAAGATAAATTAGAAATGCAAGAACGACAATTAGGTCTTGATGTAAGATTGATTTGATGTCGATTAGATCATGATTTTGAATTGATAAATGATTTGATTGATAAATGCATCGAGGAACAATGACAAATTGATCCAAATTAACATGATTGAGAAAGATGACAATTGATGACAAATTGATCGCAAGACGACAAGATTGAAAATAACGATGATCGATGACAAATCAATCGCAAGATGACAAGATTGAAACTGACAACAATGATTGATGACAAATCGATCGCAAAATGACAAGATTGAAAAGAGGACAAAACCCTAATTAGGATTGACAATGTCCAAAATGATGACAAATGAGCATGCACATTGATGCGACAGGATAAGATTGACCAAAACCATGACTGAAGATTGTTATTGACAAGACCAAATTCTAAAGTGAGACAAATGAAGAATGTAGAAGAAGGACTCGATGCTCGCAAATGATAAAGACCAAGTACGCAACATAGAAGAAATGTTAATACGACGCAAAAACCCTAAAATAAGGCAATGCGCAAATGTTAAAGTATGACTCCGCAAGCGTTGACCATTTTTAGACGTCTACAACTGCATACTGAGTTCTAGGTCTCTATCTTTATAATATCCTCCTTTATAGTATTTTTAAACAACAATATGACTATTTGTATGACTATTTATGAATGCTTTATGTACTGGCTACAAGACATTTTTGGCATTTACTATTATGATTCCTTATGATAAGTATTCTCATGCATTCTTGTAGCTATTTCATCTTTATCTTCCTAATAATGAAGTACCTACCGCGCTTAATGCTTTGTAAGTTCACTAATATTAATGTTGTTTATATTAATCCTTTATAATTGGCAAAATTCAACCTGATGGTAACACCAACAAGTACAAGCATGTGATCGGGATAGCATACATCGTTTAAGTCTATCGGCAAAACACACACTAGCGGCAATGGAGAAATCGTGTCTTGCCGATATGCGATGAGGCTATCAGTAAGACTTATCCCAATTCACACTAGCAAAAAAAAAAAAGCATCGGCAAAGGTTACGGCGATAAAGGGTCATCGATGTAGACAAAAGCAATCGAGATTTTTTTTTTTAAATGTTGGGGAAGGTCGGAATTCTAATGAACACCACAAGACAACTGACGATGTTGCCATACCTGCGATGACAAAAACATCACAGGATGCAGCCTCGTTCATCGTCGTAATCGTCAAAATTCTGACATCTCCTTGAAGATGGTCCATCGACAAAACACACACTACCGACAATGGAGAAATCATGTCTTGCCAATAGTCGATGAGGCTATCAGTAAGACTTATCTCAGTAGACACTGGGGTAAGTGCACCAAGATGGTGAACAAAAAGGGGGGTATAAGTGGCCAATTTTTTATTTTTTTTCTGAAAATAGGTAAACCTAAACTTCAAAGAGATATTTGAAGGTCATGCACTCAAAACTAGGAGTTGAGAAAAGAATAAGAATTGTATTACTTTGGATCTAGTTTCTAAACTACTAATTTTTAAAAAATTGGATAAAACTAAGAGGGTCAAACCTTTCACGCACAAAAAACTATTCCTAGTTTTTTTTAGAAAAACTTAACATAGCTATTTCCGTGCGCTACACAAAATATATAGTTAGATTTAGTATTTTGAAAACCCCTTTGGTAGGATGATAGGTAAGAGTGAGATCTAGAAGTTGTGTATTATTTTGTAATTTTCTGTTGAGTATTTTTTTAATGATTTTTTGAAGTGGCCGCATCCTAAAACGTTGGTACATGTTTGTGCGATGGGCATAACTTTAATCAAAATAATAAAAAATGCAAACCTTTTTTTTTTAAAGTGTATAGAATCTAGTGTAGAACAATAATATGTAGTTTATTTTCAATTTGGTCAAGTATATCAAAAGTTATTAAAAAATGGTAGACATATGTTTGTGAGGACTGTCAAGGCACTGATAAAGAAAATTAAAGTTTACTATTCTAATGTTGTTCGAAAATAGAAAAATTTATATGGTTAGAAAAGTGAGAAGATGTGACAGATTATGGTTGTAATTTTAGAGATACCCACTTTATCATATGTAAACTAGATGACGACGAAGTTGAGAAATCATGTTGGACAATGAAAAAATGTGTAAAGGGACAAAATTGGGGGGGAAATGGGCTTGCAAGCCATAGGGTCATTTTCCAACCCTCTTACCAAGCCAAAACCCACACAGGTTTTGAAAAACAAAAAGTACTATCCGCAGTTCTACATAACCCGTATGGGTTATGTAGAACTAAAACCATTATTTTGTGTTTGAAAAAACCCGTACGGGTTATGAAGACATAGTAATGTATGATTGTAAACTTAGCATTTACTACACATATGTATAGACATACATATATAATATGTGTTTATGTATGTATATATGCATATCTATAGTTATATATACATATATTTATATAGATATATGTATATATGTTTGTATACATGCATGTATCTCTTATTTTCCTCTCTCTCTTGTCTTCCTTCCCCCATCATCTCTATCTATTCTGAGCCCTAATTATCTTCCTTGAGTTCTATCTCATCTCTCTCCCCCTCACACTTCTCTCTTTGTTGAATCTCTCGCCCTTTTCTCCTTCTTGTTCTCTCTCTACCTCATGTCACTCACCCTCTCCTCCTTCTTCTCCTCCTCTCTCTCTCTCTCTCTCTCTCTCTCTCTCTCTCTCTCTCTCTCTCTCTCTCTCTCTCTCTCTCTCTCACACACACACACACACACACACAGATTATCCTATCCTATTCTCACCCTCTCCCCCTTCTCTCTCTTTCTCTCCCCCTCCCTCTCCCTCTCTCCCCTCTCCCTCCCCCTCTCGTTATCTTATCCTATTCTCTCTCTCCCCTTTTCCCAATCTCCCTCTCTCTCCCTCTCCCCCTCTCCTTTTCCCAATCTCCTTCCCTCCCCCTCTCCTTATCCTATTATCTCTCTCTCTCGCCCTCCCTCCTATTCTCTCACTCTCCCTCTCCCTCTCTTTATCATATTCTCCCCATCTCCACCCTCCCTCTCCCTCTCTCCCAATCTCCTCTCCCTCTCCCCCTCTCTCTCCCTCCCCCTCTCCTTATCCTACTCTCTCCCCCTCTTCCTATCTCCTATTCTCTCTCTTACCTACTCTCTCTCTCTCTCTCTCTCTCTCTCTCTCTCTCTCTCTCTCTCTCTCTCTCTCTCTCTCTCTCTCTCTCTCTCTCTCTCTCTCTCTCTCTCTCTCTCTCCTCTTAATCCTATTCTCACACTCTCTCCCTTCTCTATCTTTTCCTATCTCTCTCCCCACTTCCTATTTGGTTATTAGTTCTACATAACTCATACGGGCTATGTAGAACTAAGGCTAAAACTTCTAGTTCTATGTAACCCATATGGGTTATGAGAAATTGTGAACGTTCACATTAAAGGTTTCCATAACCCATACGAGTTATGGGAAAATATTAATATATTTTATTCCCAACGGCCTAAAAACTAGCATTGCAAGTTGTTTGAAGGCCCCACTGCATTTGCACATGATTTTCTGGGACAATAATAGTCAGGTTTCCATATTTTTTTGTCACTTTTGCTTTGAAATGATTGATTTGTCTCATATATTGGATTATTTTTGAATTTTTTTTATCATTTTTACTTTAGATTATAACAAAATGATGATTATTTGTTGTTTTTTTTCTATTTTATTGTAGATTGTCATCGTGATGTTATGTGTAGGACAATGGGAAAGAACAAGAGAGGCAGCAAAGGAAAGACAAAGGGAGCGTATGAGGAGATTACATGAAGGTACGTCATCTAATGCACCTAATAAAAGTGATGAATATTCAAAAATTGAAATTGATATGATGAATGCACCAAATCAAAATGATCAACATACACCAATTCAAATGCATAAAATGAATGCACCTAATGAATGCAATAAACATACACCATTTGAAAATGATTCGGTGAATGCACATGTTAATGAAATTGAAGAAAATATATCATTTGAATTTGATGTGATCAATGCACATAATGCACCTAATGAAAATGAAAAGCATGCACTAATCTTAATACCTCTTATAATAATTCGTAGAAAACCAAAGTTCCTAATAGATATTGATGAAAATATTGTGAAGTCAATGCATGATAAAATTTCTGAAAGAACTTAAAGAAGAATGGTTAGAAGAATTTGGAATAACTATTTTGAAAACTTAAATCAAAGTGGAAGATGTCAATTAGTTGTTGAAATGATTAAAAATCTGAAATTTAGAGAGACAATGAAAATTTTGGGGTTAACAACATCCAAAAATAATAGTGAAAGAATCATTGTGAGAAATCTTTTTGATGCATACCAATCCATTGGTTTGAAATCATGCACTAAAGATGCTAATGTTACTCATCATGTCCTCACATCAACCATAATGGGAGAGGAAATGAAAAAATCTCATTTAATAAACAAAACAAGAAAGTCATTAAGGATAAGTAGAATCACATTACACTATGCCTTAGAGAGGCGAGAGAAAATTGAGGATCCTAACAATAATTCTCTTTGGGCATTCTCATGTACACTCTCACGCAAGGACAAGGTTGTTGTTGATGCACTAAGAATGTTAATTGAGAAATATTGGCATGACAACACAAGGGTTTCACCCAACCAAAGAGATTTTGTTAGAATGTGAATTTGAATTAGTAATTGTGAGCCATATCCAGAAAACTATTTAGATACAACTCAAACACGATTTTATGAAAGGTTTCTTCAAATCTTTTTTAGGCAAAGATAGAAAAAATCTCACCACAAGAAAATGGAATCGAGTTGTCCAAAAATGAGAGATACCTTTTTAGGAAGCAAATCAAATGGACTATCCACAAGTGTCATGGTCTCTGAGTTACGCAACATCAAAGTTTGACCCTTTTTTCCACTTTGAGCACTCAAGGGAAAATTTCGCTACGAGGTGGCTCAGAATGATTAGACATCTTGGGGAGCAAGAAAAGGGTATACCTAGCGTAAACCCAGCCACCTAGATGTGCTCATGCTGACAGTTCATTCCCATGATGAGAAGAATGAAAGATGCACTATTTTGCCACCTCTCACTGATGGTTTTTGATGGTTTTTTATGCGAGAAAAAAAATCTCACCACAAGAAAACGGAATCGAGTTGTCCAAAAATGAGAGAGGATTTTTTAGGAAGTGACAACATGACCCCATAGGTTCAAACTAATTATCCATAAGTACCATGGTCTCTGAGTTATGCGACGTCAAAGTTTGACCATTTTTTCCACTTTGAGCGCTCAAGGGAAAATGTCGCTACGAGGTGGCTTAGAATGATCAGATGTCTTGGGAGAAATACAAGGACACACCTAGCATAAAACCAACCACTTGGATGTTCTCACACTAACGGTTCATTCCCACAATGAGAAGAATGAAAGATGCACTATTTTGCCACCTCTCACTGACGATTTTTGACAATTTTTTATGAAAGAAGAGATAATTGGTTTGATTTGATGTTAAAATGATTGCTTCAAGTCTTCTTTTATAGAGATTTGGATGAATAGGTGCATCTCTTACCCTAAGGTCGACTTGTTATGGAATAAAATTTAAATTGAAACCTTACCTAAGCCGACGCATCCTTAGATAAATTTCAAATCTACTTTGTGCACTCAAATTGTGTCTTAATTGATTCTCGAAATTATAAACTTCGCTCCATAAGCATGAGTTTATGAAATAATAACTTCACTGCAATCTCTTCATGCACAAAGGAATCAAAGCAAATTCACTCAATCAAAATACACAATATCAACATTACCAGTGTCGGTACTTGGGTATGTGGGTATACATAATATGAGCAATAGATAGTTTAAAAGTATATGCCATATGAGTTACAAGTAATGAACACATTGGATCACATTTCAAGACATATACATAATGAACAAGTTTGATCACATTTCAATAGAAAATAACTAAGTTTCAAGAATATCAAGTTTCATATATATCAATGAACAAATTGGATCGAATATCAAGTTTCATATATATCAAAATGAACAATAATCGTGTACATATCAAAAAATGGCATAGATGCCAAATCAATAATAGTTACAAGAATGTGGCATGTGCCATGTCTATCAAAGTCGATATATACATATACAAATGTCAAATATATTAAAAAATTGGTCCTTCAATGACCACAACTATAACTATATGTCTCTATCGGTATCTATGATTGTGGCGGATCATCAAAATCAAGCCTCTTCGAAGTAGTATGTGGCTCTGCAGGTGGCTGCACAAGGAGAATTTAAATGAATCAAATATATTTTCTTAATATAACATCAAAATAACTAAATACTGAACTCTAAATTATCTGAAGTTGAAATGTTGATTACCTCATCTTTTTCTTCTACAATTGGGTGAGGCTAAGGATCCGTGGGATGTCATAAACGGGGTTGTAACTAGTAAAACAACATTAATACATGTTAATAACATATATGTCAAATAATACATAATAACTAAAAATGAATAGACTAAAAAACTAAAGCATACTGGAGCCTTAGATGGATGTGGTGTGGTCATAGGAGGCAAAGTCACAGATGAATCAGTTACGGTCATTTCATATATCCATGGTAAGTGATCCAAAAGGAGTTAACTAGAGGGTTTCAACTTCGTTATGCACTTAGTGAAAATGAGTTGATCTAAGACATACATACATTTTCCCTTGGTTGTGTTGGATCTCATATTATACGTGTAGGAATTCTATTGAAATGGAATGGTAGAACATCAGTAGGAAGTTTGGAAGGGGGTTGTAATAGGTTAAAGACAATTATACAAGTTAATAACCAAAAGTTGTTGACAAACTAGATAGAACAAATATTTTTAACATATGTAGAATAAATGCACACTGAAGCCTCATATAGTTCTCCTATAACCTTAGGAGGCCTAGTCGAATCTAATGCAGCTATTACCATTTCCTATATGAAAAATGATAATATATGATATAGACATAAAATGATTTAGTTATTTCAAACAAGAAAGAATGCAATCCAAAGTGAATATGAAGATGTCACCTCTTCCCTTTGTTGAACCTCATCGACATCAAGTGCATTCATTAATTTCGTAAACCCCATATGTTTCAATATGTAGAACAAATAAATTAAGTGCAATTATCAATATCTACCTATACATTTTTAATCATAATACATTTCAACAAATGAATTTAAATTGTACTGAATTACCTTCTGTCATTTGGGTTTCCGAGAGGATATCTTTTTCTGCCTTAGAGTGCTATAGGATGGCTTTCTCACATGAGATATCCTTGAGGCAGGTGGGGTAAACTAATAGAAAAAAATTAACATAAGGGAAAAGAGCATGTATTTAATATATCACTTAAGTTAAAATTATATAAATCTAAATGGTACCGCATAACTATCTTGGCCAAAGTCAATGGTCAAAAGTGTGATATCATCAAGTTGGAACATCTCAGCCCCTAATAAGCCCTATAAAACACCAAGTAATGATACATATAATTAATAAAAGATATTTTGAAACCAATGTATTATTATATTTTTAACAAATTTACAAATATTTACCTCTGGTGGCGAAACTACTTGTGACCATGGAGTCGATTGAAAAGTATATGGTGTACTCCCACCACCTACTACAGCCTGCAATGCATTTTATTTATGTCACTTTAAATTGTTCTAAAAATAAAAATTGATTTCTTTTTATAAGATTTAGTCACTTAATTGATAACATGTGATAAACAAAATTAAACGCACCTGTGTCTGATATAGAGGGTACAACACATGATCAGGTCATCTATGAGGGCCACATCCTCTATAGTGGAAGCATGGAATCTACTCCCACAACATGTCTATGAATGAGATGTTGAACCATCCTCATCCGCGTCAGTGTCTACACCAGAACATACACCCTAGCAGGTGGGGCACATATGTTGAATAGGCTGGCTTGTGCCAAATGATGCATGAGGTGATGCTTGATGAAGGAGGTGTCATAGGTGTTGGTACATCCTCTGCTCCGACCAATTGTGTGCCATGTTGAGCAATGAAATCAGTCAATGATGTAGCTGCTTGAAGAGTTTGTAATTCCATAGACTCCTTCAAGGATATAGGGACGTTGACATGAACCATCGATTTAGGATTTTTATGCCTCCTATGTTGTGGCTCTACCACCATATGGGCCCCAGGTCTATCCTGCGTAGAGCCTCTCCTTCTACCCTAAAATTGTTAGATGTTAAATTAATTCAGCTTCTCGCCAAGGATAAACTCACAATACAACTTTCTCAAAAATTATAGAGGCACCTCCCAATTATGATAAGGTGGTTGGTCAAAGACCATATACCACCTATCCCAAAAAGATTCTTTCAGCCTAGCATGAACACACCAATGTATGGGAAACCGGGTCATATTTAGTTCTAGGTTGTTACTGGTAACAAGATTGGTGAAAAGAGCATATATGTCAGCTTTAACTATGCCCTTTTTTTCACTTGATCATATGGCAACCCATCCGCATAAAATGTTCGACATCTATCCCTCCATGAACCCTATTTTGTAACCTCCCTAGATACCTCATTTGCACTATTGGTCATTGTTTCTAGTGTTTTGGTGAGGGTTGAGTGGTGCTCAAGTCTAGAGGACCTCAACCTATTCACCAATATAGAAATTTGGGCACTATTTTGTTTAAGGTGATTGATGAGATCCTCTTATGTGGCATCTACATGATCTAATGGAGGACATGGAGGGTTTTGGGGTGGCAGTGATTGTTGAGGAGAAACATTTTGATAATTTTGTGGTTGTGGAGCAACTTCTTGAGGGCTTTCTTGTTGCTCATGTGCAATGTTTATAGGCTTTGCTTGTGTTGCTTGTGCAAGAGGAGGTCTTTGTTGTCTATTTCACTTTTGGGGATTGCTTGAAGAATTTGACATAAAATTAATAAAAACAAAACTTAAATCAATTAAAAAACCCTAATTTAATTAAAATGCAAACAAAAATAATCAAACCAATCAAATCTTACATGTTTGACAGGGTGTCATTGTTGAAAATTGCTCTCAATGTTGGAAAAATCTAGAATAATTACGAACCCGTGCGGTGTTGGCATATGCACACTCCAATGAGACATTGTAGGTGATTGAAGGTTTTGTCATTGATGGAAACCTTACAATCCTATGACACTAGAAAGACATCATACTGGCACCAGCAAAGTAGACTCTACACCGACACTTAGACTACTGGCACCGATAGGGAAAGGAAGCATACCGACATAGAGGCCGACGGGATTTTTAATGTAATACATTTTATTTATTATTGTAAAATCTTTTGTAAGCCGACTTGGCATGATGTAAAATGACTCATATATATAAGAGTTCATTGTAAAAAATTGTAAAGGAGAATAAGAGAAGAGAAAGATGTGAGATATGGAATGTAATTAGGCAGACCTATTATGCGAAATATAGGTTAAGGGTTTATGTAAAAAGCAGAGCAGAAACCGGTACTAGATCTGGCATTATAGATGATATTCTAAAGTAGTACAAGACATTGGATTTATACAATCCATTTTGTAAGTCAATGAGACTTCCATTTTGAGCAGTGTGCTCTAGGCACTTGGCCTTCCCGCATGTGCAGGCCCCTCTTGTAGTAGTAATATTCTCTTATTGGCTAGTAAGTGAATATTGTCGGTCACAAATCCCACCGAGGTTTTTCCCACACTGGGTTTCCTCATTAAATCATTGTGTTATGGTATGTTTTTCATGTGGTTGTTTTTAATTTTATTTATTGCATTATTTCTTGCATACCGGTACACTGTTATAATATGTTCTATATGTTTTAAGTTAAGAAATTCAATATACTAGTTAGATACTGATTCACTCCCCCCCCCTCTCAATATCTGTGGGAATCCTCACAATTGGTATCAGAGCAACTCATGCCAATAGACTCAATTCAATTTCCAGTTTATGCATAAAAAGTGCTTATGACATGGTTAAAGACAATGTGAAAATTGATGTATGTAAATGGTTAAAAGATGAGTTGATTGATAACTTAGGCAAAATCAAGAAGGATAAGAAAGGAACATTTAGATTTGGAAATCTACTTGTATGCTTGATGCTACACATAACTAAATAGGTTCCCAATATTGGCCATAGGAACCTTGGATGTGATATACCGGTAGGGAAACAGTTGTTAGACCTATTCAACAACATGGGTGAAAGCAAAGAAAACAATATCAGTGACTATTTTCTAGCACTAAAGGTTAGGATGAACAAAAGAATTAGACAATCACAAAAGATTGTCAACAAATACAAGGATGATATATGTTTTGTAATAAAAAAGGATGAGATCTGGATGGAAGCAGTCATCCCAAGAATAATTTGGGTAACAGAGATGGGTTATGAGACTGATGATCATATAATTGAGACTTATGCTAAAGCACTTCTGGAAGCACCAAATGAAACAAAGGAAGAAGTATTTGGTAGTATTAAGACCATAGAAAAACAAATTCAATCTAAAAAGAGAGTGAAAAAAGTTGAAGCAGTTGTGAGAAGAGGTTCCAGACAGGCTAAGGCTATTAAAGAAGATGTATTGAAACAAACCGGTATTACTGAGGATGAGTTAGGAACTCTACAGCCTGAGAATCACCTATCACCGGTAGCTACTTCTTTGGAGAGTGACATGCCTGCAACTTTCAAAAGAGTTGTAAGGAAAAGGGATCCTTCACCATCATCCACACCTTCACCAAGAACGACTAGACAAAAACAATAGGCAGTGAGGTCACCAATAAAGAAGACAACCCCAAAGAAAAAGATGACACCTAAAAAGAAAAGGACTCAACAAAATATTGCTCTGATTGATAGACTGCTAGATGAGATCATTGAAGAAGGAAATCTCAAAAACATCAACAGACTATATGACTCACTATTGGCTGATAAGAAAGAGCAAGTTGAAAACAGTGTTATCTTACACTTAGATATGTATAAAAAGTTTTTGATGGAAGTTACAGATGAAATACCAGGTGAACTTTATAAGAGATTGGAAGCAAGGAGACAAGTTGTTGTAGAGCTTGATAAGAAAATCAAAATTGAAAAGTTACTTGTTGTTTACCCAGTAAACTCACCTAAGGTGATAGATGACTTAATTGCAGAAGTCTATCGGTCAGTATTCTCTACTGCACATGGACATATTGCATTAATGGTTGGAAGAGTGAATGAAGTAATAGAGGAAACATAAAATACATGGGATATAATCCTTGTGGAGAAGGAAAAGCAGGAAGCGTACCGGAACCCCAAGCCTATCAAAGTCTATCAAAAGGACAAAGATAAGGGTAAAGGAAAGGTTGGTGGTCCCCCAAGTTTAAAAATAAAAGATAACTTATCCCCACCACCTCTAATTACTCCACTGGTAACAATAGAAGAAGATAAACCAACAGATGAAAGTATGGGTATAAAGGATACAAATCCTAATCCTGAGGTACTATACATAGTAAATGTTGATACTTAAAAGGTCAACATTGTGATAGACAAAGATACAACTAGCAAGACAGATATGGCTAGTGGGCCACCGACATCTGATAGCATTGACAATACTGAAAGAAAAGTTGAAGTTGATAACAAAGAGCAACAGGTAGAGACTCAGACAGAGACAGAGACAAGTCAACAAACAGAGAGACAAGCAGAGCAACAAGCTCTAGAACAGGGACAGGTTCTCATGAAAATAGAGCAACCGGCAACAGGAGAGAAACAAAAGCCCTTGCATAAGGAAATGGACACACAAACTGACCTACAAGAGGTCACTACAAGCATGGTTACTTCCTCCACCAGTGGAATTCAGAATGTAGGTTCCTCCTTAGTAGGTTACAAATCAACCAATGTAACTGAAGTTCATTTGGATTCTTTGAAGAAAATAACTGATTGTAGTTCTCAAGCTTATAAAGCTATAGATGACACAATCCTAGTTTTGAAATTGATAGCACCTAGCTGTAATATAGATAACAAGGATTCTTTAAGTCAACTTGACACATTGTCAAAATACATTACTGACCACACAGTAACGGTTGACCAAATAAAGGAAGATGCACTCAAGGAGAAGTTGGAAAAAGAAAAATAGAAATTCTTTGAAAATCAAATAAAGAAGTGTACCAAAGAATTTGACACACTTCTACCGGAACTATGCAGCTCATTAAAGGAATTTAAAACTCTATATAGAGACATGTGTAAGACAAACTTTTTTGATAGTTGACATAGATAAGAAAATGAGCAAGGTGCAGGATGAAATAAATAAACTTGCTGACAATTTTGTTAACTCACCTGATACATTATCAGTTTTTGAGAAAAATGTAACAAGTTTTGAGGATGAGTTACTTAAGTTAGAAAGAGAAAAGGAGACAATAATAAACAAGGCTAAGAATTTGAGACTAAGACTGAGTCCCAGACTGGATTATCTAGCATCTTTGACGCATTAATACAAGGTCAGAAAACACCGGCAGAGCATATGCAGCAACTCACCGGTACAGTTCAAAGAATAGAGGTAGCATTGAAAGACAGTAAGAAATTTATGGAAAGCATAAATTTGGTTTTGGCAAATATTTTTCAAATTGTAACCACCCAACTAGAGGGTTGAGAAATAAAACTATACTCTATTGACATCTTGACAACCTTTGTCATTGATGTCAAAGGGGGAGTAGTGGTATGAGAAAATAATCAGGTAAAGACTCATCTTCTCAAGGGGAGTTCACACATTTTTGGATCACATATTTTGGACACTTTTTGGATGACATATTTTTGGATTTTCTCATGAGTGTTGCCATCAATGCCAAAGGGGGAGATTGTTGGCATATGCACACTCCAATGAGACATTGTAGGTGATTGAAGGTTTTGTCATTGATGGAAACCTTACAATCCTATGACACCGGCAAGACATCATACTGGCACCAGCAAAGAAGACTCTACATCGGCACTTAGACTACTGGCACCGGCAGGGAAATGAAGCATACTAGCATAGAGGCTGACAGGATTTTTATTGTAATACATTTTATTTATTATTGTAAAATCTTTTGTAAGCTGACTTGGCATGATGTAAAATGACTCATATATATAAGAGTTCATTGTAAAACATTGTAAGGGAGAATAAGAGAAGAGAAAGATGCGAGATATGGAATGTAATTAGGCAGACCTATTATGCAAAATATAGGTTAAGGGTTTATGTAAAAAGCAGAGCAGAAACCGGTACTGGATCTGGCATTATAGATGCTATTCTAAAGTAGTACAAGACATTGGATTTATACAATCCATTTTGTAAGTCAATGAGACTTCCATTTTGAGCAGTGTGCTCTAGGCATTTGGCCTTCCTGCATGTGCAGGCCCCTCTTGTAGCAGTAATATTCTCTTATTGACCAGTAAGTGAATATTGTGGGTCACAAATCCCACCGAGGTATTTCCCACATCGGGTTTCCTCATTAAATCATTGTGTTATGGTGTGTTTTTCATGTGGTTGTTTTTAATTCTGTTTATTGCATTATTTCTTGCATACCAGTACACTGTTATAATATGTTCTACATGTTTTAAGTTAAGAAATTCAATATACCAGTTAGATACTGATTCACCCCCCCCCTCTCAGTATCTATGGGAATCCTAACATGCGGGTTCTGTAGATTTTTGGCTTTCTATTGCTACTGTTCCACAGGTTTTGGCATTGAAAATGGCCAAAACCTGTGGCCTACCCAAAAAAATAATATTCCTCACAGGTTTTGAGGAAATTTTGATTTTTTATTAAAAAACAAAATGTTCCTAAGGAACTTTTTGATTTTAAATTGTTTTTGGCTAGGCTTGGTGTTACCAAGCCTAGCACATTTTTGAATTTTCAAAACCCGCACGGGTTATGAAAATTTTGGTTTTTTTTTTGCATGTGGCCACTTTTCTATTCACCATCTTGGTGCACTTACCCACTGGCAATAGTAAAATGCATCGACAAAGGTTACAACGATAAAGGGTCATCAGAAAAGGTTATGGTGATAAAGGATGCAACGAGGTTAGAATTTCGATGTCTCATCAAACAAACATGCCACCTAGTGGCAATGGAGAAATCTTGTCTTGTCAATAACCGATGAGGCTATCAGAAAGACTTATCCCAACGGACACTAGAAAAAGTACAATGCATCGGCAAAAGTTACGACGATAAATAAGGGTCATCAGAAAAGGTTACGACGATAAAGGATGCAATGAGGTCAGAATTTTGATGTCTCCTCGTCAAAAAAACATGTCGCGGGTGCATAGAAATTTCCGACGTGGGGTCGTCGGAATTTTGACATGAATCTTGTCATCGAAATCACCAGCGAAAAAATAGAAATGAGGATTTTCTCCCCGAATACGTCTGAATTCTGACATTTAGTTGTCTGAGTTCTGATGAATGCTCATCGGAAAACCACTCCAAATGTACTAGTGTGAGCCTTTCTGGGTAGTGAGCCTACCTGCAGTGAGCATCTTGGCAGTGAGCCATCATTTGTAAAAATCACCTTAATCGGTGTTTTTATATTGAGAATTACCATTCTCCATGTGATTTTTCCCTTCTTGGGTTTTCCACATAATTTCTTGTGTTCTCTGCATCTGATCTGTTATGTGCACATGCTTTCATTCTTTATCTATTTTGATTAATTCTATTAGTTGTTTCGGATCTGTGAATGAAAGTTAAAAAAAAACAATTATTGTCAACTGATTCACCCCCCCTCTTAGTTGCCTAGATATTTAACAATTGGTATCAGAGCCAAGTTTCTTGATATAGAGCTTAACCACTTGAGGTAGATCCTAATCTGATGGCACACAAGTTATCTATTTCCATCTTTGAAGGATCTGATTATAGTTTCTAGAAAGTGAAGATGAGAGGTTATCTAGTTTCTCTAGGTTACAATACTTGGAAGGCTATGGAGACTAAATATGTTCAATCGGCGAATGGTCTCACTACTCCAGATGAGATTCAAGCTTATGAAGAGAATCAAAAGACAAGGTATGCTATCTATAGTGCATTATCAAATACTGAATTGACAAAGGTTATCTAGATTTAAATACTGCTTATGAGGTTTGGTAGAAGCTGAAAGATATCTATGAAGGAAATGAGAGAGACGTTGACAAAAAGGCTAATAGCTAAGCGAAGGTATGAAACCTAAAGATGGAAGAAGGAGAAGAAATTGTAAGCTAATTTGAGAAGGTTGATAGCATAGTGAATGAAATTAGAGAACTCAGAGGCTCTTTGAATGATGAAGATGTGATTGACTAGAGAGTAGCTATTTGGTACCTTGCCTGCAATTGAAGTAAGAAAATTTGGAAAAGACAAAGACAAATCATAGATAGTGATGCTCTACAAAAAGGGAAGGTTAGTCAATGATAACAAAACACAAACAAGAAGAAAAGCTAAATTGTTAGTGTCAGAAATCATAAACAAAATACTTTCCTACATAAGCATATCAAAAGAGATACCAAAAGCATGACAGAATATCTAACTAGGAAGGTAAATATGATGAGACATCTCCAAATGCCTCCTAACATGCTCTTGGCTTCTTCTCCTTTGTTCCTCTCATCTCCAACCTCCAAAATAGTGTAGCTCTCAGCAGCTTTTTGCACTATGGATGCTTATGGAGGTTTGAGATTGAAGTATTTGCTCTAAATGTGAATAAAAAGCTAATACTATGCTATTGATACTAAAATGATTTATTTTAACCAAAATGATAATATATGAGTTGATTATGCTAAAATGCTCTCTTAAAATGCCTATAGCTTAAATGCATACAAGTTTTCAGGATCTGGATTATGAAGAAATGGGCTCTATTTATAGGAAAAATGGAGCAATGGATGGTTGAGATTGAGCAATCTTAATAAGGGTCAGGATTGAATGATTTTAAATCCATGTGAGGGCTTTCAACCCAATCCCAGGATGACAAGTGTCAATGTGAGATAGGTTGAGAGGAGAGGGGATAAGCATTAAATGCTTGACATGACCTTGGGAGTTAAGGTCAAGGTTAGTTGAATGAATAAACTCTTTATTCAAAGAATAAAGCTTTTATCCAATGGATAAAGTCTTGTGCAAAGGCAAAAGGGATAAACATGGTCAAAGCTTTTATCCAATGGAAAAAACTCTATTATGAATATATGGATGGATGGAATGCAGCAGAATGTAATATATACAGATGAGATGGAATGGCGATCCATAGTGATTTATTTTTCATCATTGAGCTTTAAAATGTTGTAAGAATATACAAGCAACTTGACATAATGATTCAAGATGACCTAAGTATTCCTTACATGGATTTTGATATAGCAAGTTAATACAAGCAACCTGATATAATGGGTCAAGTTGACCAGAGTATTGCTTGTGGAACAGACAAGAATCATCTCCATTCATGCATGACTTGGATCGTCCTCCTTGATCTTGGGCTGATCATATCCTGAGACAAGTTCATACCTTAATAAGAGACAAAAACTTTTATCCAAATTGGATGAAGAGGAACCAAAGAAGGTGCATTGTTCGGGTAAGCAAGCAGTATGTACATAGAGAATAAAGAATATGGATCCTTGGTAATGGTTCATGCTCATATGGTCGAGGTATACGTTGTAGTCAGCAAGCCATAGTGATCCATGACTATATTTTGCATAAGATCATGTAGCTTAGTGAACTTCCCACGTAGACACCATTAGTACATGCCCCAGAACTTCATCGGAATAATGCACCGAAGATACACAAACAATGTTGTAGGAACCTGATATAGATAATCAAATGAATTACTCATAAATCAACCAAGTATTTGATAGCTTAACACGGAATTTTCTTGTCAAAGAAAACGTCATTTTGTCTATGTTTTGGTAAGGAAGGATTCATCCTTGTTGAAGACAATTTGATTGTTGATGTTGATTGTTTGGTCAATTTGGAGAAGTGATCATCGTGCGAGTATTTTGCAATGCTTGTTTGGTATCTACCTGGATGAGTATGTACAATGTGTGGCCATGTTTTTGTGTGATTTTTGATGTTTTTTCATGTTTTTGGATTTTGTGATGATTGTTTTGAATGTTTTTGGTTTTTGTGAGATAGTTTTCCAATGTTTTTGGTATTTTGTGAGATAGTTTTCAATGAAGAACCAATGAATCATAAGTAATACAAAATCCACTTCCATCAAACTAGATGAAGGGCATTGCCCCCAGTTTTAGACATGACTATGAAAAGGCGGGATGCAAGATGCATGAAGTACTTTCTTGATTGCAGATTCATAACAAGCCATGGTTTTGGATGGATGGATGTATGTATGTAGTAGATTGTGATTGCAACGAGTCTGAAAGACAATGGAGCCATAGCCTTTACGAGTGGCACCTGTTTGCCAAGTTTTCACCCTCGCACTTACCCAAGGTGCCACCGGAGTGGTTGTTCACCATTTGGATGCATGATTTTTCTTTATTACTTTTGGCATTTTTGTATTTTCTTCAAGTTATTTATCTGGATGTTTTTGGTATTTTTGCTAGTATATATGGGAGCCTAATGCTTTGTACAGCTTTTTAAGTGTAAAACCGTTTGAGGTGCATGTTGTTGATCAGATTTGCTAGCGGTTCTCCTTCTGACGTAGCCAACTGATATGCCCCGGACCCAAATACAACAGTGACAACATATGGACCCAGCCAATTTGATTCAAACTTTCCTTGATGTTCTCGGTTGGGTTGGTTATGAGGATTTTCTCAAAGAACAAGATCACCTACCTTGAATGTATGAGGCTTAACTCGATGATTATAACCTCTCCTCATCCGTTGTTGATAGGCTTTGAGGTGGTTGTATGCAGCTTGTCACTTTTCATCAAGTAGCTCTAAGTCCTGAAGATGGGATACTCTATATGCTTCATCATCGATGAGATTGTGCAAGGAAACCCATAGTGATGGGATCTCGACCTCAATAGGTAAAATAGCTTATGCACCATAGACCAATGAGTATGGAGTTGCGCCTATAGGGGTTCGAATGCTAGTTCGATATGCCCATAGTGCTGGATTCAATTGAACGTGCCAATCACGACCGGCATCATTGACTATCTTCTTTAGGATTCTCAATATGTTCTTATTTGATGCTTCGGCCTGACCATTGCCTTGTGGGTAATAGGGAGTGGAAAAGTGGTGTTGGATGTGAAATTTCTCGCAGAGTTCATGAACATCTTGATTCTTGAAAGGAAGACCGTTATCTGTGATGATGGACATGGGTACACCATACCGAAAGATGATGTAAATCAGGATGAATGAGGCAATATGCTTGCTAATAACTTGGGTAAGTGGAAGAGCTTCGATCCACTTTGTGAAATATTCAGTGGCACTAATAATGAATTTATGACCATTGGATGAAGATGGATGGGTTTTACCCACAAGGTCAAGGCCCCATTGAAAAAAAGGCCATGGTGTTGTGATTGGTTGCAATTCCTATGCTGGTGCATGTATCAAGTCTCCATGAATTTGGCATTTCTTGCATTTCCTGACAAAGTAGTAGGAGTCTTTTTCCATAGATGGCCAATAGTATCCATTACGCAGGAGTTTCTTGGCTAGTGACGGATTGCTTGCATGAGTTCTACAAATTCCTTCATGTACCTCTTCCAAGGCCTTTGTTATCTCATCTTGTTCCAGACATCGAAGGAGAGTACCATCAAGACTGCGTCGGTATAGGGTTTCGGCAATAATGGTATATCGAGCAGTTTGGCGAATGAAGGTTTTACATTGGTTATTTGATTGGTTAGAAGGAAGGGTGTGATCGCGGAGATAGGTGTAGAACTCACCGTACCATGGGGATTCAAAACTGACAAGGCAACATATCATCTCAGATTCAGGGATATCATAAGCAGGGATCCAAAGCTGTTCTACCAAGAACTCGTAGCGTGTTGAATTATGTGGAAGATCTAGGAGAGATGCGATGGTAGCCATAGCATCAGCAGCTCGATTCTGATCTCTGGGTATTTTCTCAAAGATAATTGTAGAAAATGATGCCTTTAGACTATCCACCATTTGCTTGTATGGCATGAGTTTATCATCCTTGGTCTGATATTCATCTGTTGCTTGTTGAATGACTAGTTGTGAGTTGCCATATACTTGTAGTTCTTGTAATTTCCATTGTATGGCTAGCCTGAGTCCTATGATCAAGGCCTCATATTCTGCTATGTTGTTTGTGCATGGAAATGTGAGCCTGTAAGACTTCGGGATGCTGTCACCTTGAGGTGTGATAAACAGAATGCCTGCCCCCGAGCCATGCCTAGTATACGAACCATCAAAGTATAGTTTCCATGGTTGTGTTGTTGTGATCATGAATATCTCTTCATCTGGAAGATTGGGAATAAGGGGATGATCGCCTATGAAGGGTGCATCGGCCAACTGATCTGCAATGACTTGTCCTTTGATAGCTTTACGGTCCACATACTCAATGTCAAATTCACTTAGAATCATCACCCATTTGGCCAAGCGACCTGTCAATGCTGCTTTGCTAAGTAAATGCTTGAGTGGATCAATCTTTGCAATGAGTTGTACTTTGTGTGTTAACAGATAGTGCCTGAGTTTGGTGGCTGCCAAGATTACTGCTAGGCAAGCTCGCTCAATAGGTGTATAATTGAGTTCATAGCCGACCAGTGTACGAGAGATGTAGTAAACAGCGCACTCTTTCCCTTCTACATTATGTTGTGCCAATAGTACACCCAATGTTGTACTTGTTGCTGATATATAGAGTAACAAAGGTCTACTTGGATCTGGTGGAATCAACAATGGTGTATTTATGAGATAGTCTTTAAGCATCTAGAATGCTTGCTAGCATCTAGTATCCCATTGAAAGTGGATGTTTTTTTGTAGCAGATGTGTAAAGGGGTGACACTTATCTGCCAGTTGTGCAATGAATCTTTGGATGGATTGGAGCCGTCCTTGTAATGTCCTTACTTGATTGATGTTCTTTGGTGGTGGCATGTCCATGATTGCTTTGACCTTTGCTGGATCGACCTCAATGCCTTTGCTTGAGACAATGTATCCTAGAAGCTTCCCGAAGGTTACTCCAAAGACACATTTCTTTGGGTTGAGTCAAACATGGTATTGTTCCAGTCTATCAAAGATTTTATCTAATATGTCGAGATGCCCTTCTCTGGTGAGTGATTTTGCTAATAAGTCATCAACATAATCTTCCATTATAGTATGCATCATGTCATGGAAGACAGCGGTCATTTCTCATTGATAGGTCGCTCCTGCATTCTTGAGACCAAAAGGCATTACATTCCAGTAGTATGTGCCCCATGGACATGTGAAGGCTGTCTTATGTTGATCCTCTAGTGTGATCTTTATCTGATTGTATCCTGAAAAGAAATCCATGAGTGAAAGCATGGCTCGTCCTACTGTCAGATCTACTATGATGTCGATATTTGGTAGGGGGAAGTCATCCTTAGGACATGCCTTATTCAGATCTCTGAAGTTAGTACAAATGCGGATGCCCCCTTTTGGTTTGCCGACAGGAACAATGTTGGAGATCCAGTCTGCATAATCAATTGGTCTAATGAAACAAACATCTAGGAGTTTCTTGAGTTCTACTTTGACTAGTACTGCAATCTGAGGATGCATCTTATGAAGCTTCTTCTTGACAGGTTTGGCTCCTTTCGCTACTGTGAGGTGATGCATGACTAAGTCTGGATCAAGACCAGGCATGTCTACATATGACCATGAGAAGTTAATCTAGCACTTTTGGAAGAATTTGACAAACTTGGGTTGTTCCTCTGGAGTTAGAAGAGTTGCCAGATGTATGAGGTGAGGAGTTTCAAGAGTCCCCACATTGTATTCTTTGGTTTCTTCAATGAGAATCATTGATCAGTCCTATTGTGTGCTACAGGGAAGGATGTCAAACCTTTCATCCTCAGGCACCTCAAAGAGGTTTTCACTATTGGATACACTCTTTCTTTTTACTTTTGTTGAATCAAACAGTGCTACGGTGTGGCTTTCACTAGAAGATCCATGTTTTATTGTTATATTTTTATAGTTGAAAGGTTTGGCATCCACTCCGAAGTATGTCGTGCTATTAAGTTCTATGGCGAATCCAGCTTTGTGATCCCTACTTGGCAGGTTATCCCTTAATTCCAAAAATTCAATGATGGCCTCATCATTTTGGAAGAGGTCAAGGCATGGGAGATTTGGTTGGTTCCATTCAATGAGTTTAGGATGGATAATGGGCATTTCTTCATCGATTAGGTTAAGTTCGTTAGATGTATCAGTGAGGGTTAAGACGTTATGGTGAAGGTTATTGATGGTACTCTCCCTGTCAGAATCATGCATAGGATGTGACATAGGGTCTGTGGAAAAAGCTTCCAGTTCAGGAACTCAAGAAGTCTTTATCTGTGCTTCTCCATAAACAAGGATGTCTTTGCGAGGTGGGGGTGGTGATGTGTCTTCCTCATCTGAAGTGTAAAGCTATATGGAATCAAATTCACATTCATGTGAGTCAGTCTCTGAATCACTTTCCAGTATCCGATTACTATACCATACTAGGATGTCCTTTGTGTTACATACTGTAGGTGTGATTGGTTGATGTAATTTTGTAGATGAAATGATCGGTGCTACAGGAAGGATGGTGGGGATCAAAGAATCTGATACAGGGAGTATCGGTAGTGTTGACTTAGTTGCTTCTACTGGAACTGTTGGTGTTGTAGATGCTGCTGCGGGTTCTGATATAGTTGCTACTACTAATGGTGCTATTGATGTTATTGCTGCTACTGATGGGGTTATTGGTTTGATTGGTGGGATGATTGGCATTATAGATGGTTGTGTTGGGATTTTGAGCCTCGGTGGGGCAGTTGCGATGGTGTTTGATGTTGCTTTGATAATGAAAGGTGTCTTCTTTGCAATAGGCTGGTATAGTGGTTTGCTGGGTTTTCCTTTGAATCTGAGCTTAGGAAAGATCGCCTTTTCAAAGCCTAGGCCTGTATTATCTTTGGGCTTTAATTCTGGCAGCAATGGTTCATGTCTTCCTTGTTTGCAAGATCCCAAAGCACTCTGACCATCATAACCCATTTTTTGCATAATGAGGAGGCCTTTGCCATACTGATCCATGGGAAGTGTAGCTTGCAGCATATCAGTGGTGATAGGATCTTTATAGATCCATTCTGCTAAGTCCTCATCTTTGGTTTCTTCTTCTTGACTCTTCCCAAGGATGAAAGGAATCAAAGCACATGCTGGCGTGATTAATGATTGCTGAAGTAACTATTGTGGTTTGCCATGTGTTCTAGGAGAAGTGGGCATTTGTCACACATAAAAGAGTTGACTTAAGTTGTATTCCCCAGGACCTTCCTCTGCTATTTTCATCTTAAGCTTTTCTTGCTTGGGTATAAGGGTGTTTGAACTGGCAAGAGAGGCTGGACTTATATATGATGTGGAGAAAATGGCTTCTCTATTGTTAGGAACGGTAATCTCTGGTTGATGATTGATATTATGACAATATGCAAAGGGATTTGCATCACCCAGGATTGTGATCTCTACACCGTTATGTGGGAACTTGATACATTGATGGTAGGTAGATGGAACGGCTTGCATGGCATGTATCCAAGGTCTTCCTAACAATAGATTGTATGGTAGAGGAAGTTCTAGATACTGATAGATGATATGTTTTACCATAGGGCCTACTCGGATTGGTAGTACCATAGCTCCTTTGGATGAACACTCTGCATCGTCATAGGCTTTGATTGTGATCTTCTTACGGGGATCCACTGATTCTATGGCATATCCCAACATGGTGACCAACTACAGTGTACAAATATTCAGGCCTGCCCCATTATCGATCAAGACTCGCTTGATCCTATGTTGGTTGATAAAGCCTTCAATGTGTAGCGAAGCATTATGAGGTTGCTGGAAGGAAGAGTTATCACTTTCGGAAAAAGTGAGACAAGGTGATGACTTTAGACTTCCAACCATGGCTTGAAATTGGTCTGTATTCAGGTTTGCAGGGACTGACGCCTCTTGGAGAGCTTGATCCAAGATTGTTTTATGAGAAGGAGATAAGCACAATAGTTCTAAAATGGATATAAGCAGAGGCATTTTTTCTAATTGTTCCACAAGATTGTACTACTTTGGTATGGAGGTGGTGCCTTGTGGAGCTACCTTTATGGTAACTCTTCCATGACGTGTAACAACATTGCAATTGGAGCTAGGATTTTTTATGGTTATAGTTGCAATTTGTTCACTAGCATCATACAGGTGATTTACAGTATAATTATACGCAGCCTGTGTATAATGAGTGGTATCAATGCCTCTCCTGGAAGTGGAAGGACCCCTTTTATCTTGTGATGGAAATGGATTTTTGAACATCAGATGATCATTGTTTGTTGTTTTTGGGTCATGCCCTTCGATTTCAATTTCACCTCGGTCAATAAGATCCTGAATAAGATCTTTTAATTTGTGACAATTACTTGTCTTGTGTCCTCTTCCTTGATGGAAATCACAATGTTTAGTATCCCTCCACCATGCAGGTTTGACCTGAGGTTCATAGTTTGATGTTTTAGGCAGAGTTACCAAATTTTGAGAAACCAGTTGTCGCAACACTGTTTCGATGGGTTCCCCTAAGGGAGTGTATGTTCATTTTTGTTTTTGTTGATGAGGTCTGGGTTCATCATGAGATGTGATGCAACCTTGATTTGAAGGAACAATTGTGTTAGTCTGAGGTGGGAGATTTTGTCCTGCAAATCAAACTATAGGTTGCACACTTTTGATAGTTCTGGCATCCGCAACCCCATCGTTGACGATATTTTTGTTCTTGATCCAAAAGCTTGGTTTGTCACTATTGAAGCATGGGCGAGGACCATCCTTTGGTTCATTATAGATTTTGATAAGTCCTTTCTTGATGAGAGCTCCCTCACACTTTAAGCCCTTGGTGATCATGTCATTAAAAGAGTCTGTGTCTTTGACATCTAGGTGAAACTCCATTTCTTCGTTTAAGTTGGAAATAAATATTTCCACTAGTTCTCGTTCAGGTAACTGAAGAGAACGTCGGATAGACATTTGACACCATCGTTGCAGGAATACTGAGAATAGTTCACCTAGTTTTTTTTTAGTGTTGCACAGATCAGCCATGGTGATGTCACATTCAATGTTATGAGAGTAATGTGCCAAGAACTTTTGAACTAGCCCTTCAAATGTCCTAATGACACCTGGTAGTCAGGAAAACCATGATGTGGTTGTTCCGCCCAAGCTTTGGGGAAAAAGTTGCATTAGGTATGTGTCCTCATATGCCACTTCGAGGCAAGCTGAATGAAATTCTCTGATATGATCGCGAGGATCTCCCTTTCCTCTATATTTTTTGAATTTGGGTGTTTCGAATCCTCATGGAAAAGGTGGCATATAAAGATTCCTATCAAAGGGATAGGGACATATGTAATTGAGTGAGAATTGATTAGTCTTTACACCACTATGAAGTTGTTGGGTGAGATTCTCAACTTGTTGGCACAACATCTCGATTTTGTTTAGAGGAGGTGGTGGGTTACCTCAAGGAATGTTATATCTGATGGGATCTCTACCTCTTTCTTCTTCATGGCGTCTTTTTCATTCTGATGCTTGTCTTAATTGGGCAAGATCAAAGTCAAAGGGGAGTTTGGCTCCTTCTTGAGCGAGCTTTAAAAAGTGAGCATCTGCATTGCTCCTGAATATTTCGTCAAAAAGTTTGTTAAAGAGAGGGTTATGTTGGGCCCTTTCTATTGTTGCAGGAGTAGGAGTACTGGGGTTTTCATCATTCGCATTGCCTCCAAGTGCTTCTTGAAATTCATTGATATTTTCCTCCTCTTCTTCTTCAATTTCTATTTCTCGTTGCCTTGACTGTGATCGGGTTTGAGCCATTTTGTTTATGAGTTTTTGTTGAAGTTGGGTGAAAATGAAAGATTGATGGTTGGTGTTTTGGTTTGCATACGGATCTCTAGCACTTTAAAGGTAGATGTGACCAAAAAAAAATTTCTTTGAATTGTTTGTTTGTTTGATAAGGTTTGATGTGATAAAGTGTAGAGAAATCTGAGATGTGTTATAGACTTAACTACCTAGTAATGAGAGGATTCACTTATACACTAGTTTTAACCTATGTAGATATGTCTCTTAGGATTAGCTTGTCCTAGATGTAGAAACAATCTAAAAAGTGGTGGGATGTGTTTGATTCAAGAAATATCCAAAAGAGAACTTAGGACAAGAACCTCTTAATGTTTTGAGAGTTGGAACGGATTGATGATGAAGTGATGATGTATGAGTGAGATAATGGATGAAATGTTTTTACTTCAATAAAAGCTTTGTGTCACAAATGGAACAAATTCTACCTCTTCCCTTTTGGGCGTTGGTGGCATTTCTCGAGTTATGTTGTATGTGATACAAACATTTGGGAAGAAGTTGGGATTAATCTTGCCTCCTTGGTTTTTGTGATAACTCAAAGTTCTATATTGCATAAAAGCTTTGCAGTTTAATGATTCTGAATCAAATTCATTTGTTTTGCCTTGAAGGTAGAGTCGCATGTGACGTAGAAAAACTCTATGAGAGACAAAGATTTGTCTATTTAGATAGAATAATTTCCTTCTTTTGATCAAAGCCTTTGAACTCAATGGTCTTCTTTTCAAGTTGATGTTCTGATGACGATTCTTCTTTCGCGAGATGTGAAGAATGGTCATAAAGTTTGACACTTTTCTTTGTTTTTGATCTTTTTGGTTATTTTTTGAAAGATGCTAGGTTGGATGAATACTTGTTTTGATTGATTTTTTATTCTTTTTTGACAAGAAAACAAAGCAAGAACACAAACACAAGAATGTTGCCTTAAAAGGCACAAATGAGTATGGGTCTAGATCAACCCATTCCTTGGACTTTTATGACCCTTTCCTTTAAGTGTATTTTTAGGTGCTTTTCTTTCCAAAGCCTAAAGTCGGCTCAATTTGTACTTGGTCTTGACTAACACAAAGACACCTCAGACACTTTGTATCCCTAAGGTCAAATGACCAGTTGTGATAAATTCAGCCCACATCTTGATATTTCTTCGACTTTGGTACTACATACCTTATGAATCTCGTCGTGGCAGGCAAGGATGTGATATACTAAGTCTTGCGCAAGTATAACAAATAGATGATCCCTATGATGGGGGAGTCACCACTTTTATCAAGCCACAAGTGAATTTTCAAAAAGCTATGTTTCTACTCAAGGAAATATGTATGGTGAGTATCTTGGGAGCAAAATCATCTATGATCTTGCACTGAATTGTATCTCAAATATTCTCAATCAATAGAATGGGTGGGCTACTACTTAAAGGTGTTTAGTCATTTTCGATATCTTTCGACATAAGTTCATTCTGCAGTGACTCACTTAAGAGCCTTGCAACTTTTGGTGGGGCCCATTTGTCCTTTTGGCAAGTTACACTATAGGAATAGCTATACCCAAGGCTACAACTTTCGCTCTCACCTGATTTCTATAGCGGCTCGAAGGATCTACCACACGAGGTCGTTCCCAAGAGTGATGTGTCTCTTGGTAGACCTCTCTTAAAAAGATAAAATTTTGAGCATCACTAACACTTTTCTCTTGCACCTAGGACCACGAAAGCCAAGGGAGAGGATAGTGTATGTTAGAAGTAGGACCACTCGACCAACTTTTTGCACAAGTGTGCCAAACATGAAATGCACTTGTTCTTTTTAACTCACCATCGCAATGTTTTTTAACTATTTGGAGATGTTGCTCCAACAATCATGGTGTTCTTTTTAACTTTTAAATGCAAAATTTTGAGTAAACTAGAACTTTTGAAAATCCTGGTCAACTTAATTTGAAGCACATATGAAGGAAAAATCGCTTTGCAAAAAACTTTGAAACAAGTTGATTGTGAGTTTTATTTGCACCAAAAATTTGAAGTGTGGATTGTAAATTTTTGTTTAAGTTTGATGCTAGAAATAAATTTGTCTTGTTGATTTAAGCACCAAATGAAAAGTTAAGCCTAAACTTGCAATAAACAAAGTTGTTTTGTTCAATTTTAGAGCACCAAATACAAAATTTGATCCTAATCTTGCAAGAAAGCAAATTTTGTTTTGTTCAATTTTAAAACACCAAAAATAAGTTTTTGATTTTTAAGGAGGTTGGTTTTAGGCCTACACAAGAAACAAATAGTTAGTAAAAACCGAACCCATGGTGGGCTTCTACAAGCCTAAGAATTTTCACTTTTTCGATTACAGGGCCTTTTTTACAACGTTCTATTACAATAGTGCTACTTTGTGTTTAAACATAACTGCTATTTAACACAAACGCGCTAAAAGAAAAAAAATGACAGTGACAGCAAAAGCACTAAAACATTCTCAATAGCGCCAAAACAATTTCAAACACACTGAAACAAGGTCAATAGCGCTGAACTTGATGCAATAGCGTTATTGTAAGAACAATAGCGCTATTATAAGAACAATAGCGCTAGAACAACAAGTTGCAATAGTGCTACAACATGATCAAAAGCGCTAAAGCGCAACCTGTGTGTCAAATTCAACATTCAAACATGTTAGTTGTCAAAAAAATTGTTTGTTTAAGTGTTTGGATTCACGTCGGGTTGACCAAATGATGCTCTGCAAAAAGGGAAGGTTAGTCAATTATAACAAAACAAAAACAAGAAGAAAAGCCAAATTGTTAGTGTCAAAAATCATAAACAAAATACTTTCCTACATAAGCATATCAAAAGAGATACCAAAAGCATGACAGAATATCTAACTAGGAAGGTAAATATGATGAGGCATCTCCAAATGCCTTCTAACATGCTCTTGGCTTCTTCTCCTTTGTTCCTCTCCTCTCCAAGTTCCAAAATAGTGTAGCTCTTAGCAGCTTTTTGCACTATGGATGCTTATGGAGGTTTGAGATTGAAATATTTGCTCTAAATGTGAATAAAAAGCTAATACTATGCTATTGATACTAAAATGATTTATTTTAACCAAAATGACAATATATGAGTTGATTATGCTAAAATTCTCTCTTAAAATGCCTATAGCTTAAATGCATACAAGTTTTCAGGATCTGGATTATGAAGAAATGTGCTCTATTTATAGGAAAAATGGAGCAATGGATGGTTGAGATTGAGCAATCTTAACAAGGGTCAGGATTGAATGATTTCAAATCTATGTGAGGGCTTTCAACCCAATCCTAGGATGACAAGTGTCAATGTGAGATAGGTTGAGAGGAGAGGGGATAAGCATTAAATGCTTGACATGACCTTGGGAGTTAAGGTCAAGGTTAGTTGAATGAATAAACTCTTTATTCAAAGAATAAAGATTTTATCCAATGGATAAACTCTTGTGCAAAGGAAAAAGGGATAAACATGGTCAAAGCAATAAATGCTTGAGGAGACACATGAGTGCAAGTTGAAATTGATGAATACTAAGAGGGGGGGGTGAATTAGTATGCCAAAAACCTCTGTATTTAAACACTTAAACAGTCTGAAGATAAACTGGTAAAACAGCTTGACAGATAGACCGGTTATCACACATGCAATCCAAAATGCAAGTAAAGCATTCACCCACAAAAGTAATACAACCATAACACAGAATATTTGACGTGGAAACCCAAATGGGAAAAACCATGGTGAGATGGAACTCACAAGTCACTATCTACAAAATAGAAACCAGACCGGTTAAGGTCTTACAATGTTCTTCACCAGAATAGATCCTGTTAGGAATCTCAATCTTTGATAGGAGATAAGTCTGATTAAAGACTACCTTGCTAGAGGATTTTAGATTCATAGAAGTGAACCACCTTATTAGAGGATTTTACAAAAGGCTTTTGCGCCTACCCAGTTAAGGGCTACAGACTTGTCAAAGATGTGAGTAATCAACAAGTGTATGATCTATCTAATAGCACAAACTGCTTGGTTAGATCTAGTATAGCTCACTGCTAATGCATTCCAGCATTACTTAAGTCTTCTCTATCTCTCTCTCAGTTACAACTTGATCTTCTCAGATAAGATCGCTATTACAACAACTCAACAATCACCTTAAACCCTAGCACTACATAAACCTTTCTCTCAACTCCTCCTAAAACCCTAGACATGATGTCCTTTTAAAGGAATCTGATTTCATGTCAGTCCAATAGGATTACATTACAATTTCCTAGGTTCAATGAATCTAGACATACTCAGTAACATGACACAAAAAGCACCGTCATTGTGTCAGCACCGTTAATCAATCGGTGGATTGGTAACTCATCACAAAAATGTCGGTTGATAACTCATCACAGAGTATTACCAGTTCATACAAAATACCGGTTGTTGGTTTGACAAAAATGAAGACTAGTAAGAATGTGTTATGCCGCTTTTCTCCCTCATACCATTTGAGATCTATGAACCGCTTGGGGTTGACTTGCCACTTCAGACTAGGAAACACATTCTACAAAATCACCAATAGTCTAAAGACTAGAATACAACATACCGGTTGGAACAAATACCGATTGAGCTCTAGCTCATACATATAGAGGGGATCTCAATACAAGTGTTTGTCCATCAATGACAATCACAACATAAACATCAAAAATACCAACAATCTCCCCCTTTGGCATTGATGGCAACACTTAGGAAAATCAAATTTTGACATCTAAGTGTTTTGCAACAAAAACATGCCTTTAACAAAATTGCTCCCCCTAAGCATATACACTATCCCTTAATCAATACAATGTATAGCAATTTTGCATACATAGCATAAACATTGAGATATCAGAGTATATAGCATATATCAAAACATATATCAAAATTTTTAAAACCAGATACTTCTCCCTATTTGTCTCCAAAATAGATAGAGTACTTCTCCCCCTTTGCCAACAATGACAAAGTACCGCTAAACAACCCTGTTTCCATTTGATATTGAAATAATGAAAGTTTATGACAATAATGAATAATACTTGTCAAAAACCGATTTATAGTCCTGCAAAAATTGTTTCATGGATAGAGACCAGGACTCAAGTAGGGAGGAGGCCACTTATTTCTCTATTTGCATCTGGGATACCTATTCCTCCATGGCATCAATTGTGCTCAGCTCCTACGTAACTGTCAAGGCATCCAGGTTCAGATAACACTTCTGAAGAATTTGCAAATGTGGAAGTAAAACCAGTTGTAGCTCCTGCAAATCTCTATATCGTGTACTGATCTCTTTCTCCATTTTGGCTGAATGGATTTGGAACCAGTAAACGGTTTGCCCATAAGTTGCAAAGGAATCATAAGGAGGCTTAAATGTGCTCAAGTAAGACTGTAAGTCCGTTTGAAGATTTTGCTTCTTAGTTAGCACATCATCACAAAATAGATGGGGTTGACAAATTTTGCTTAGTAGCAAGTTTCCCTCATCCAAAGCATCCCTTATATCCTTTTGGTCTTTCAGAAGTTTAGACCGGAGCTCATTCAACCTTTTCACCAGAGCAATGTTAAGAGCCTTTTGATTCTCTTTCTTGACATTTGCCTCAACTGCTTCTTCCAGGCTCTGCACCTGATCATCCACTACAGTACATAGTAGTTTGAGTTGTGCTAGTGATGATTCAGTGTTAGGAAGATTGGTACCAGGGATCAAACAAGTAAGGGTGTCTACAGCCGCCTGAATTATGTCTTGCTCCTTTTTCCTTCGGATGATTTCAAGGTGCTCTTGAGCAACCTTGATGCTCTGCATAAGCTCTGACTCATTTGTAGATTGGAGATCAATGGGACTGGCGAAATCAGCCGGTTTGGCTTGACTCCCGGTTGCCTTCGGAGTCTCCATCTGTGTGCTCTTCACTGCTTCCGCAGCCTTGTCTGCTTCTTCCTTCTTCTTTTTCTCTGCTTCCTTCCTCTTCTCCTCTTCTTCCTTCTTCTTCTTTTCTTCCTCTTCCTTCTTCTTTTCTTCCTCTTCCTTCTTCTTCTTTTCTTCCTCTTCCTTCTTCTTCTTTTCTTCCTTATCCTCTTCTTCTTTCTTCTTCCTATCATCTTCTTGCTTCTTCTTCTCTTCATCTTTTCATTTCTCTTCTTCCTCTTTTCTCTTCTTTTCCTCTTTTCTCTTTTTCTCATCTTCATCCCTCTTCTTCTTCTTTGTTTGTTCCTCAGCCGCTTCCTATGTGTCCTTGGCTTGCTCACTGCCCTGTTCAGCTTGCTCCCCCTATTCTGTTCCCTCAGAAGGTATGTCCTGAGTGACATCTTCTATGTCTAGTGCATCAACATCAATAGTGTTGATTGGTTCTTCAACCAGGTTTCCTTCTTTATCAAAAACTTCATCCGGTTTGGATACAACCGGTTCTTTTTCCGCTTGCAGGTTGGCCATATGTGTTTTGTGAGAATTGATAGCATAATCCATATGCTAATGAGTGTCTTTTCAACATCATCAATTCTCCCCTCTAACAGCCAGAGTCTTCTTCTCCTTGTGAAGAAGAGTCCTTTGTTCTGATCCAAAACATCAAATAATTTTGAATTTGAGAGGTCGAGAAAGTAATGTGCAAAGACTTTCTCCCTAATCTCCTGTTCTTTTCCAATGGCAATGCGCCATTTGTTATCTAATGCTTTATATAAAGAATCTGGTGTCTGAGATTTAATCTTTGATGGAGACTGGTCATTTTTACACAAATAAATAATGATTTCCTGTAATACTTCTTCTTTCTCCTCATCACTAAAATCATCATAATAATCTACTAAATCATGAAGTAATTTTCCCCTAATGTTCTTTATTGTCCTTTGATAATGTGTCAAAGGTTTGTATGAGGAGATATCAATATTTACCAGTGCGGATGTTGTCAGTTCATTCTTCTTCATTTTCTTTGTCTGTCTAGCCTTCTTTGGCTTTTCATCAGACTCAGTCTCTTCGGAGTCCGGTTTATTTGACTTAGTCTTTCTTTTTCTTTTGAAGACTTTTTCCGGTGCCACTTCCGGTTTCTTCTTTGCAGGTGACCGCTTGGTCACTCTTGGAGTTGCGGTAGTAGCCGGTGCTGATACTGCAGGCACTGCCTTGGCTTTCTTTGTTGCCAGTTCTTTTCCTTTCTTAACAGATAGTTCCTCGGCCGGTGCAGTCCTCTCTAAGTAGGTTTCGGTCCTTTTAGCCTTGGGATCAAGAGGCGAGGCAATAAGGGTTGAGGCATACCCTTCCAGCATATCATACATCACCTTATAGCCCATTGGCTCCACTTCTTCCATTCTAGGCTCAACAACCTCCATTAAGCATTTGTCCACCTGAATGGTGAAACAGATGTCATCTTCGTATTTCTTAATGATGTCACCTAAGATCCTTACCCTTTGACTCATCTTCCTTCTGAACTCATCAAAATGTTTGTTCAGTACCTCAGGGTAACTGGTTCCAATGGCTTGTATGCTTTCCTTGATCTGCTTGGTTACCGGTTGGTCAGGAGACCACTGGACATCTCCTACTCTAGGAAAGTAGCCTTGGAAATAGAAAAACAACCCAACCAATAGTTGTCCGAACTTGAATCTTAGTGCATTATCCTGTTTAATCAGCTTCAGATTAGACAGGAGTTGCCTCTGCATACCAATGCATAGGTCAAATGATGCGTCCTCTTTAATCATCTGGTAGGCGGCATTTACCACTGCAGCATATACAGAATTAATCCTGGTGGCTGAGAATGTTCTATAGGCTATCACCATGCAGGCGTATTTCACTAGATCATCCTTGATAGGGTTAACTGTCATACCTTGTGAGTCACTTGTTGAACTGGTGAGCTTGGCCATTTCCATTTTGCTTACCGTTCTTAGGGCTAGCACTTCCCCTGTGTTGCAGAAACTGGTGACTGCATGAATTGCTTGTGGCGTGATATCATGCATCCTCTCCAGGTACATCTTGTCACCATGGACTCTGCTTAAAATGATCCTAATATGATCCTCTGTAAAGTCTTCCAAAAAGTATACTGCATTATGGAGTTTCTTCTTCTCTAGGATACTAAACTCCGGTTTGATTTTCTTGTCCTTGCCGCAAAATAAACCTAACTGGGTGTGAATCGCTAAAGACCCTAGGTCTTCTATTTTGCAATCAATGTAATCTGAAATTCCCTCTTCAACTATGACTCCAGCTGGAACTTGTGATAAGGCATTATATTTGGACTTCCTTTGAATGAAACTGTCCAACTCAATTGATGTACTAGAACTGGTATGAGATGCGGAAGCCATTGTAAAGTATTTCAAGAACACGAAAAATACCTTTACAACGCGAATTTAGGGCTTCCTGATTCTACTTCACTCCACTCTTCGTCGGTTGTCAAATCATCGCTTTATGTTCTCCACGACTGATTGCAAATTGGATTTGAATCTCCTTCAATATTTGTCAATTTCTTGAAATCTTAGCTCAAATCGCCTTTTCTTCATTCTGCACTTTGAAAAAATTCTCTTCGCTCAAAAACAGATAGTGAGAAATGATTTGAATTATGCTTTTATACATGTCTCTCACCTACCACCATTAATGCTCCTCTATTAGGGCGTAAACCCTAATTTGCCTCTCTTACCGTTTCTGGTCTTCCACCAAGCGACAGGTATTTCATACCGGTTAAGGTCTTTTACCAGTGTAACCGGGGGTTCACAATCATTTCGCTATTTGCTCCCCCTAAGCCTCTTTGGAGCTTAGTTTGCTAGTTCTGATATTTCCACACTAGGTGCAGAAACCGGTTCCTCTTCCAACATTGTTGGTTTCTTCCTCCAGATTTTATTCATGTCCGCTTGAACTATTTCAACATCAATTTCTCCTTTCTGAGTGACCGGTATATCATCAGATATACTCTTTTTGCTTCTACAGAATCTTGCAATGTGACCTAGTTTGTTGCAGTGATAGCAAACCAGTCCAGGTGCTCTCCAAGGTCCATTATTCATGTTTCCATTCTTCCTTCTGCATGTAGCAGTAGTGTGACCATGTTCATGACAAATCCAATAGTTTTCACTCCATCCGGTTGCCGGTTGATAACCATTGTTGCTTGACTGATAATTGTAAGCATTAAACCGGTTAGGGTTCCGGTTCACAAAAGATTCTGGACCAGCTCCTTGGGTCCTCTGAGGATATCTTTCGGTATTGTTCATGACAGACCTGCATTCAGATGCTCTATGCCCAAACTTGTTGCATGCATAACAATGACCATTGAACTTATTGGATCTAGGTATGTTGTTGATAAAATAAGGAAAATTATTGTAGGCTTTGCTCCTACATACATTGGCAGTGTGTCCTTCTTTAAGACAGTTAAAGCAAATAGGTTTGAATTTTTGCTTACCTTTTCCTTTGAGTGTTGGTTGCTTCTTTGATGTTTCAGCATTTGTTCCTGAGGATTCTCCTTCCTCATGTCCAAAGAAACCAAGTCCATTGGTATTCTTTACCAGTCTAGATGACTCAAGCTTTTGCTCTAGCTTGACAGTACTTTTGCTGAACTTAGTAAGTATTTCCTTTGACTCTTAGAGTTCTTTGGAAATAGCAGTGTTTGTCTTCATTAGGCTTGCATTTTCAGAGATAGCTATGTTTAGTTCATCTTGTACTCCTTCTTTTTCCATTCTGCTCTCATGAAGGCGACCAGTCAGTGCACTAATCTCCTGTTTCAATTTGGAGATCTCATGATCTCTGTCATTTATCAAATCTTCAGCTTTCCTCTAGTTCTCAAGCTCTTGACTAAACCGGATAGTCAGTCCTTCCAACTCTTTTCTTAGATTGGAGTTTGAATCATTCAGATTATTTACTTCTACAATCATGGCTTCCATATTTGCTTCATCTTCAGAACTACTTTCAGATAGCTCCATCAACCTTTCTGCATGTTCTCTCCTTTTTGCTTGAGATGCCTTGTATTTGACCATCAGTTCATCATAGGCTTGCTCAAACTGAGTGAGTCGTTGAGTAAGTTCCCTCAAGGTGTATTCCCCCATATCTCTTTCCAAGTGGTTAAACTTATAGAGAGGTAGCCTCTGATACCAATTGATGAATACTAAGAGGGGAGGGTGAATTAGTATGCCAAAAACTCTGTATTTAAACACTTAAATAGTCTGAAGATAAACTGGTAAAACAGCTTGACAGATAGACCGGTTATCACACATGCAATCCAAAATGCAAGTAAAGCATTCACCCACAAAAGCAATACAACCATAACACAGAATATTTGACGTGGAAACCCAAATGGGAAAAACCACAATGAGATGGAACTCACAAGTCACTATCTGCAAAATAGAAACCAGATCGGTTAAGGTCAGACCGGTTAAGGTCTTACAATGTCCTTCACCAGAACAGATCCTGTTAGGAATCTCAATCTCTGTTGGGAGATAAGTCCAATTAAAGACTACCTTGCTAGAGGATTTTAGATTCACAAAAGTGAACCACCTTGTTAGAGGATTTTACAAAAGGCTTTTGGGCCTACCCGGTTAAGGGCTATAGACTTGTCAAAGATGTGAGTAATCAACAAGTGTATGATCTATCTAATAGCACAAACTGCTTGGTTAGATCTAGTATAGCTCACTACTAATGCATTCCAGCATTACTTCTGATCTTCTCAAATAAGATCGCTATTACAACAACTCAACAATCACCTTAAACCCTAGCACTACATAAACCTTTCTCTCAACTCCTTCTAAAACCCTAGACATGATGTCCTTTTAAAGGAATCTAATTTCATGTCGGTCCAATAGGATTACATTACAATTTCCTAGGTTCAATGAATCTAGACATACTCAGTAACACGACACAAAAAGCACCGTTAGTGTGTTGGCACCATCAATCAATTGGTGGATTGGTAACTCATCACAAAAATGTCGGTTGGTAACTCATTGCAGAGTATTACCGGTTCATACAAAATACCGATTGTCGGTTTGACAAAAATGAAGACTGGTAAGAATGTACTATGTCGCTTTTCTCCCTCGTACCGTTTGAGATCTATGAACCACTTGGGGTCAACATGCCGCTTCAGACCGGGAAACACATTCTGCAAAATCACCAATAGTCTAAAGACTAGAATACAACATACCGGTTGGAACAAATACCAGTTGAGCTCTAGCTCATACATATAGAGGGGATCTCAATACAAGTGTGTGTCCATCAATGACAATCACAACATAAACATAAAAAATGCCAACAGAAATAACCATAAATGGTTATGTAAGAGCCATTAATAGTCATGTAAGAGCCATTAGTGGTTTTAGAAGACTTTGGAGGTTAAATTGTTGAACACACAAAGCATTAAATGCTTTTCAAAGACTTTGAAGTCTTTGAGAAGTGACTCCAAGTTGCTTAGGAATGTGACAATAATTAGGGAATGGATTAGGCTAATTAGGAAGGGGTTAGAAGAATCTAGAAGGGTTTTTAGGAATGCAAGTGGATTTGATGGGTGAGGCAAAATAGGATTTTATTAAAATAAAAATTCATTTATTTCAATAAATGGTTGCAAGTTGTATTTGTAGGAAAATGCAAGTGGGGGGGGATAAATGATTTAAATAAATGTTTTATTTAATTTATTTAAAAGAGGAATAGGGGATTAAATGAAATAAATATGATTTATTCATTTAATTGATTGGAATTTGGTTTAATGAATTAATTAAAATAAATTCAATAATTTATTTAATTAATAGAAGAATGTTTGAAGATGAATTAATTAAATATTAATTTGATTAACTGATGGCTAGTGGATTTTTAATTAAATAAATAGCAAATATTCATTTAATTAAGCTGGACAGATTTGTGTGACTACAGATAGCATTAAAAGAAACTGAATATGGTTTCGATGATGATGAAAGCTTAGATGAGATGGAAGCAAACTTTGTGAGAAAACTGAATAAAGGCACCGAAAAATACAAAAGTATGTTACCCTTTAAATGTTTTAGATGTGGAAAGATTGGTCATATAGCTACTAGATGTTTGGAAAAGGGAACAAGACAAAAGTTTAGGAAAAATAAGGGAAAGTTCAATAAGAAATCCTATTATGTTAAGGATGATGCTGACATTTTAGATGATGAATCGGACTATGAGGAAGGTGATTGTTTATTTCTAGTAGAAAAGGATGTTCCTAAGTTTTATATTTCTATGACTATTGCTAATTCATTTCATTCTAGAAGAGATAAGAATGAATGGTTGATTGATAGTGGATGTTCAAATCATATGACTGGTGATAAGAGTAAGTTCATAAAACTTGAAAAGTATGATGGAGGTTTTGTTAGGTTCGAAGATGATAAAACAACACAAATTGTTGGGATTGGTTCAATTAATTTTGATGGAAAACATAACATTGACAACATTTACTATGTGAATGATTTGTACCATAACCTTTTGAGTGTTGGACAGATGTGTGAAAATGGATATAATGTTATTTTTCAGGATAATGGATGTGAGATCTTGAAGGAGTTCGGAACGGTTATTGTAGCTAGAAGGAGGACAAATGGAAATATGTATCAATTGGGGGAAGCTACAAGACATTCTTTAATATAACAACTTGATGATAGTTGGTTATGTTACCAGAGGATGTGTCATATCAACTTTGACAACCTAGTACAAATCAATTCAAGGAGTGCAGTGAGAGATTTATCGAGATTGATTAAACTGAAGAACAACATCTGCAAGTAGTGTCAAGTAGGAAAACAGACAAAGAGCACATTTATAGGAAAATAATACTCATCTACCAGAAAATTGGATTTGGTTCACACAAATCTATGTAGTCCAACCAAAACAAGGAGCTTCCAAGGTGAGAGGTATTTCATGCTACTGATTGATGATTATTCTAGGATGACTTGGGTTGCATTTCTAAGAGAGAAGTTCGAGGCATTAGAGAAGTTCAATATATTCGAGGCAAAAGTTGAGAATGAGGCTGATAGAAAAATCAAGTGTTTAAGATCTGATATAGGTGGATAATTTATTTGTAATAAATTCAATGACTTCTGTGAGAAACATGGCATTAGGAGACATTTATCTACCCCTCAGAAACTGTAGCGGAATGGTGTAGTGGAAAGAATGAACTGAACTATACATGAGGCAACTAGAACTATGATGAAAGGAGAAGAATTACAGGAAGTCTATTGGAGAGAAGCATTTCATACAACAACATACACTCTTAACAAAATTTTATACCGACGGAAATCTGGGAAGACATCTTATGAACTTTGGTATGGTAGAACTCCGACTGTGAAATATTTTAAAGTATTTGGGAGCAAGTGCTATATCCACATAGATGAGGATAATCTTGGAAAGTTTGACAACAAAGTAGATGAAGGTATATTATTGGGTTATTCAACAAAGAGCAAGGCATACTGGTGTTACAAAAAAAGGTTGAATAAGATTGTTTAAAGTGTAAATGTGAGAGTTGATGAAAGTACTTCAAAAGACTCGGAAATAGTAGTAGGATATGAATCTAATGAGTCTGAAGAAATGAAAACGAAGAAGAAAACATAAGTGAAGAAAAGAATGATCAAGATGTTTCAGCATCTACATCCATAACCTTAAGGTATGTTCAAAGGAATCATTTAGAGGATCAAATTATTGAAGATAAGAGAAAAGGTATCATCACAAGAAGCAAAGCAACTCAAGAACAAGTTTGTTGTGTTTACTATCTAAAACTAAGCCAAAATTAGTAGAAGAAGCTTGTAATGATAAGAATTAGATGAAGGCAACGAAAGAAGAGTTGGATCAGATTGAGAAAAAATAGACATGTGAATTAGTCAACAGACTGGAAGACAAGAATGCGATTTGAACAAAATGGGTATTCTAGAACAAGTTGGATGAAGATGAAAAGGTTGTAAGAAACAAGGAAAGGTTGGTTTGCAAAGGATATACTCAAATTGAAGGCATTGACTTTGATGAAACTTATGCCCTTTTGCTCAGATGGAGGCAATCTGGATGTTCTTGGCATTTACAACATTCAAACACTTCAAGGTCTATCAGATGGATGTAAAATCAGCATTCTTGAATGGAGAATTGAAAGAGGAGGTTTATATCAAACAATCATAAGGTTTCATATTGAAAGATGATCCAAACATTGTTTGTAGATTAAAGAAGGCTTTGTATGGACTAAAACAAACTCTAAGAGATTTTTATGGAAGATTAGACAAGCACCTAACTAATCAAGGATTTTAGAAGGATTCGTCTGACAACAATCTATACTTCAAGACTGATTCAGGTAAAATCCTAATTGTGGTAGTATATGTTGATGATATAATATTTGGAAGAAACGAAGATTTGTTAATGAGATGCAGAAATAATTTGAGATGTCCATGATTGGTGAGTTAAATTTCTTCCTTGATTTGCAAGTCAATTAGAATGATAAAGGAATTTTTATTTCTTAGTCCAAGTACATCAAAGAGTTGTTAAAATTTTTTGGGTTGGAGAACTCCAAACCAGTATGTACACCTATGATCACTAGATGTAAGTTAATCAAAGATGATAAATCTCGTAAGGCAGATACAAGTTAGTACATGTCAATGATTGGAGGGTTGTTATATTTGACTGCTACTAGACCAGATATCATGTATGCAGTATGTTTGGAAACCAGATTTCAGCAAGAACCAAAAGAATCACATGTTGTGGAAGTGAACGATATTTTAAGATATCTGAAAGGCACAAAAGAATCTAGTATGTGGTATCCTAGGAGCTCAACTTTTACCTTGACAACTTATACAGATGCAAACTAGGCCAGAAGTGTTGATGACAAAAAGATTACAAGCGAAGGAACATTCTTTCTTGGCTCCTAATTGGTTTCTTGGTCAAGTAAGAAGTGGGATTCCATGTCTTTATCTACAATAGAAGTAGAATACATTGCAACATCTTCATGTTGCACATAGATCTTATGGATGAAGAAGACTTTGAAGGACATTGGTATAAAATTTGATGACCCTATCTCAATCATGTGTGACAATACCAGTGTAATAAATATTTCAAAGAATCTAGTACAACATTCCAGAACAAAGCATATTATCCTTTTAGTACCACTTCTTGAGGAAAAAAGTGTTGGACAATGAAGTCAGACTTGATTATGTACCTACAAAGGAGCAAAATGCATATATCTTTACTAAGGTGTTGTCGAAGGGCACTTTTGAGTATCTTCGGTAGAAGTTAGGTGTATTACCCCTTTCCAATTTTAAATAATGTATAGTTTGATGTGCATTGGTCCAATGAGAAGCTTGTATATTCTTTTTTGTACTGATACTTGGGTGCTTCCTCTTAGGGGGAGCAAGAGTGAGTTTCATAGGGGGAGTTTTGCCTGCCTTTGTCATTGTTGTCAAACAGGGAGAGATAATATAGCATTTTCTTATTATCTTGATGGATGTTGTTGATGGATGTTGCCATCAATGACAAAGGGAGAGATTGTTATCATTATGCTAGGGGTAAGTGCACAAAGATGGTGGTCAAAAAGGAGGGTATAAGTGGACACTTTTTTTTTCTGAAATCAGGTGAACTTAAACCTTGAGGCAAAATTTGAAAGTCATCTAGTCAAGATATGAAGATAATCAAAGAACAAATATTGTAGTACTTTGAATCTAGTTTCCAAACTAATAAACGTTTTTAAAATTGGATAATATTAAGGGGGTCAAATCCTTCATGCACAAAAAAAAGACCCTGATTTTTTCATAAAAACATAACATAGTGTCTGACGTGCGCATCAAAAAAATCATAGCTAGATTTAGTATTTTGACAAATCCTTTGGCAGAAAGATAGTTAAGAGTGAGCACTAGAATATGTGTATTTTTTTGTAATTTTGTGGTGAGTATTTTTTTTTTATGATTTTTCCAATCGAGCACATCCTGTAAATTAGGTACCTGTTCGTGTGCAAAGCATAAGTTGCACTAAAAAAACTGAAAATACAATTTTTTTTTCTTTAAATTGTAAAGAATCAAGTGCACTGCAATAATATATAAAGTTTTTTAAATTTGGATAAGTATATCAAAAGTTATTAAAAAAATGGTGCACGTATGTCTGTGAGAACTATGGAGACACTGGTAAAAGAAATTGAATAATAATATGTTATTGTTGTTCAAATTTGAAAAAAAATTATATGGTTAGAAAGCTCAGAAGATGGGTAAAAAAATGGTGGCAATTTTAGAAATACCCACTTCATGAAGTGCAAACCTGATGATGACAAAGTCGAGAAACCAATTTAATAAAATAAAACACGTCAAAAAGGAGGGAAATGGAGGGAAATCAAACTTCCAAACCATAGCTTTGTCATCCAGACCTATTTCCAAGCCTAAACAGTCAAAAGCATGTACGGGGTATTTATGGTATAAAAAGCGCGTACGAGGTACTTATGGTGTAAGAAGTGCGTACACTCTATCTTAACTATAAAAAGCGTGTACGCATTATTTTTACTATAAATAGCGCGCACATGCTAAGTTTGTTTAAATTTTGGGAGTGTGCATAATATGTGTATATATATAATATATAATTTATATATAATATAAAAAATATATAATATATAATATTTATATATATATATATGTATACAATAGTATAATATATAAAGTATATATACACACATATGTGTGTATGTATGTGTATTGTCTTCCTCTCTCCCCCTCTCAAGCGCATACAAGGTGCCTCTCTTTTTCTCCCTCTCCATCACTCTCTTTCTCTCTCTATCTCCCTCCTTCTCCCTCTCTCCCCCTCTCTCTCCCTCTCTCTCTCCCTCCCTCTCCCTATCTCCCCTTCTCCCTTCCTCCATACCCCATCTCTCTCTCTCTCTCTCTCTCTCTCTCTCTCTCTCTCTCTCTCTCTCTCTCTCTCTCTCTCTCTCTTCCTCTCCCTCCAATATATCTTCTTTTTGTTTGCATATAGATGAGGTGATAATAAGATTGACAAGGTGGTTGGTTTTCCTTTTTCTTAAAGAAGATAGAATATAAAATAGAACGTTTGAAGAAGATGAACGTATTGGTTTCTTTAGATTGTGTGGATGTATTGGTTGGATAATCTTTATAGGTCATATGGTATACTAAGGGGTATGGTGTCTTATGACCCCTTAGGTGCCATTATGTGTCATATGGTGTCTTAAGGGGTCATATGGTGTTCTATGATCCCTTAGGACTCCATATAGTGTCATTATGGGTCGTATGGTGTCCTAAAGGGTCATATGGTGTTCTATGACACCTTAGGTGTCATAAGAGGTCATATTGTTTCCTAAGAGCTCATATGGTGTCCTATGACCCCTTAGGACACCATATGACCCCTTAAGACACCATATGACCCATAACAACACCATATGGTGTCCTAAGGGGTCATAGGATGCCATATGACCCCTCAGGATACCATACGACCCATAACAACACCATATGGTGTCCTTAAGGGTCACATGGTATTCTATGAACCCTTAGGACACTATTTGGTGTCATTATAGGTCCTATGGTGTGCTAAGGGATCATATAGTGTCCTATGACCCCTTAGGACACCCTATAACCCCTTAGATGTTGTTAGGGGTCATATTGTGTTCTAAGGGCCATATGGTGTCCTATGACCCCTTAGGACACCATATGGTTTTGTTATGTGTCTTATGGTGTCCTATGACCTCTAGGACACCTGATGACCCCTTAGGACACCATATGGTATCGTTAGGGGTCATATGGTGTCCAAAGGGGTCATATGGTCTCCTACGACCCCTTAGGACTCCATATGGTGTTGTTATGGCTTATATGGTATCCTAAGAGGTCATATAGTGTTTTATGACCCCTTAGGACACTATTTGGTGTCATTATGGGTCATATGGTGTGCTAAGGGGTCCATATGACCTCTTATGTATCGTTATGGGTCATATGGTGTCCTATGACCCCTTGGGACACAAGCATGGATCCTTAGGATACCATATGACCCCTAAGAATACCATATGACCCCTAAAAATACCATATAACCCCTAAGAATACCATATGGCATAAAAAACACAAAATGGTGTCCTCCAAGTTCAGGTCCTCCTACGACCCCTTAGAACACCATTTGATCCCTTAGGACTCAATATGGTGTTGTTATGGGCTGTATGGTGTCCTAAGATGTCATATAGTGTTCTATAACCCCTTAGGACACCATTTGGTGTCATTATAGGTTGTATGGTGTGCTAAGGGGTCATATGGTGGACTCCATATGACCTCTTATGTGTTGCTATGGTTCATATGGTGTCCTAAGGAGTCATATGGTGTCCTATGACCCCTTAGGACACATGCATGGATCCCTAGGATACCCTAGAGAGGGAGAGAGGGGGAGGAGAGGGAGGGAATGTGAGAGAGATACACCTAAGAGAGCAGGAGAGTGAGAAAGAGAGATAAAGATTGAGAGGGAGAGACAAGAGATAAATGAGAGAAAGAGAGATGGAGAGAGAGAGAGGGGGGGATACAAAGATAGAGAAAGGGAAAGGGAGGGGGACAAAGAGATGGAGAGAGAGAGAGAGAGAGGGAAATAGAAGGAAATAGAGGGAGAGAGAGATAGAGAGCGACACGGAGAAGGGGAATCAAAGAGAGAGAGAGAGAGAGAGAGAGAGAGAGAGAGAGAGAGAGAGAGAGAGAGAGAGAGAGAGAGAGAGAGAGAGAGAGAGGTGGAGATATAGAGAGATCTAAGAGGTGGATAGAGGGATTGGGAGAGAAAGAGAGACCTAAGAGGTGGAGGAAGGGAATGTGTGAGAGAGAGAAAGAGAGGGTGAGAGATAGAGAGAGTCTGAATGAGAGGGAGGAAGGGATGGAAGGAGAGTACAAGAGACTAGAGAGAGAGAGGTCCGAAGAGAGGGAGAGAGTGAGAAAGAGAGGTAATGAGAAAGGGAGAGAGGGAGGGGGAGTAGAGAGGGAGAGAATGAGAGAGAGATACACCTGAGAGAAGGAGAGAGTGAGATAGAGAAAAAGAGGATGAGAGGGAGAGACTTCAGAGATAAAGAATGGGAGAGAGAGAGAGAGAGAGAGAGAGAGAGAGAGAGAGAGAGAGAGACTTAAGTGAAAAATAGAAAGGGAGGGGCGAAGGTAGGGAGAGAGTGGGAAAGAGATACACTTCATAGAGGAGGAGTGAGATAAAGAGATAGAGGCAGAGAGGGAGATAGACTAGAGAGAGAGAGAGAGAGAGAGAGAGAGAGAGAGAAAGAGAGAGAGAGAGGTTGATAGCAAGAGACTTTATAGAGAGAAGGAGAGAGAATTAAGAGAAAGAGAAATGGAGCAAGAGAGGGAGAGATAAAGAGAGTTAGAGGGAAATAAATACTTTACAAAGGAAGAGAAAGGGAGGGGGAGGGAGAGGGAGAGAATGAGAGAGAGAGACACTGAAGAGAGGGGGAGAGAGTGAGAGAGAGATATTTGAGAGAGGGAGAGAAAGAGAGGGATAGATGAAAGAGAGAAAGAGGGTGAGGGAGATGAGAAAGAGAAGGAGAGATACCTGAGAGAGGGAAGAAAGTAGAGAGGGAGATACCTAAGAGACAAAAAGGTAGGGGTTAAGGAAGAGAGAGGGGGAATGTAGGGAAGAGACGAGAGAGATAATGTTGATATGAGCATGTTGATTACTGAAATTTGAATAAGTCTGAAATTTATAAGAATACTCAAAAAACTAGAATCTACATTATAACTCTTAGAGATCCGGAACCACTCTCAAACATCCTGACAATATATGCATAAAATATAACTTAAAGTATAAGTGACATTTCTCTTTGTCTTTCTTATACTTGAATGTTATATTTTATGTATATATCCTACCGAAAAACCTAATGGAATGCTAAATGAATTTCATTTTATTGACAAACAAATGCGTACGTGGTTTACAAACTAAAACCATGTATGGGGTTTTTAGTTTCTAAACTGCGTACGGGGTTAAATTAGTTTTTAAACCGCATACACAGTTAGTATACTTTAAAACCTGTACATGGTTTAGCTTTGGTTAGGCTCGGCAAAATGAGCCTAAACGTGTATGGGGTTCTTTAAATTTGAAATACCCTGTACGCGTTTTGTTGTTTTTTATATTTTTTTTGAGTGTGTCCACTTTTTTTACCATCAATTTTGTGCATTTATCCCTACATATGTCGTTATTAATGTCAAATCTTGTGGTTAACATTAGATCTGAATGTGGTATGTTGAGCAACAATGTATGTATGAGATGGTATTGAGTGTTTGGAGGTTTTTTCGGATTTCTCGGAGGTCTTGGATTTTTGGAAGATGTGTTGCTAATATTATTCAGTGCTATTCTTGGGTCCGGATTGATCTGGAAGTCAAGGTTTTTCGTTTAGACATTAAAGTTGTGTAGCAGGAGTTGTATAGAATGTGGATAATATTTTGAGTCCAACTTTGGTGATGTAAGTAGCGTGTTGATGTGTTCAATGAGGAATGTTGAGATTTGGTCTACTTCTCATTCCTTCCCACCACTGCAATGTTTAGTGGTGACCTATTTTATATCTTTGTCTTGGCCGACATTGAGGATTATGTTTTTCTGGAGATAGTATATAGGAGTATGATTTGGATGAGTTGAAGTGTGGCTTTTTGTGTTGAAGACATGCAAGATAATAAAGAATCTAGTTTATGTGTGAGAGTTGTGTTGCAAATTGTTATAGGAAGCAGTTCCAGCAATGCAGACTATGTTGCAGTGGTAGATTCTCTTGTATCTTTAGATCTCTTTGGTAGTGAGCCTCTTTTTGGGCAGTGAGCCCTCTGATAGTGAGCCAACTTGTAGTGAACATCTTGGCAGTGAGCCATCATTTGTAAAAAATCACCTTAACTGATGTCTCTATATTGAGAATTAGCATTCTCTTTGGTTTTTCACGTAAATTTTGGTGTTTTCTATGTCTAATCTGTTATGTGCACATGCTTTCATGCTTAATCTGTTTTGATTAATTATGTTAGTTGTTCCAGAACTGTGAATGAAAGTTTAAAGAAAAAATTATCGTCAACCAATTCACCCCCCCTCTCAGTTGCCTGGATATTCAACAAGTTGTACTAATGCTTCTATAAAACTTGTGAGCATAATGGAGTTGCGACACGATTCTGTGATTTTTATTAGACTCTTGACAAGTCTTCGAATAGGGGGAGAATCTTTGGATTAAGGTGTCTCAATCTATGAGTCCCAATATTGATAATTCATTTAATTAATTATTTTGGTGCATATTTGTCTATCCTATTTTTTCCATTCACTTTGTGGGTCCTCTTAAAGAGGTGGGCTTCCTACAAGGTAGGTGAAGTCTTTGGTATGTTTCCTATTTTGTAGGAGATCACATAAGGACCAATCCCTATTTATTAGAAAATGGGCACGCAATCTTGTAGGTTCTATTTTTTAGGAATCTTAAATGAAAAGTTTCCTTGTTGATAAAAAAAAAACTGATTTGACAATCTTCTATGTTGATTTGAAAGTCAATATTTATAGTTTCTATTTCAAAATAGAAAAAAAGAATAGAGTAGTTTTTTTAATTAATATTTTCTTGGAGGCTAAGTTAAGGGGAAAAAAAAAATTCCTTAGAGATTTATGCCCAACTTCAAGAAAGAAGATTTATTTGTTTTGGATAAGCAAGGAGATGTTAGAGTCATATACCATCAACTTTCTTTATCTTTTCATTTTGTTGAAGATGGAAGTTGCTTTCTTTGACACATAGCTTGTACATTATTGAATATTTATTGTTATATTAATGAAAGAAGAAAAGGTGATTATTATACAGCTTCTATAGTGTTTGTGTTTCTCGAGAGAAGAGTAAGATGTAGTCTCAACATAAAGGCTATGAACCTACAAGTGTATTGTCACTTATTTATTGCAAATTAATATATTGGTTCAATGCCTTCAAGTGTGGGATTTTTTTCCTAAAATGGTTTTCCCCACGTATATTGGTGTTTCTTCTTTTTTGTTTATTTCTTCTTCTTTCATGTTCTTAAAGTGTTAATTTACATTCCCTTATGCTAGATATGTGAGTTGAATTATCTTTCCTCTAAGGGTTAATGCAATGGGAAATTAATTATTTTATTTTCGCTTTAAAGCCATAGTAGTATGATCTTGTATCAAGATAATGCACATCTAATTAAAAGAAAGAAAGGATACTATGGGTTCATATTGATTCTCATAGGTCTTTTTGAGATCCCCTTTCCCTTTCCCTTTCAGTATGGATAGCTACAATTGGTCTTGGGGAGATCATTTCAATGTTGTCAACAATATTCAAGTTTTACCCAATGGGCTATAAACTAGTTTTTAATAATTGGAGTATTTAAGTGAGTGTGTACTCACATCTTAACTAGAGATTTTGCCCACGGGTTTCTCCAAGGATTTTTTTTAATCTCTTTATATGGCTTTTAATTCTTTGTGTTTTTCTCCTTGTACTAATTAATACTAATTAATATACTTTCAATATATAGTTAATTTCAGCTCGCATTTCTTTATTATTAATATTTGTAAGTTGATGACTTGCATGTAGAATATCTATCATACTTTAATACAAATAATTCATATGTCCATATTAAGTCATCTAAAATATCGTAAAATTAGTGTAACATGATGAACAAATTCTTAATCTATCCATAATAATATCTTTATCAAATTTAAAACTAAACACTCAATAATTAATTTCTAATTTAGTTAAGCTATCAATATCAAATTATTAATAAATCAAATTTATTTAATTGATTATCATATAATATAACCTAAAACTACAATACTAATAATCTGATTGATTGTTGTATTGCATCCTTATATTTTCTAGAGTGTGTTGCACAAAATAGATTAGACTTCAACTTTTGGAATCATCCTTATATGGGTATTATAAATACTTGTTTATCTTAAAACGAAGGGCCATGGAATACGAATGATTATAATAATTATTAAATAAAGATAAGGCTTCTGTTATAAAAAAACAAGAAAGAAATTATATTAAAATTTACTATTTGTTTGTAGTGAATTAAATTTAAAGTTCTATTGAATATAATATTATTTAAATTTCAACGTTTTAGCTACTTCACTCGACCCTTATCATCAAAAACCAATGATTAAGTGATGAAATATAATTTTAAAAGCTAGTGCGAAAATTACCCCATTGACCAATTTGTTTTTTCAGTTGGGAGTAAATATGAGCCAGAAACCTACTATTCTTTTAGATAGCTTTTGTAATTTACAGTCCTGATAAGGAAAGTTGTCGGGAGGAGGACTGTAACTAGGATTTCATGAACATTTTCACCTGATTTTGGAAAGCCTTCCCTCACTGGCCAACCCTAAAAGTTATTCGAGTTAGGCAGAACTGGGAGGGGCTTGTGCTGGTGAAAACATCTTACAGATATGCCCAAAGCTCTTACACGTCAGGGGCTGGTACAGATCCATGAAATTGATTTTGTCTCTTGTATTGTCCCTCGGATCTATGGTCTTAGAATACCCAGTTGACAGTGAGAGGATAGAAGAGAATTTGCAGGTATCAGATGGAGAATTTCGCTGCATTGAACACCATGAATCTGAGCTCAATTCCGCCCATGAAAGCAGTGAGATTGGGAGATGATAACAGCCCTAATGATGCAGACGAGAATGACGAGGAGCCCTACAATTTCACCGTCCGGTTCGATCCCTCTGTACTGACTACTATAATTGTCCTGTTTTGCGTTTTCTGCTTCATTGCAATCTTCTCCATCGTCTTCCGCCGTCGAAGAGCGACCTGGCAGGTTAGGAGGGCTTTCAGGCGAGCCGATGTGGGTAATAATGACAATTGGGAGGTGTCACAGGGTCTGGATCGGGCGGTCATCGAAAGCTTTCCAGTTTTCAGCTACAGTAGGGTGAAGGGCCTCAAAGCACAGGCCAAATGCACGGCCTGTGCAGTTTGCCTCGCCGACTTCAAGGAGCGTGAGATGCTTCGATTACTTCCCAAGTGCAGCCACACCTTTCATCCAGAGTGCATCGACATGTGGCTCTTCTCCCACACAACTTGTCCGGTTTGCCGGACCAGCCTTCTGCCCGGGTACGAATCGAACCCCACGGTACCCGATCTCCACCGACTGCAGGCGTCTCCGGAGCAGGTTACGGTCGTCACAGACAATGGAGACAGGGGAGATGTTTCGAATGATGAGGCAACGAATGGGGTTTCGAGGGGGCACTCGTTGGTAAGGGTTAGGGAGGAATTGGACCAGGGTAGAGGCACGGAGGGGCTCACACCCGGGCTGCATAGGAGTTGCAACTTTGAGGGAATAAATCAATCGCAGGAGCCGTCTAGTTCGGGCAGTTCTGTGGGCGACGAAGACCACAGATCGAGATCTGAAAGATCGGTGAGCGTTTCCTTGCATCCGCCCTTGTTCGTTCGAAGTTTTTCTGAGCGGATTCCTTCATAAGAGGGAGATTTAGTCGGGGTTGAGCAGTAAGATGACGAGGCTTGGTTTCAGAGGACATGAATTTATTGATGGGAAGAGACGGGCAAGGAGACGGGACTGAATGTTCGGGAGGGTGGATCGGTGAGCTCCAGGCATGCCGATCAAAGTGGGGATGACAGTACCGTATGGTTAATAGTGTTTTTATGCGTCTAAAGAGAGTTTTTTAAGTTACTGTGACCAGGCTTATACTCCAGCCTTGTAATGGCTTTCGCAGGTGAAGTTGCATTGCTAAAAATTTAGAGATCTCCGAGTTGCCATCGGATTGTCGAAACCCCTGACCTGAGAGAAAAAAGGCCCAAAACAGGGCAACAGGGCAGTAAAACAGAGCATCTGGGCAGCGAACAGAGCATCCGGGTAGCGAAACAGGGCATATAAATGAAATAAAGCTGATAAATAGCAGTCCGATTTGTACTGTATATTATATGAAGCTGTTTATTTTTCATATAAAAACAGTATTTGATCAATAAAATAAACTTTGTAAATCTTAACGAAATTTTATGCAATTTCTACTTGTTCGATCTTCTTAATCTGCTTGTTGAAAAACAATTGTGTTATTTATGTTTTTGATAAGGTGCTGTTTTATATGAACAATAACCACATTTTATACAGTATGTTTTTGATAGGGTGCTATTTTATATGGAGAATAGCCACATCTTATGCATTAAGCTTAAATATCTTGAATAGATGTCAAAATGTATTATTTAATAAGATTTAGAATTAGTTTAAAATTTGAAATATTTTTAATTTTTTGATAAATTAGATAATTTGAGTTTCTACTGTTCTAATTTTTTCTAATGATTTTATAGTTTTTTTAAAGATATAAAAAAATTCTCTTGAAATTAAAAAATGTAAAAGAAATGAAGGACATTATGTTTGTATTTTCTGATTGTTCATCTCCATCATTCAAAGTAATCTTTACAATTTTAAAAGATTGGGCTCTTTATTCTTGATAAATATATTAATTGGTTGTTCTTCACTTCGATGGCATTATAAGTATAATATTTTGCATTTGAATAAGGTTTCAAATGTAATGAACATCAACTTCTATATGTTTTGTTTACGCAGAAAAGATTCAATTATTTGTAATTTGTGTAGTACTTTGGTCATCATGAAATAAAGTAGTGGCAGAATATTGAGTAAGATGAATCTCATTTTTAGATCCAAACTACTTCCTTTGATGTTTTTAATTCTATCACATATTATGATACAAATGTATTTGGTTCTTTTTTGCTACTCCATGTGAAGGGGCTTAATCCAACTTGTAAAACTTAATCACCAAAAGATTTCATATTATTTCTATTATCACTCAACTGATTGTATATGTCTAACCTACCAATTACGCTTAAGATCTATTAGCAAAACAGACGCCAAATGAATTGTTTCACAAATATATTGAAAATTCTTGTGGCTTTCCTATCATCTATATCGTCACTCCTATGATTTGTATATGTCTAACCTGCCAAATAAGCTTAAGATCTATTAGCAAAAGAGACGCCAAATGAATTATTTCACAAATATATTGGAAAATTGTTGTGGTTTTTCTATCATCTATATCGTCACTCCTCTGATTTGTATATGTCTAATCTACCAAATAAGCTTAAGATTTATTAGCAAAAGAGATGCCAAATTGAATTGTTTCACAAATATATTGGAAAATTATTATGGCTATAATTCAATTGTTTTCTTTGAGCTCTTGCTTTTTAATATAGACATTAAATTGATTGTAAAACATATGTCTAGTTTAGTTTGTGTTAGATAAACCAAGTTGCTAACTAATTGCCTATAATATGGCATCTCCCCTTTTCAAAGAACAATCCTAAGAAATCTAAACTCTTGATTGAAAGGGAGTGGGGTATGCCTACAATCAAACATTTTAAACTTCTGTAGTGAAAGAAAGCTAATGTGTGAAAACACATACTACACTAATCTAAGATGAGAAATGAACATAAAGTGTAATCCAAAATAATATGAAGGAAGAAAACAACACAATAAAAAATCATTATAACACAATGATATATCTTGGAAAATCCATTCAAATAAAACCCTACACCCAAGATCTAAACCAAATTATTAACCAACAAGAGTATTGATCCCAAAAGAAAAGTTTCTAGCAATAAACATGTTTCCACATAATGGACAAAGAGAGAAAGATATGCAAAAATATATTCAAAATCTACCATGTAAAAAATAGACAAAGATGTCATCAATTTGACACAAGATATACCTTGAGAAAATCCTCATGAAAGAAAATTGACCCTTCAAAAGCATCAACACTCAATATTGTATTTAACAATGAAAACATTACAATACACTTATAAAGTCTCTGTGAATCCTTTTGAAACATGAAGCTCCTTAAATGCACCATTTATGTATGTCCACACATGTCATACCATGCTTCACATATGCACTCTATATGAGAGTTTGATACTGATATGTGCTTTCTTTTATAGATTCAAACTCACAAAGATACAATTATGTTATTAACAAAATGATGTCTCAAAACCATGAGAGTACAAAACCATTGTTCCCCAAATTGAATATTTTTCAAAAATATTAAATATTTATCCTATCTCTCATGCACAAAATATTTAACCAATGCCCCACACAACTTTACAAGTGAACCCAAATAAATATTTAACGTGGCTAAATACATCTCCAAAGATGGACCACAAATACAAATTTATTTTATATAATTAAGATAAGTCATTGTTGTGCAAGGTGTACAACACCATTTTCTCTAACGTTAGATCCCACTTGTTGTATACATTACATAAACTATGAAATAAACGATCATACAACCAACCACGAAACCACAAGAATCTCCAACATGCTCTTATACTCCACCAAGATATCTACAATAACATCCAAGGTGACCGCCATCTCAAGCAAGAACTCTTATCCTCGAACATGTCACATATGGAAGAAAAGGAATAAGCCAAGGTAAACATGCATCAATTCAAAGAGCACAAGTATCAAATCCAAGTTATAACAAATGATATAAGATGATGCTAAAGAAAATTGCATGAATATAAATAAAAACCAGAACAAATGCTAATACATCCAATCATCCATATCTCTAAGGTATCCATAAATCAATAGAACTCATGAAAACAAAATATCCAACAAATAGACCTCACTCGCAAGGTCCCTATATAAACATATCAATGAAGCACAATCTCATCCAAGAACTCCCTCTCCATGAGTAAAGTCAAATCTCATGATAGATCAAGACATAATAGATGAATATAAATAGAAACCACAACAAATGCAATACATCCAATCATCCATATCTCTAAGGTATCAAAAAATCAATAGAACTCATGTCAACAATATTTCCAATCCATAAAACTCAATCACAAATCCCTATATAAAACATATCAATGAAGCACATACTCATCTAGGAACACCCTCTCCACGAGTAAAGTCAAATCTTATGATAGATCGAGACATACTAAGTCCAAAATCAACGCACATACAAAAATGTGACTAATTATCAAAATCATATAGTAACAAAAAAAAAAAAACAACTACAATGATCTACACATTAAAAATTCTTCCATACTCCCTCAAAACTATTCGATATAACTCTTTCAAATTTTCCACATAAAAAAAACAAGAGCATGAATGATCAGGATTAAATTGGGAAAATATTGAAATCTAATTTTTTTCAAAATTTTCTATGTTTTAGTAAATTGCAATTTTGAGGGTCTTCGGTGCATTTTTGGACAAATGTTGTGCCCGGATACATTTTCCGGAATTTGGTTCTAGATTATTTGAATACCTTTCCAACGCATCAAACGGTTTGTAATTCGGAGCTAGGATGAGAAAGTTATGCCTTCTCAAAGTGGACTAAAATTTTATTTAGTTTTTTTGATAATTTTGATAGTTTTAGTACTTTAATTGTAATAAACATTATGGTGACTCTTCGTTTCAATTCCAAGGGATTTGTGTGACCCTTGGGATACATTCGACTTGTATAAACTCCAATTTTGAATAGAATGGAGACAGTTTTTGGTTTGCAATCTTCTTGTTGTCAATTTTTGTGTTGAAATCTACAATACCGCAGGTATCACACTAGGTATTGTAATCTGGTTTTCATAAATCAGATCAGTGGTATCAGAGCGGGAACGCTCCTTTATGCCAATTTACACAAGGTCTTCCTACCAAAGATTAGGATTGGATACACAAGATTTGTCAAAATACCCACCTTTGAGACGCACACAATCGAAGATGTCAGACAATGATGTTAAGAAGTTGGTCGAGGAAGCTTTAAATAAGCAACGAGAGGAGATGATGAGTCAATTTTCAAACCTCCTACAGAAGCAAAAACCCTCTGAATCTGAAACACCATTTCGTGGAAATACCCCTTTCAAAGTGCAGGTCAATTTCGACATCCCAAATTTTGAAGGAAAGGTCGATGCTGAAGCTGTTGATAACTGGTTATCAAAGTTGGATAGGTACTTTTCTGTAAATAATTTCTCAGATGCTGAAAAGATAACATTTGCTCTCCTCAAAGCTGAAACCCATATGAAATTAGCATGGGAAACCAAAGTAGCAAACAAAGAACAAGAATCAGTTGCTGAAGATGATTTTATACTATCTCTTGATAAGAAGCCCACATGGGGAGAATTTGTGGAATATATAAAAGAAGCTTACCTCCCGGAGGATATATATGAACAAAAATACATAGAATGGCAGCTTCTTCGCCAAAGGAGGGATCAGTCTGTGCAAGATTACACCAATACATTCCATTCACTTTCAGCAAAACTCGGTATTAATGATTCAGAGAAGCATAGAATTTTAAAATATCGGAGTGGACTTCACAGGTATATTCAAACAGAGATGGATTTTTTAAATATTGAGACATTGGCAACTGCCTATAAATATGCTACAAAAATTGAAGAAAAATCCAAGCAAAGATGGAAGAGGGACTACTTTGCAAACAACAAGCCAAGGGCTGAAGGTGGCAATAAATTTGCAGGGAAACAGGTGACCAAGGAACCTCATTCAAATTCACCCAAGAACACATGGTGGTCTACTAAAAAGACAGACACAGGCATGTGGTGTGAGCTGCATAGGTCCCCAACCCATAATACAAAGGATTGTCGAAGTATTAAAAATTTGATGACAGAAATACGAGGGGAGGAAGCTGAACCTGAATCGCCACCAATAGATAATTCTAAGAAAGAGGAGAATGATTCCATCATAGAAGCAAACCCATATGCCGTAGTTGGAACTGCGAAAGTATTTCCCCGTGAAGATGAAGAGAGACTTTTTCATTCACAGATGTGGGTTGATGGAAAGCCTCTACATTTTATTGTTGACAGTGGGAGTCAAAAGAATTTGATCTCTAGGGTGACAGTCAAAAGATTAAATTTGAAAGTGACAAGACACCCACAACCATACTCTATGGGATGGGTGAATGAGGGACAAGATATTCAAATCAATCAACAATGTCGTTTGCCATATTCAATCAAGCCTTTCAAGGATGAAGTGATATGTGATGTAGCACCATTGGATGTATGCGATGTCTTGCTAGGGTAGCCATACATGTATCAGAGGCATGGGGTGTATGAGTCAAGGCCACGTAGTGTTACAATCAAGCTTGGTGAGAAGAGGTACCGAATACCAGAGGTATGTCCAACAAAAACTGCATCTTTAATTAGTGCTAAACAATGTAAACGCTTGATTGCTCAAACTGGAGCTTTTATTGTACTCATGATTCGCCCTGAACAAACAAAGTCAGTTGTTCTTAATACACATGCTAAGGTAACAGAGAATCAACAAAATCAAATAGATAAAATTTTGAAAGAATATCACAATGTGTTTACACCACCAGTGGGAGTACCAACACACTGTCAAGTCAAGCACTCTATTGATTTAATTCCAGGCACACCGCTACCACATGAGCCAATATATAGGAGGTCAGTTTTGGAAAATAATGAGATTAAGAGACAAATTCAGGAGTTGATTCAGAAAGGACACATTCGTCCAAGTGCTTCACCTTGTGGAAGTCCAATTGTCCTTGCTAAAAAGAAAGATGGGACATGGAGGCTTTGTATTGATTATAGAGCATTAAACAAAATCTCTGTTAAAAATAGATATCCAATCCCTCGAATTGATGATTTGTTGGACCAACTTAGGGGGGCTAAATTCTTTACAAAAGTTGACTTGAAGTCTGGATACCACCAAGTACCAATTGATCCAGCAGATGTGTGGAAGACTGCATTTAAATCTAAGGAAGGTTTGTTTGAATGGTTGGTCATGCCTTTTGGCCTAACAAATGCCCCAGCCACATTTATGAGATTGATGAATGATGTGCTTAGACCATTCATTGATTCCTTTGTAGTTGTTTATTTGGATGACATACTCATCTTTAGCAGAACTTGGTCTGAGCATTTGCAGCATGTTGAACAAGTTCTTTCAACTCTGCAAAAACACAAACTTTATGCCAACATTGAGAAGTGTTCTTTTGGTATGCAGAGTATTCAATACTTAGGGTATATCATTGACATTGAGGGTGTTCATGTTGATCCAGCAAAGATTCAAATAATTCAAGATTGGCCATCTCCTAAAAATTTCACAGAGCTTCGCAGCTTCTTGGGCTTAGCCAACTTCTATCGTAGATTTGTGTTTGGTTTCTCACACATATCATGGCCTCTTAATCAATCACTCAGGGGTGGAGCACAAGCAAAATTTCAATGGACAGAGGCACAACAACAAGCATTTGAGGAGTTAAAGAAAAGACTATGTTCAGCACCAGTATTGGTCCTTCCAGATCTACACCAAGCATTTGAGATAGAAACAGATGCATCAGATTATGCTCTTGGTGCGGTACTCACACAAAATGGGCATCCTGTTGCCTATCACAGTGAAACTTTTTCTGATACAGTACGTAAGTATCCCACCTATGATAAGGAGTTGTATGCCATTGTTCAGGCTTGCAAACAATGGAAACACTATATACTGGGAAAAGAAACTGTTATACATATAGACCATAAACCACTCCAATTCTTGCAAACACAAGGAAAGCTACAGAATGATAGACATCAACGGTGGTCAGTCTATTTACAACAATTTCACCTCAACATTCGTCATAAAAAAGGAAGCAGTAACAAGGTGGCAGATTGTTTGAGTAGGCCTCCAATTGCAGGTTTGACAATAGTGTTGGATTCATGCGGTCATCAATCATCCACTTGGGAACAACTATATAGTACTGACCCTGATTTTGCTAACATCTATAGTAATTTGGTAGAAGGAAAATCTGTCTCTGATTTTCACTTGCAGGATGGGTTTCTTTGCCATAATGGTCACATATGTGTACCCACCGAAGAACGGAAGAAAATGATATGGGAAGCTCACTACAGTCATGTTGCAGGACATTTTGGTATTGGTAAGACTACTGCTATCCTTCAAAAGTATTTCTATTGGCCAAAAATGAAGCAAGATGTCATTTCACATATACAAGCTTGTGCAGCCTGTGCGATTGCAAAACCAACAAACCGTAAGTTGGGTCTATACTTACCATTACCTATTCCTGATAAGCCATGGCAATCTATTTCAATGGATTTTATGTTTGGGCTTCCAACTACCAGGCGGGGGCATGATTGTGTATATGTTGTGGTAGATAGGTTTTCTAAAATGGCTATCATGGTGGCATGTAAAAAGATGATTTCTGCAGAAGATACTGCCAAGCTATTTTTTGAACATGTGTGGGTTCATTTTGGTTTGCCAAAAAACATTATTTCTGATAGGGATAGCAGGTTCATCAGCAAATTTTGGTCTGCACTATGGGCTAAAATGGACACGAAACTGACAAAGTCCACAGCATTCCATCCTCAAACAAATGGGCAGACAGAAGTGGTGAATCGAATGATTATTCATATTTTACGGATGTATCATTCAAAACATCCTCGCACGTGGGATGAAAGCTTACCCTATGTGCAACACAGCTACAACCGTGCACTCCATAGTACTACAGGGCACAATCCATTTGAGGTTTCTCTTGGGTACCAGCCATTGGCACCTATGGATGTAGCAATACCATCTCTACAGTCTAGCAGTCCATTGAATGGTGACAAGGAGGTAGATAAAGCAGAAAAATTCATTGATAACATTAGACACCTACAACAACAAGTTTATGAGATATTGGAGCAGAGTAATCAGAAATATAAGGAAAGACATGATAAACATAGAACTCCCCATCAGTTTCAGGTTGGTGACAAGGTATGGTTACATTTTTAGAAAGAGCGTCTGCATGGACCAAATAGGAAGCTTCGACCTCTTCGTTATGGACCATACACTATTGTGAAACAAGTTGGTGAGAATGCTTTTGAACTTAATTTGCCATCCTTTTTGGGACTGCATCCAGTTTTCAATGTGGAGTTGTTGAGACCCTATTTTCCTCCTTTATTGGATATCTCCCAAGCTACCGAATATATTCAAGCTGCAGAGTTAAACCCCTCTACTACTGCTCCAGTCCAGTGTGACCATGTTACTGAAGCCATTTTAAAGACTTTGAGAAATCAGAAAATCCCTTTGTATTGGGTGGTTCGAGCTGGTCAGCATTCTCATCAAGGCAAGTGGCTTACTAAGGAACAAATTGAAGAACAATTTCCTCATCTGTTGCAGCAGATTAGTGCAATGGGGCCCATTGCCTCTTAAGGGGGGAGGAATGATCAGGATTAAATTGGGAAAATATTGAAATCTAATTTTTTTCAAAATTTTCTATGTTTTAATAAATTGCAATTTTGAGGGTCTTCGGTGCATTTTTGGACAAATGTTGTGCGTGGAAACATGTTTATGTTTCCAGAATTTGGTTCTAGATTATTTGAATACCTTTCCAACGCATCAAACGGTTTGTAATTCGGAGCTAGGATGAGAAAGTTATGCCTTCTCAAAGTGGCCTAAAATTTTATTTAGTTTTTTGATAATTTTGATAGTTTTAGTAGTTTAATTGTAATAAACATTATGGTGACTCTTCGTTTCAATTCCAAGGGATTTGTGTGACCCTTGGGATACATTCGACTTGTATAAACTCCAATTTTGAATAGAATGGAGACAGTTTTTGGTTTGCAATCTTCTTCTTGTCAATTTTTGTGTTGAAATCTACAATACCGCAGGTATCACACCAGGTATTGTAATCTGGTTTTCATAAATCAGATCAATGAACCTCTCGAAAGTAATGATAGAACAAAGAGAGAAGCCTAGAGTCGTATCATATAAAATTTCCTTCTGTCAACCACAAAAGCTTACATCTGTCCCGAAAAAAAGTCTGAAAACATTTATCCAGCCAACTAAAAATAAATTATACAACGTAAACACTTAATTTTTTTTTATCATCTTTATAATTTTCGTTTTAGTTTACTGAATAGCCACGGACAAAAAAATCCAACGCCATAGCTAATTGATTTTGATCTCCTTTAATCATAGATGCCTCCCGAGCAGGTTACAGTCATTACAGACAACAGAGATGGCATTAGCAACCGCAGAGATATGACAATGGTCGGGGTGCAGGAGGAGTCAGAACACAGCACACGATGGTACATCGCCACAGTGGAAGGGCTCACAGGCGGGCTCCATAGGAGTTGCAGGCTTGTGGGGCACACTTCAATCGTAGGAGCCATCTAATTCTAGTGATCCACTCACTTTCTCTAAGCCAAGCAAATTTGTGGCTGACGAAGACCATAGATCAAGATATGGAAGATGTGGGGAGCATTTCTATGCATCCGCCCTTATTTGTAAAGAATTTGTTTAGATCAAGTAAGAAGCGGCTAAACTCTACACAAAACGGTATTCTGTATAGTTTTTAAAATTCGTAAAATACAACATATCTTTCTGAAATTTTTAAGAGTGAAATCTTCATGTTCTACATCTCCATTGTTGTTAAACCGAAAAAAATCTGATGAAAAAACACTGTGTTTTGCAGATCTGAGAGGATTTTTGGAGTGTTATTTGTAGACGTATAGAAAATGATCATATTCTTAAATGAATTTTTAATGTTCATTTTATTCTCATTCCTCTATTTAGTTAAATCTAATTTAATTAAATCACCCACATTCTTCTATTTAATTAAATAAATTATTCAATTTATTTATTTATATTCACTTAAGTCTTTTATATCATTTAAATGAATAAATCATTTTATTTAATTAAATCCCTTCTCTCACTTTTTAATTAAATTTACATTTAATTAAATAGTTTACCCCAATTAAATAAATCTAATTTATTTAAATCCCCAATTTGCAACCAAATTGAAATAAAACAATTTATTTTAATTAAATCCTATTATCCCTCATCCACTTGCATTTTCCTACATATCCCACTTGCCTCCTAACCCTTTTCCTAAATTCTTCTAGAACCCATCTAATCCTAATCAATTAATCTAAACCCATCAATTATCCCCTTTCCCTAAATTTGAGGAGGTCACTTCTCAAATTTGGAGTAAAGTCTTCAAAATGCATTAAAGCCTTTATGCCTTCAACAACCTAACTTGTTGAATACCCCCAAATTTGGAAGGACTCTTACAAATTTGTCCCCAAAGTCTTCAAACCATTAATGGTTAACTAACCCTTAGTGGCATGATTAGAGACTTTTTGCCTAACTCAACCCTCTTCTAACCCAGGGGTCTCATCAAGCATTCATTGCTTTGACCATGGTTATCCCTTTAACCTTTGCACAAGAGTTTATCATTTGGGTAAAAGCTTTATCCATTAGATAGCCCTAACCTAACCTTTGGTTATTCCTTTAACCTTTGCACAAGAGTTTATTCTTTGGGTAAAAGCTTTATCCATTAGATAGCCCTAACCTAACCTTAACCCTTACCTTCTAAGGTAACCATGAGGCCTTCTCAAGCATTTAATGCTTCTTACCTCTCCTCTCAAGCAATCTTATGTTGACAATTGTCACCATTTCATTTGTGAAAATTGTAAACATGGATTGATAACTTCCAATCCCAACCCTTGATAAAATCCCCCAATCTTGACCATCCATTGCCCTATTTTCCCTATAAATAGAGCCCTCATTCCTCCATTTTGAGATCCAAGTTTTTAGCATCACACTTATACTCAATTTTAGCATGCATTTAGCCTCTTTTTTGTAATAAGAATTGATCTAATAAGCATTTTAGAGCATTTCTATTATCCTTAGCTTAAATCATATAACTAGTATATCATGTTAGGATAGTATTGTTACTAACCTTTTCATCTTATCATCTAGTTTAACTCATTGATAGAATCATGCATAAATAGGATTCATTTCATGTTAAAACCTAATCAAAAGAATCCCTCGTTCTTGCACTCGTCATCCCTAAGTCACTTTGCTCAGTGATCTGAGAGAAAAAGCATTGGCTTGAGGGACCCTGTGAGATAGAGAACCATGGAACCCACCTTGGGAAGTTGAGTCATTCCTCATGACTCCATAACTTGTACCAAGAGTCCCATGGGTGTGTGGACAAGTCCTTTGAATATTTTCACATATTGAGTTTCATCGAACCAATTTTCCCGCATACATTATTTTATGTGGAGATTAGCATGTACTCATCAATTAGGGTTGAGCAGTAAAATGACCAGGCTTGGTTGATAGAAGGTGTTGAGTTGATTGATGGGAAGAGACAGATAAAGGAGACATCACTAACTTTTATCAGGCTGGATAAGGGGAAGGATTAGTAGTTAAAGTAGTTGACTATGTTCTAATAGTTGTTATAGCATTATTGATTTAATGTTGAATATTTTTAACAATATTGCACAAATAGTTGTGAATTTAAAGTTATTGGTATTGGTGATAACTAACCATTGAATGAAATGTATTCCTTAGATCGAAAAAGAAACAAATCTTGTTATGCCACATCAACACCCCAACAAAACATGACTTAGTGCACAAATATTGGTCTCAGTATTTTTGGGGCCTTTTTGGACACCTCAACAAAAAGCACGTTGATGTGGATTGTATTTGATAATGTGGCCCTAAGACCTTAGTTATAAGCAGGAGACTTGTCAAGTAAGTTGTTGTAAGAAATTGGGAGTGATTTGAAACTTCAACATAATATTTTGAGAATGCTACGGAAGACCACTTGACGATTAATGCTTCAGATTCTGTTTTGGTGGATTCATCTGTTCTCTTTCTTGTCGCAAAGGTGTTGCTACTTGGTGGAAGGATGCTACGGAAGACAACTTGATGATTAATGATTCAGATTTTGTTTCGGTGGATTCATCTCAAGATGAGGTGCCCCTTACGGCTGATGAAGCCCTAGTTGATGTTACTATTGTTGCGGTCCCTTCTGCCCCCTTGGTTCCTACACCCGTTTCTCCTACTTCCCACCTTCACTTTGCTCCTGGAGATGCTTCTCTTGTTGCTGCTCCGCTGCAACAGCCTGTTGCCACTCTACAACAATAGTCGGGCAGTGACTTTGCAGGGTCTTCCCCGCTTGTTTCTTCTTTGAAAGTTCCTAATGATAGTGTTGCCTGAACGGTTGTTTGTTGTAGGAGGAAAGGAAAATCAAACCCCCTTTCCCAAGCCCTCCTTTGTCAAGATTCGGGGTTTTCTCACCCCTCTTGATTTGGGTTGGGTTGTTGATGGTTTGACAGGTTAGTTTGGCTTGTCCAACTTTATCCTTTTGGGGTTTGCACCCCTGTTTGGTCTTTTAATTTTGATAGCCTTTGGCTTTGTAAAGGGTCAGCGCCCTTCTTAATGCATCTTTTTTAATCAAAAACATAATATTTTGAGGAGCGTAAAGTTAGGGTGAGCTCAACTATTGGGTCCCCTCACCCTAGTGTCCTCTAGGGATGCCAATCAAAGTGGTTATGATAATGCCATGTAGTTAATGGTGTTTTTATGTGCCTATAGAATGCTATAAGTTATTGTGACCAAACATCTACTTCACCCTTGTAAATGACACTACCATGATTTATGGTTGTTTATAGGTGTTCAAGTTGTATTGCTAAAATAGAAGAGATCTGTAAGCTTCCTTTGCATTGCTAAAACAACTAGTCTATGAAATAAATACCTAAAAAAGAGAAACATGGTAATAAAATAGAGTAGTACAACAACAAAACAAAGCATAGGATTGAAAAGAAGATAATAAAATATTAAAGAGCATATTGAATTAGTCAATTTTGTATTATTATGCTTAAATATTTGTGAATAGATAGTCACACATTTATAATTTAATGGGATTAAGAAAAGCCTTATTTTTTTTAATATTTTTAATTTGTTGTGATAGTCGATAATTTGAGTTTCTTCTCTTCTATTTTTTAAAATATTTTAATTCTTCTGAAGTTTTTAGCTATTTTGTTTCTTTCAGATTGATTAGAAGGAATTCAGAAAAGGAAAGAAAAGAAGGTTATTATGCTTTTATGTTCTTAATGTTCTCTCTATTGTATAAAGCATTTCTCATAGCTTTAAAAGTTTGGTTTCCTTCTTACTCTTGGTAATACATTTTTTTTGTAGTTCCTTAATGTAAGTTAACAATTTGCATCTAAAAGGCCTCAAATATTATGCATATCAATCTTTTCATGTTTTGTTTTAGCATGAAAGATTAGATTGTTTTCAATTGGTATGGTACTTTTTTTATCAAAAGATAAAAAGTAGTGATGGAATGTTGAGTCAGATGAATCTCAAATAAAATATTCTAAATTAAAACTTCTTCCTTGGCTACTTTATATTATATCTCATATGAAAATATTTAAATGTAATTGGTTGTTTTTTCTACTCTACATAAAGGGGTTAAACCAATTTGATAAACATAATTAGCCATAGATTTCATATTTTTTATAATTAAATTATTTTTTCTATTTTTCAAATAACTTCTAATGAAATTGGTCTATAAAATTGAAATAATAGGTTTTCTTATTTTTAATAACTTTTTATTTTTTACTCTTTAAAAAAAATAAATTATATGTAAACAATCTATAGACAATTATTTTCAATTTTTTAAAAAAAACTTAAAAAAGGATAAGTTTTGGCCTACTTATGCTTGGCATATATGAGGGGTTTTCAAAGAAACAATTATGACCAATGAAAAATTAATAAGAAAACGTATATTCAAAAAAACAAAAAAAATCCTTAACAATCTCCATTGTCTTACAATTTTTTTCCCTAGAGGCCCCACAAAAATACTTTATTTAAGTCAAAATATGTTTGTCATAGACATGCATGGCATGGTCCTAAAAATGTGACTTTCAAATAGTTATTTATAGACAGGACTATTGAAAATTAATTTGTATAATCTGGATATTAAAATAAATTATATGTTTGAAAACTAAACTCAAAGTATTAAATTTCATATTATTGACCTTTTTCAAGATTCAATCTTTAAATGCTTCAAATTTTTAGGTCAAATATGACAAATTTGAAAAAATAAGAAAAAATACTTTGACTTTTTGGCCAAAAAGTGGACTCAACTTCTTGTACACACTAATGTATGCGATTATTGAGATTAATTATGAGCTATCTTTGAGATTTTCAAAAGCATTAATCCTAGCTCCTAATGACAAACAAAGTGATTCATTAGTAGATTATGGTCCTTGTTTGGAACTTGAAGTAGCTTCATCTATCATGCTCGTTGTGGATCCTCTTGCATTGTGTCCACCATCCCTAAATGATGTTAAGCAATATTGGGAGGAGGGTAAATTGCTAGACTAGATTCACTTGTGCAATAAACTCTTTTATGTTTTTGCTTACATGTAATGTGTTTCCCCTATGATGTGATGCTTGATGTGTCTTTGTTTTATGTTAAGATCTCTTTGGATGACCCTTATTGCTCTGTTGGTCCAAGGTAACAAAGGGATTGAACTTATTGTGCCATTCTTCTAATTGTATATCTCTATTCTTGTATATGTCATATTCATATTGTGTAGTAAATGTACCATTATTGTAAATGTGCCTTTGCGTTGTCTACTCGGGGATGATGTAAAGAATTGAGATCTATTTTTTTCATCTTCCATGTTGATCCAAAAAGTATTTTCTTGTTCATCTTATGTTCTCTTCTTCCATTGTTCTTGTAGTTCCATTACCTTTGGGGGGTGATATCAATTCATTATAATCATACTTGATATACATGATTTATCTTCAATGCACATACTAATCCCAGTTAGTTGATCCCTTATGTCCTCTCTCTTTAACTTTTGCAACCACCACCTTTGATTTTCTCATGCTTGGGGGAGTTTCACTATTGTAGTGTGCTTATCTTTTGGTGCATGTATGCTACCTTAAAGTAATTACTCCCAATAAGGCATACACAATCACTTTAATGTGGAACATACACTTCTCTCCTTGTTACACTTTGTGCACACACCACTAAATTTTAGTTTTACACTTTGATCACACACCATGACATGTTTGGTGTGCACTACAACATCCATTTTGTATTTGGTCTTTATTTAGATTACAAAATCAAGGCTTTGTATTTTAATCTTTGAATACATCGGTTTTGCATAACATAATTTTTTTTTCTTCCCCAACATGACTCATAGTTAGTATATCCTTGTGAGGACATGAATTCATCCTTTCTTCTCTCTCTTCCCTTCATGTGTTGCTCCTTTTATCTTGATATTAGATTGATAATATCCTAACACCCTAGGGACTTGGTGTTTCTTGCCTGTTTAATATCTTGATGAAATTTTTCTAATGTTGTCTTGTACTTTACCGAGAGTATGAGCATATTTTCATACTCTCGCTAAAGTGGAGGCTAAATGTAGCATCATAAATTGTATCAGTTTACTCACTTGGGCCTCACTTTGGCATTTTTGCCTTTTATGCCCTGATTGTGCCTCATTCTACTCACACCAACATCATATCTTCAATCTTCATCCTTTTCTCTATTCTCTAGTCCTTGATTTAACCTTGTTGGATTGGTCAAACGCATCTAGCACCCTTTTCCAAACCAAAAGGGTGGGTAATTTTGGACCATTTAATGATCAATTTGTCTTGGGCGAGAAAATATTTCCTATGTTGGTCAATTTCATAATTTTCATCACGTTTTTCATTGTGAGGTATAAAGTGAAGTCTTACCCCTTTATTTGAGACATCTGTCAATTTTGAATTCAATTCTCATCAAGAAAATTGAAGTGAGCAAGCAATTAAGGAGAGAGAAAGTATTCAAATTTCAAGCATTAAAGATGGAATCGATGATCAAGTTCTTATGGAGACATTTATGCATTCCTACATGACAACATCAACCTTTCTATGAAGACTTCAACACAAAGGAGATTCATGAAGGTATAATATATTAGTTCAGCATTTCAAATGTAGATCTAGCCTCTACCCTTTCAAGGCACACTTTCCATTTTATTTCAACTTGTCATAGGGTTAATTCCAAACCCAAGATTGGACCTAGACAAACCCCTATAAACTTAACAACACTTTTCCCTCTTGTGTTTGTAGGTGACATGATCTAGAGACAACAAATATAGATCTAAACTATAGAGTAAACTAAGATGTGTAAAACTAGATTTTGCAAAGGTGAAAAAGAAAGGTCAAGGTTGATTACCAATTTAGTGTTTGACACATTTTGACAAAATTTTAAGGAGATATTTAGATTGAAATCCTTATCCTAAAATTATTTTCATTATTTGCATTTGACACTTTTGGGTCAAAGACAGTTTCCATCACTGACCCACGTATTTGAAAATTAGATTTCAAATATAGGTTCCTCTCTTCTTCCCATTTCTTGATCTATACTTTATGCCTGCATATTTGATCTGAAACTATCTATTTAGGGTTAGCATTGGTAATTTTGCATCACTTATCCTAGTTAATTTGTTCAATTCACATCATTTCTATAGCTTATTTTAATTCAATCAAGGATTAATGAATTCACCTTGTGCTCAACCCTTCCCTAATAAGTTTGAGGTTGAGCCTATTGAGTCAATTCTCCTTCTAAATGTGATTGTTGAAAATAGTATTAATATTGGAATCAAGGAACACTGAGAGAGGGGTGAATTAGTGCTATACAAATTTTAATCTTCTTAATATGTCCTTTAATGGACACTTAATGCAAGTGAACAAGAGAAATAGGTATAAGCAAAATGCACACAAAACTACCACCATAACACAAAGATTTTATTAATGTAAAACCCGGTTAAGGGAGAAACCACACTGGGAATCCTACCCACAGTAAGATGATACTCTGTTAGAAGTATGTGAAAAATTTACATAGGAATGCACATGCATCCAGGCACACTGCCTAGAGTTCACTAGTCAAATACAATAAGGGCTAAAACCACAAAAAGCTCACTACCTTACAAAGGAACTACAAAAGGGTAATAACAAGATTGAACTATAAATTAGCATCTACAAATTCTTGGGATATTTGTTTTTTAAGCACAAAGTATACCTGTCTAATTGCTCTAAGACTCGTTGCTCTAATTTGTTGATCCGCTTTAATTCAGAGAAAAAATCCTTCAATGGCAGACGTGAAATTATGCATAATCGCACATACATAAAATTCGCATATAAAATGAACTTTCCTATCTCTTATATATATCTACAACATGAATTTATCTCAGCAACAAGCTGTCTTCAATAACACTTGAAAAATATGAAACATGTAAGATGTGTTGGCTAAATCCATTCCCCAATGCACATGCGGACCAAAAAAAATTGACTACACGCTACCCACATGTCAACCAAGTAACCACGAACATAAAATCAATCACCAAAATCATTCCAATAATTTTGCATAACACATTATATCACTAGTCGGCCAAATAGCATTGTTCTTCCTGAAATGCCAAATACAGGATCTTCAATCTTGCACGAAAGATGACACCAGTGGCTAAGATTTTGGAATAAGCTACTCTAAACATCCAACCAACTACCTATACCACCACAAAGAAAAATATGAAACCAAAGTAAAGTTCTACTCAAAATACTCCCATACTGTCAAATAATGTGTTCCACCTTCCAGACTTAAGCAAAATTGGATTTCATACTTCCAGTAGGATGAATCTGTACAAACTGGATGAAATCTATGAGCTAGTTTTCCATCAATAACAACTCCCATACACTTATCTACATTTGTAGTGTCTCTTGCCAACAATTAATTCCTAGTTTACATGCATAAACTTCTGAACCCTATTTCCACCTTTTTCAAATATAAAATTAGTTACTTTCTTATGTAGTCTTTACTTGTATTGCACTAAGTTGGTGAAGGTGGCTTGGGGGCTTATATTCAGAAGGAAGTGTTATAAGAGCTTAATGATCAAAATAATTAGAAAATGAGAAAACCAATTAAATGTGATGTCTTCACAGCTGTTGGAATAGCTTTGATAATATAGATTCCTCCAAAATAAAATCACTACATAGTTTAGTGAAAGTAAACACATGCATGTCTATAGATTTTATTTTCTATGTATTTCTCAACTCATGACACCTCAAAACCAATAGGAAGAAAAGTACAAAGGATGTGTAAAGAGAGTGGAATATGGAAATAATAGGTGAAATGAGGGTGTGGGAAGAATATGGAGCTAAGGAGGATAATGAGTGAGGCAGCTACAAGCTACTTACATTCTCTATCAATTAGTTGTTTATAAGGTCTAGAGTGTGCAAATAGGGTGAGGTATTAGTAGATATAACAATGACAAAAGGAATGCTAGGGGAAGAATTTTGAACCAAAATTGGTGGATGTTATGAGCTCTTGGCCTAGAAATGTAAAATTCATGTCTATGTGAAGGTAGAACAAATCCAAAAGATGAAGCATACATCATTCCCAACTATGTAAAGCTAGTGGCCATGTGTGTATTGAATGAAATATATACTATTTGAACTATAATGAAAATAGAAACTTTATTACCAATCATATTGGACTAGAAGTCATGACTTCCTTTTAAGCATGTCATTAATGAAGGGATATAATTAGGAATGCATTAGCATTTGAATAAACTCAAGACCTTTAGAATGGTTGTTAATGTTGGCATATGGACACTCCAATGAGACATTGTGTGTGATTGAAGGTTTTGTCATTGATGGAAACCTTGCAATCCTATGGCACTGGCAAGACATTCTACCGGCAAAGCATTATTCAAGCAAGACAGTGCACGGGCATCAACAAGACCACTCTACACTGACACCGGCACAGAAGAAAAGATGTATACCGGCACAGAGGCCGACAGGATTTTTGATATGTAATATTTTGTTTATTATTGTAAGCCGACTTGGCAAATTGTAAAATGACTCTTGTATATAAAGGAGATCATTATAGACATTTGTAGGGTAAGTAAGCGAGCATAAAGAAAATTATTAGGTAGACCTAATGTGCGAATTATAGGTCAAGGGTATATGTAAATAATAGAGCAAGAACCGGTATTGAATCTGCCATTGGAGATGCTATTATAAAGCAGTACAGAATATTGGATTAGTATAATCCTCATTGTAAGTCAGTGTGACTTCTCACTGAGCAGTGTGCTCTAGGCAATTGGCCTTCCTGCATGTGCAGGCCCCTATTGTAAGTAATATTCTCTTATTGGCTAGTAAGTGAATATTGTGGGTCACAAATCCCATCGAGGTTTTTCCCACACCGGGTTTCCTCGTCAAACATCTTGTGTTATGGTGTTCTTTTCATGTGGATGTTTTTGATTATGTTTATTACATTAATTCTTGCATACTGGTACACTGCTACTTTATGTTCTGTATGTTTTAACTTAAGAAAATTTGACTACTGGTTAGATACTGATTCACCCCCCCCTCTCAGTATCTGTGGGAACCCTAACAATTGGTATCAGAGCTTGGTCCTCTATTTTTAGAAGCCTAACAGCTTGAGGAAGATCTTGACACCGGTAAAGATGGAAAATCTGATGAAGCAACTTGAAGGAGCTCTTACTGACTATGATTGAGAGAAGTTGAAAAATATCAAATTAGAAGATGATTTAAGAGCAGCTCAGGATATCATTCAGGCACTTCAAGAAAATCTTACTGTTACAAGAAATAAGAGAAGAGAAATTTGTGAAAAATTGCAAAATGAGAATGATGAAAAGGAATCACTTAATGATATGATAAGCAAGTTGAAACAAGAGATTGTGACAACAAAAAATGAAATGCAGGATATGACTATGAGATTTTGCAAAGAGATCGAGGACAGAAAGAAGAATCAAGAAGAATTGACCAGAAGACTAAGTGATGCAGCAAATGAGAACACAAGACTTAGCTATGAAAATAACATGTTGAAGACAGATCTGATGCATACTCAGAATGACTCAAATGAACTAATGAGACAAAAAGAAATCTTGGAAAGGGAATTGGAAACTGCAAATCAACATAAAGAAAAATTCAAGAAAAGCTCAGAAGAACTTGGTACCTTATTGAAGAATCAAAAACCCAAAGGTGACACTTCTGGAATTGGATTTGAAGTTGGAAAAAGTTTCGGTACTGCAAATACTCAAGATCACAGCAAACCGGTAAGACCACCTAATACTTATAAATTCAATGGAAAATGCTTTAACTGTAATAAATATGGTCATAGGGCAAATGAATGTAGATCTAGGAATTATTAGAATATCAATCCTCCCACAGGTCAATGCTCCAAATGCAACAAAGTTGGTCATAACTCTAAAAACTGCAGAATGAATGTAAGATGTTATGTTTGTGGAAGATTTGGACATCTATCAAATCAATGCAGAACACAAACCGGCATAGGTTATGGGAAAGCTATTCAAAAAAATAATGTAACTTGTTATGCATGTAACAAGATTGGGCATATTGCTAAATTTTGTAGAAGTAAAGGTACACCAGTAGACAACAAAAGTGCTAGCTTGAAAGGTAAAGAAAAAGTTGAAGAGGTTAAGCAAGAATTCTCAAAGCAATGGATTAAAAAAGTTGATCTAAATATTGGGAATACTCTTCCACTGGTAGAACCAACAAATGCTCCACCGGCAGGACAAAGTGATGCTCCACCGGCAGGACAAAGCAGTGCTCCACCGGTAGGAAGTTCTTCATCTAATTGAAGAAAATTGTCTTGAGGGTTTGGCAATCTAATGACACATGTGCTATTATTCCCTCGGTTAGAGAAAAGAAGTTGAAAATCACTTATTACTGACAAATAAAGTTAAGTGAATACATAACCGACATGCAATTAATGTGGTAGGTAGCGAAAAGGACTTTATAAAATAAGGTTTTGGCTCCATTTCATTTCACCGTGATTTCAAACTTTCAGAGCGTGCGAAGATTTTTGAGCTAAGGCATTTCGAGCAAGAAGCAAGCACACTCCAGGCAATCATTCATCCAAGATAGAAAAAGGTATTTTATCATGGCATCCACCTCTGCAATTGAATACATAGTGAACCCTACTATTGTGGAAGTAATTAAAAGACCTAGGCCTATATTTCAGTTGGTCCCTGAAATAGCAAAGAAGGATGATACCTTAGGTGCATTCTCTCAAATCACTAAAGGTGTTGTATATGCTGAAGACCCTAGAATGTATAGTCACTGCAATATTGAAGAGCTAGGAGATGAGGAAATCAAAACCATGTACAAAACTGAGATATGTGATGATACCGGCAATATCTAAGCTAAACACAAAATCATTGAAACCCTAGGATTCACAGAAATCCTTAATATTCCTGAATTTCCTAAGGATGTGATTAGGATAGTGTTAAGCAGAGTTCATGGAGAATTTTTCTAGTTAGATGCAATTCATAAGATCACCAAGCAAGTCGTAAAGGCTGTCACAAGGTTACCAGCCACCGGTAAAAGACCAAACAAAAACAAGAAAGTTTCAAATGATTTAGTCATTGACCTAACAGGTGCAACATCTGATAAAAGATCTTTAAGGGTAAATGATGTAAAGGATACAAATGTGAGATTCATAAGCATGATATTAGGTTACAAAGCCACTCATGCAAATAGACTAAACTCAGTTTCAAGTTTATGCATTAAGAGTGCTTATGACATAATAACCAACAATGCAAAAATTGACATCTATGAATGGCTAAAGGATGAACTGATAGACAACCTTGGAAAGATAAAGAAGGATAAGAAAGGAACCTTAAGATTTGGAAATCTGTTAGTGTGTCTAATGCTTCATATAACAAAACAAGTTCCTGGTATAGGATATAAAGAATTCGGATATGACATACCAGTAGGAAAGCAACTGACAGAACTGTTCAATATCATGGGTGAGAATAAGGAAAACAACATTCATGACTTTTTCCAAGCACTGAAGATGAAAATGAAGAAAAGGACAAGGTTATTTCAGGAAATTGTAGATAAATACAAAGATGATATATGCTTTATTATCAAAAAGGTTGAAATATGGATGGAAGCAGTCATCCCTAGGACAATCTGGGTAACAGAAATGGGCTATGAAACAGATGACCACATAGTTGAAACTTATGCCAAAGCACTTCTGGAAGCCCCCAATGAACCTAAGGAGGAAGCATTTGGTAGTGCTGAAACAATAGAAAAACAAATACAATCCAAGAAAAGAGTGAAGAAGGTAGAACCTTTTGTGAGAAAAGGATCCAGACAAGCAAAAGCCATTAAGGAAGATGTATTAACGAAAACCAGCATAACTGAAGATGAGTTGGCAGCCCCACAACCTGAAGCTCATCTATCACCGGTAGATACTTCTTCAGAAGGAGACATACCAGCAACCTTTAAAAGAGTTGTTAGGAAAAGAGATCCCTCACCAGCAACCACTCCTTCACCTAGAAGGACAAGGCAAAAGCAACAAGCTGTGAGATCTTCAGTCAGAAAGGTCACACCTAAAAAGAAGCTAACTCCAAAGAAAAAGAAAAAGGCAAAAACTGACTTGACACCTCTAGACATTTTGTTAAATGAGATCACAGAGGAAGGAAAACTGAAGAACATAGGGAAAATTTATGACACCCTATCGGATGATGAGAAAGGGCAAGTTGAGGAGAGTGTAATACTACACATGGACATGTTTAAAAAGTTTTTGATGGAAGTCATAAATGAAATTCCTGATGACTATACAAAAGACTTGAGGCCAGAAGGCAAGGAGTAATTGAACTGGACAAGAAAATAAAAATAGAAAAACTACTTGTTGTGTATCCGGTAAACTCCCCAAAAGAAATTGATGATCTGATAGCTCAGGCCAACCGGATAATTTTTTCCACTGCACACCGGCATATTTCACTGATGGCAAGTAGAGTTACAGAGGTTTCAGAGGAAACAAAAGATGGTTGGGACATATTTTTGGTTGAAAAAGAGAAACAAGAAGAATATAGGAATCCCAAGCCTATTAAGGTATATCAAAAGGATAAGGACAAAGGGAAAGGGAAAATTAGTGGACCTCCAAGCATAAAGGTTAAAGATAACCTACCTCCACCTGTAAAAATTGCAATCCCTGAAAACCAACTGGCAGCTGAAAGCATGGATGCAGAGGATAGCAATACAAATCCTGAAGTCCTATTCACTGTAAATGTTGATACCCAAAAGATCAACATAACAGTTGATAAAGACCCACGTGAAAAATCAGATATGGCTAAAGAGCCTCTGGTAACAGGAAATACAGAGCAACCGACAGCGGATACAGGGAAAAAGATGGAATTTGAAGCACAAATAGAGAAACCGACAGAGCTAAAGGCTCCAGAACAGATGCCACCAGTAAGCAATGAAGCAGGAAAACCAGTGCTAAAGGAAATGTAGACACAAACTGACCCTGCCAGAGGTCAATACAAGCATGGTCACTTCCACCGGTACTCAGTTTGTTGGGTCACCATCAAAGTCAACAAATGTGACTGAGGTATTACTTGAATCCATCAAGAAAATAATTGACTATAGTTCACAAGCTTACAAAGCAATAAATGATTCAATACCAATTTTGAAAACAATGGCTCCTGATTGTAATATAGATAATAAATATTCTTTAGAACAGATGGAAACATTATGTAAATACATTTCTGGAAATATTGAGAAAATAAAGGTAGAATCTATAAAGGACATTGTAGAAAAGGAGAAACAGAAATTCTTTGAGGAAGAAATTAAGAAGTGTAACAAAGACTTTGACACACTTCTACCGGAACTGTGTAGTTTGTTAAAAGAGTACAAAAACCTGTACAAAGACACATGCAAAACAAACTTCCTGACTGTAGATATAGACAAGAAAATAAGCAAGACACAGGAAGAGATAAACAAGCTTGCAGACAATTTTTTCAATTCACCGGATTCACTATGTGTTTTTGAAGAGAAGTTAGCAAATTTTGAGGCAGAATTACTTAAACAGGAGAAAGAGAAAGAGACAATAATAAATAAGGCAAAACACTTGAGATCTAAACTGAGTCCAAGATTGGACTATCTAGCATCTCTACGGAAGGAAATCTTAGAGGCATTAACACCGGGAAGTAAAACACCGGCAGAGAAATTGCAACATCTTACCGACACTGTGAAGAGAACTGAAACAACAATAAAAGATAGCAAAAAGTTTATGGATAGTATAAACTTAATTTTGGGCAATCTTTTTCAGATAATAACTACCCAACTACAAGGTTGAAGATATGGACCGGTATAACTACAAACTCTACTAACATCTTGACAACCTTTGTCATTGATGCCAAAGGGGGAGTAGTAGGATGAGAAAATTCAAAGACAGGAATCATATGCTCTGGGGGAGCCCCTCATATTTTTTGGTAAATTTTTTTTTGGTCTACACATTTTTGGACACCTTTTTGAAATTTCTCATGAGTGTTGCCATCAATGCCAAAGGGGGAGATTGTTGGCATATGGACACTCCAATGTGACATTGTGTGTGATTGAAGGTTTTGTCATTGATGGCAACCTTGCAATCCTATGGCACCGGCAAGACATTCTACTGGCAAAGCATTATTCAAGCAAGACAGTGCACCAGCATCAACAAGACCACTCTACACCGGCACCGACACAGAAGAAAAGATGTATACCGGCACAGAGGCCAGCATGATTTTTGATATGTAATATTTTGTTTATTATTGTAAGCCGACTTGGCAAATTGTAAAATGACTCTTGTATATAAAGGAGATCATTATAGAAATTTGTAGGGTAAGTAAGCGAGCATAAAGAAAATTATTAGGCAGACCTAATGTGCGAATTATAGGTCAAGGGTATATGTAAAGAACAGAGCAAGAACCGGTACTGAATCTGGCATTGGAGATGCTATTATAAAGTAGTACAGAATATTGGATTAGTATAATCCTCATTGTAAGTCAGTGTGACTTCTCACTGAGCAGTGTGCTCTAGGCAATTGGCATTCCTGCATGTATAGGCCCCTATTGTAAGTAACATTCTCTTATTGGCCAGTAAGTGAATATTGTGGGTCACAAATCCCACCGAGGTTTTTCCCACACCGGGTTTCCTCGTTAAACATCTTGTGTTATGGTGTTCTTTTCATGTGGATATTTTTTATTCTGTTTATTACATTAATTCTTGCATACCGGTACACTGCTACTTTATGTTCTGTATGTTTTAACTTCAGAAAATTTGACTATCGGTCAGATACTGATTCACCCCCCCCTCTCAGTATCTGTGGGAACCCTAACTGTTAAGAACATTACAAAGGGCCTTGACCAAGGGAACAATAATGTTAGATAAATTATTACCTCGTAAACACTTTTAAAAATTAGGAAGGAAGGGTTGAAGGGAAGATATGAACACGTGGGAATCTTGAAACCTCATCCATGTTGGCATTTTTTATGTTTATGTTGTGATTGTCATTCATGGACACACACTTGCATTGAGATCCCCTTTATATGTATGAGCTTAAGCTCAACTGGTATTTGATCCAACCGGAATGTTGTATTATAGTCTTTAGACTATTGGTGTTTTGCAAAATGTGTTTATCGGTCTGAAGTGGCATGTCGACCCCAAGCGGTTCGTGGATCCCAAGCGGTATGAGGGATTAAAGCGGCAAAACACATTTTTACCAGTCTTCATTTTTGACAAACCGGCAATCGGTATTTTGTATGAACCGGTAATACTCTGTCATCAGTTACCAACCGACATTTTTGTGATGAGTTACCATCCACCGATTATTTGACGGTGCCAACACTCTAGTGGTGCTTTTTGTGTTGTGTTACCTAGTATGTCCAGGTTCATTGAACCTAGGGAATTGGATTGTAAACCTATTGGACCGACATGAAATCAGATTCCTTTAAAAGGACATCATGTCTAGGGTTTTAGGTTGTTGTAAGGTTTTATGTTGTTGCAAGGGTTTAAGGTGGTTGATGAGTTTTTGTGAGAGCGATCTTATCTGAGAAGATCAAGTCTGTGAGGTGTAACAGAGTGAGAGCTATAGAAGACTGAAGTAATGTTGGAATGCATTAGGCATGAGCTATACTGGATCTAACCAAGCAATCTGTACTATTTGATAGATCATATACTTGTTGATTACTCACCTCTTTGACAAGTCTGAAGCCCTTAACCGGGTAGGCTCAGAGTAGCCTTTGTAAAATCCTCTAACAAGGTGGTTCATCTCTATGAATCTAAAATCCTCTAGCAAGGTAGTTGTAAGGAAGTAAAGTAGCGGAAACAACTTCCTACACTAACCTTGAGAGGAGGGTAATGCAAAACTTTTTCAGATCATTACAACAGTTACAGAAAATAGAAATAGATATAATAGCAATCATACCACAACACAATGATTTACATGGGGAAAACCCTTTCGGGAGAAAAACCCCACCCTCCAAAAGCAGCTCTATATTTTATTCAGCAATCAAAAACAGATTACAAAATACTTGCAGAGCAAGCTCTTCGCAGGAGTAGCACTAATCAGAGATTCAGAGGCAACTCAATAGCCATAGGACTCTTACACACAACCTCTATCTCACACACCTCATAAATAGGAGATACAATACAAGAAACCGTCAAACGGTATTACAAAACCATGGGCTAAAACCACCCAATAAGGTGTAGCCGACCTTATCTCCCTTCTATGACATGTTAAAGCACACATCAACATGTGTCACTCCCTTTTACAGCTCATTTATGTATTCGATACAAATTATTTTTCCTATTTCAGGAGTACAAACTTCCGGAGGCCATAACTTGAGAACCGGGTGTCCGATTGACGAACCGTTTGAAGCGCCGGAAAGCTCGCGAAGTGCTCTATCACCTCGTAACCGGCTTCGCCGGTTACGGCAACTTTTCAGGGCGTTTCAGAGCCTCTAAAGTCCCCAAAATTAAGTTTAAACATTTTATTGCACCCCTCCAAGACGAAAACTTTAATATCTTCAAAACTAGCTGTGACCTTGCGACGAAACTTTACCGAAATGCTTATCTAGCCAACCAGAAGCTTCAGGGAGAGTTTCACACCATTTCGTGCTCAAATAAAAACTTACTATAAATAGTAACCTCGCATAAATGCAAGGTTGAGACACCATTTTTCCCAACAAATCTCCCACTTGTCGAACACCTTGCATGAGCGGAAGGGAATGTCAACACAATGACTCAATTGCTAGGGGCCATAAGGCCCATAGACTCTGAACACCATCTGAAATTCTCTGTGCTCACAGCCTTAGTTAAAGCATCTGCAACATTCATCAAAGTGTCCACCTTAACCAGCTTCACCCTACCATCTTCGACCATATCTCTAACAAAATGATACTGAACATCAATATGTTTGGTCCGGGCATGAAATGTCGGGTTCTTAGCTAGGCTAATTGCACTCTGACTGTCACAGTAAACTGTCACTGTACCTTGTTTTATTCCAATATCCGAACACAGTCTCTTAAGCCAAATGGCCTCTTTACAAGCATGAGTAGCTGCCATATACTCTGCTTCAGTAGTGGATAAAGCAACCACAGCCTGTCGCTTACTCATCCAACTAATTGCAACACCAAACAAAGTAAACACATAAGCACTGGTGGATCTTCTGCTATCAATATCACCTGCCCAATCTGAATCTACATAACCATGGATATCAAGGGAAGTCATGTCTCCAACTGAATTACCATGATAACATAAAGAATACTCTGAAGTACCCTTCAAATATCTGAAGACTCTTTTGACTGCATCCCAATGAACTCTACCAGGATTAGACATATATCTAGAAAGTACTCCCACTGCTTGGGCAATGTCTGGTCTAGTACAGACCATAGCATACATCAAGCTTCCAACTGCACTCTGGTAAGGCACTCTGCTCATGTCTTCCATCTCCAATGGGGATGTAGGACAATCTGAAACAGATAGTTTCGTTCCAACTGTAAAAGGAACACTCAATGGTCTACAATTCTGCATGTTGAACCTCTGTAACACTGAATTCACATACTTACTCTGGCCTAGCCATAGCTTTCTGTTCGCCCTATCTCTTCTAATTTCCATCCCAAGAATGTGCTTTGCTGCACCAAGATCTTTCATTTCAAATTTAGCAGCGAGCTGAGACTTCAGTTCTGAAATCATACCTTTCCCTTTACCAATGAATAACATATCATCAACATACAATGCAATGAATAAGAAATGATCACCATAAGATTTATAATAAACACAGTGATCTGATTTAGAACGTTCAAATCCCAAACTCAACACATATGTATCAAATTTCTGGTACCACATCCTAGGACTTTGTTTGAGGCCATACAAAGATTTCTTCAATTTACAGACCAAATTACTTTTGCCTTTCACCACATAGTGCTCCGGCTGTGTCATATAAATATCTTCCTCCAAATCACCATGAAGGAAAGCAGTTTTCACATCCATTTGCTCAACCTCTAAATCATAAGCAGTAGCAATAGAAAGAAAAAATCTAATGGACGTCATTTTTGCAACAGGAGAAAATATCTCACCGTAATCAACACCCTCAACCTGAGAGTAGCCTTTTGCAACCAACCTTGCTTTATACTTTTCAATGCTTCCATCTGAACCAATCTTTTTCTTGAACACCCATTTACAACCAACAGGTTTTCGTCCTTTAGGCAATGGTACAAGATCCCATGTATCATTCTTTTTCAAAGCTGCCATTTCTTCCTCCATAGCAATCTTCCAGGATTCTGCATCATTCATACCTAATGCCTCTTCTACAGATTTTGGTTCATCCACACTAGTATTCAGAGCAAAAATACATCTCCAATCATCAGGTGAATACCTTTCAGGTGGTTGTCTATGTCTTGTAGACCTTCGAACAAGCTGAGTTGGAGGTTCTTCCTCCTCTTCTGAAGATTCAGAGCTAGACGAGCTCTCCTCAAATTCTTGCCTATCTAGGGGTCTCGATTCAACTCTTTCAGGTGTAGAAGGAAGTTGAATCACATCTTCTTTTTTAGTCTGTTCTGGCTGCAGTGTAACAGAAGGAGACTTAATTTCTCTAAAAATAACACTTCTACTGTGAATTACCTTTTGTGCAACAGGGTCCCAAAGCTTGTATCCTTTCACACCATAACTATACCCGATGAAGATACATTTCACAGCCTTGTTCTCCAACTTTGTTCGCTTCTCCTTTGGCACATGTGCATATGCCTCGCAACCAAAAACTCTAAGATGTCTCAATGAAGGCTTGTGACCTGACCATGCTTCCATAGGCGTTTTATCAACAAGAGCTGATGTAGGAGACCTGTTAATCAGGTAGCAAGCAGTGGCAACAGCTTTTGCCCAAAACTTTTGTTCAAGACCAGCACCACTCAACATACTCCTAGCCTTTTCCATCAGTGTCCTGTTCATTCTTTCTGCAACTCCATTCTGCTGTGGAGAATACGGAGTTGTCTTCTGCCTGTTAATTCCACAGTCTTTACAGAATCTATCAAAATCATTAGAGCAAAACTCACCGCCATTATCAGTTCTCAAACATTTTATTTTATTTCCAGTCTGCAACTCAACCATTGCTTTAAATTCTTTAAAACGACTAAAAACTTCAGATTTACTCTTTAGAAAATATACCCATGTCCTTCTACTAAAATCATCAATAAATGAAACATAATATGTGGATTTTCCAATCGAAGAGACATCTACTGGACCAAACACATCAGAATGGATAAGATCCAAAACACCACAAGTTTTATGAGAACTCGAGTAAAACTGAACGCGGTTTTGTTTTCCATAAATGCAATGCTCACAGAAATCAAAGTCAAGGTTACAGTCATTCAAACCTTCAACAAGGTTTTTATTTTTCAAGGTCCTTAGACCCTTTTCTCCAATGTGGCCAAGTCTCTGGTGCCATAACATAGTCTTCTCTGCAGGTAACTTTGCTTCAGATGAAAGTGCACCCTTAGGTACCCAAAAACCATTTCCATCTGCTGAAGGTGAAACCTTCAAATCTTCCAGTGAGGTATCCACAGATTTACTTTTTACAGAAGTGCTATTACACTCAACAGTGTATGCTTCAAGCTTATACAAAGTGCCAAACCTGACACCTCTAGCAACTACCATAGCACCCTTAATCATCTTACATCCTGTTTCAGAAAAGACTACCTGCACACCTGCATCTATTAGTTTGCTCACAGATAACAGGTTTCGTTTTAATCCAGGGATATGCAACACACCATTAATCCTTTTTATTCTACCATCAGAAAACCTGATTCTAACTTTACCTCGACCAACAATGTCTAAATGTGAATCATCACCCAAGTACACCTTACCTCCATTAAATCCTTCATATTCAGAAAACCAATCTCTATTGGAAGTCATATGAAAAGATGCACCTGAGTCAATTAGCCAGGCATCATTACCTGCATGAGTCGCCAAAGCCGCAATAAATGCATCGCCATCTTCCTTGTCGGACTCAGAATCAGAATCGAACTTTTTCTTTTTCTTCTTCTTTTCTTCTTTGCAGTCCTTACGGATGTGACCCGATTTACCGCAATTCCAGCAAATGACTTTGGACTTTCCAGGAGATTTCGATCTCCCTTTGGATTTGGACTTGCCGCGCTTCTCATTCTTCTTGCCTTTCTCCTTAGGTCTTCCACGAACGGTTAGGGCTTCCTTTGAACTGATGGATACCTTCCTTCGCGTCTCTTCACCGAGTAGGGCACCCACCACGTCTTCAGATTTCAAAACAACAGAAGTACTACCGATAGCCATAACAAGAGAATCCCACGAATCAGGCAAAGAACAAAGCAAGATCTGACATTTCTCCTCCTCATCCATCTTAACACCGACGGATACTAATTGAGCCACAATCATATTGAATGCTTCTAGGTGGTCTGCAATTCGTCCACCCTCTTCCATCTTCAAGGAATACAATTTCTTTCTTAAGAAAATTTGATTTAATAAAGATTTCACTTGATACATCTCACCAAGCTTAGTCCATAGCTTCTTTACAGAGTTCTCTTCATGGACATTGATTAGAACAGAGTCTGCCAGGCACAGTCTGATTAGACCCTTGGCTTTTCGGTCCATAACATCATACTGAGCTGCCGCAGTAGGATCTGAGGGCCTTTGGACATTCGCATCAACAGCATCCCAAAGATCTCGATCTATTAGCAGATCTCCCATCTTCAGCTTCCACATCTCAAAATTAGTTCCATTAAATTTCTCCACCTCTATTCTCCCTGACGAACTCGCCATCTGAATATTCCTGCAACAGGATCAAAAAGTGTCTTCTGCACAAGCTCCCACTCAAATCTGGATTAGTTCAAAAAACCCAACTGCCCACAATTGAAACCAAAGGTGATCAGGCTCTGATACCACTTGTAAGGAAGTAAAGTAGCGGAAACAACTTCCTACACTAACCTTGAGAGGAGGGTAATGCAAAACTTTTTCAGATCGTTACAACAGTTACAGAAAATAGAAATAGATATAATAGCAATCATACCACAACACAATGATTTACGTGGGGAAAACCCTTTCGGGAGAAAAACCCCACCCTCCAAAAGCAGCTCTATATTTTATTCAGCAATCAAAAACAGATTACAAAATACTTGCAGAGCAAGCTCTTTGCAGGAGTAGCACTAATCAGAGATTCAGAGGCAACTCAATAGCCATAGGACTCTTACACACAACCTCTATCTCACACACCTCATAAATAGGAGATACAATACAAGAAACCGTCAAACGGTATTACAAAACCATGGGCTAAAACCACCCAATAAGGTGTAGCCGACCTTATCTCCCTTCTATGACATGTTAAAGCACACATCAACATGTGTCACTCCCTTTTACAGCTCATTTATGTATTCGATACAAATTATTTTTCCTATTTCAGGAGTACAAACTTCCGGAGGCCATAACTTGAGAACCGGGTGTCCGATTGACGAACCGTTTGAAGCGCCGGAAAGCTCGCGAAGTGCTCTATCACCTCGTAACCGGCTTCGCCGGTTACGGCAACTTTTTAGGGCGTTTCGGAGCCTCTAAAGTCCCCAAAATTAAGTTTAAACATTTTATTGCACCCCTCCAAGACGAAAACTTTAATATCTTCAAAACTAGCTGTGACCTTGCGACGAAACTTTACCGGAATGCTTATCTAGCCAACCAGAAGCTTCAGGGAGAGTTTCACACCATTTCGTGCTCAAATAAAAACTTACTATAAATAGTAACCTCGCATAAATGCAAGGTTGAGACACCATTTTTCCCAACAGTAGTCCTTGATTGGATTTATCTCCTAACAGAGATTGAGATTCCTAACAGGATCTGTTCTGGTAAAGAACATTGTAAGACCTTAACCGGTTTGACCTTAACTGGTTTGGTTCCTATTCTGCAGATAGTTACTTGTGAGTTTCATCTCATCGTGGTTTTTCCCATTTGGGTTTCCATGTCAAATATCTTGTGTTATGGTGGTATTGCTTTTGTGGGTGAATATCTTATTTGCATTTTGGTTTGCATGTGTGTTAACCAGTTTGTCTATTAAACTATTTTACCGGTTTACTGTTAGTCTTGCAAAGTGTTTAAGTGCAAAGATTTTTGGCATACTAATTCATCTCCCCCCCCCTCTTAGTATTCATCAATTGGTATCAGAGCCTACCTTTCTATAAGTTTAACCACTTGGAAAGAGATACGGGGGAATACACATTGAGAGAACTTACTCATCGGCTCACTCAGTCTGAGCAAGCCTATGATGATCTTATGGTCAAATACAAGGCGTCTCAAGAAAAAAGGAGAGAACATGCAGAAAAGCTGATGGAGCTATTTGAAAATAGCTCTTCAGATGAAGTGGACATGGAAGCCCTAATTGCATAAGTAAATAATTTGAATGAATCAAACTCCAACCTAAGAAAGGAATTGGAAGGACTGACTATCTGGATGTGTCAAGAGCTTGAGAACCAGAGGAATGCTGAAGATCTAGTGAAGGATAGAGATCATGAGATCTCCAAGTTGAAACAAGAGATCAATGCACTTACTGCTCACCTTCATGAGAGCAGAATGGAAAAAGAAGGAGTGCAAGGAGAACTGAACAGTGCCATCTCTGAGAATGAAAACCTGATGGAAACAAATGCTTCTATTTCCAAAGAACTCTCTGAGTCAAAGGAAATACTTGCTAAGTTCAACAAGAGCACTGTCAAGCTAGAGAAAAAACTTAAATATGCTAAACCGGTCAAGAATACTGATGGACTTGGCTATTCCGGTTATGAGGAAGGTGAGACCTCTGGTACAAATGCTAGAGCATCAAAGAAACAACCAACATCAAAGGATAAAGGTAAGAAAAAGTTTAAACCCATTTGCTTTAACTGTCTTAAAGAAGGACATACTACCAATGTGTGTAGGAGTAAGGCTTACAAAAAATTTCCTTATTTTCTAAATGATAAGCCTAGATCCTATAAATTCAATGGTAACTGCTATGCATGCAACAAGTTTGGGCATAGAGCATCTGAATGCAGGTCTGTTATGAATAACACTGGAAGATATCCTCAAAGGACCCAAGCAGTTGGTCCTGAACCTTTTGTGAACCGGAATCACAACTGGTTTAATGCCTTCAATCATCAGCCAAGAAGCGGTGGCTATCAAGCAACAATTGGATGGAGAGTAAACTATTGGATTTGTCATGGTCATGGTCACACTGCTGCAACATGTAGAAGGAAGAATGGGAACATGAACAATGGACCCTGGAGAGCACCTGGATTGGTTTGCTATCACTGCAACAAATCGGGTCACATTGCCAGATTTTGTAGATCAAGAAAGAGTATATCAGATGATATACTGGTCACTCCGGAAGGAAACATTGATGTTGACACTATTCAAGCGGATATGAACAAAATCTAGAAGAAGAAACCAGTGGTGTTACTAGAGGAACTGGTTTCTGCACCTAGTGTGGAAATTATGGAACCGACAAACTAAGCTTCAGAAAAGCTTAGGGGGAGCAAACGGCAAAATGTTTCGAACCCCTGATTGACACCAGTTAAAGACCTTAATCGGTATGTGATACCTGTTATTTGGTAGAAGACTGGAAATGGTAAAAGGAAAATTAGGGTTTATGCCCTAATAATGGAACATTTATTGCGGTAGGTGAGGAATATGTTTAAAAGGATTTTTTCAAATCATTTCTCACTATCAGTTTTTGAATGAAGAAAAGTTTTCCAAAGAGCATAGCGAAGAAAAGGTGATTTGTGCTGAGATTTTGAAAATTGAGAAACCGCGAAGGAGATTCAAATTCAAATTGCAAATGGTCAAGTGAAGAACGCAAAGCAGTGATTCTGCAACCGATGGAGTGTGAGGTGAAGGAGAACCTGAAAGCCCTAAATTCACGTGTTTCAAGAGGTATTTCTTGAGTTCTTAAGTTTCTATCATGGCTGCCGCATCTCATACCAATTCTAGTGCATCTATCGAGTCTGCAAGTTTTATTCAATGCAAGTCTAAGTATAATGCCCTATCTCAAGTTCCAGCTGGTGTGATAGTAGAAGAGGGAATCTCAGATTACATAGACTATAAAATAGAAGACCTAGGGTCTCTAGCAATTCACTCGTAGCTAGGTTTGTTTTGTGGACAAGATAAAAAGATCAAACCAGAGTATAGTATCTTGGAGAAGAAGAAGCTCCACAATGTTGTTTACTTCCTAGAAGATTTCACAGAGGATCATATAAAAATCATTCTGAGCAGAGTCCATGGTGACAAGATGTACCTAGAGAGAACGCATGATATTACACCACAGGCAATTCATGTCGTCACCGGTTTCTGCAATACAGGGGAAGTGCCAGCCCTAAGGACGGTAAGCAAAACTGAAATGTCCAAGCTCACCGGTTCAGTGAGTGACTCACGAGGTATGACCGTCAATTCTATCAAGGACGATCTGGTGAAATTTGCATGTATGATGATTGGATACAGGACGTTCTCAGCCAGCAGAATTAACTCTGTATCTGCTGCAACGGTAAATGCCTCTTACCAGATGATCAAGGAGGATGCATCATTTGACCTATGCACCGGTATGCAAAGGCAACTCCTATTGAATCTGAAGTCGATCAAACAGCATAATGCACTGAGGTTCAAGTTTGGACAACTATTGGTTGGGTTGTTCTTTTACTTTCAAGGATACTTCCTAGGAGTGGGAGGCATTCAGTGGTCAGCATACCAATCGGTTACCAAACAAATAAAGGAAAGTTTGCAAGCAGTGGGAACCAGTTACCCTGAAGTTCTGAACAAGTATTTTGATGAGTTCAAATAGAAAATGAGCCAAAGAATGAGAATATCAGGTGACATCATCAAGAAATATGAAGACGATATCTGTTTCACCATCAAGGTGGATCAATGCATAATGGAGGTTGTTGAGCCTAGAGTGGAAGAAGTGGAGCCTATGGGCTATGAGGTGATGTATGATATGCTGGAAGGGCATGCCTCTACCCTTATTGCCTCACCGCTTGATCCTAAGGCAAAGAGAACTGACACCTACCTAGAAAGGATAACATCGGTTGAGGAACCACCAGCAAAGAAAGGAAAAGAGCCTTTAGTGAAGAAGGGAAAAGAAGTGCCATCCGCATCTGCACGGATTACAATAGCAAGTCCAAAAGTGACCAAACGGTCACCGGCCAAGAAGAAACTAGAAGCAGCACCGACTAAAGTCTTCGAGAGGAAAAGGAAGACAAAAAGAAATACACCGGACTCAAAGGAAACTATGTCTGAGGAGCAGCCCAAGAAGGCAAGACAGACAAGAAAGAAGACAAAGAATGAACCGACATCATCTGCACCAGTAAATATAGATATCTCTTCCTATAAACCTTTGACACATTGTCAAAGAACAATAAAGAATATTAGGAGAAAATTGCTACATGATTTAATTGAGTATTTTGATGACTTTAATGATGATGAAAAGGAAGCGATTGAAAAGGAAATAATTCGGTATTTATGTGTTAATGATCGGTCGCCTTCAGAAATTAGATCTGAAACACCAAATTCTTTGTATAAGTCCTTAGACAATAAATGATGCATTGCCATAGAGTAGGAATAGGAAATGAGAGAAAAAGTTTTTGCTGAACATTTTCTTGATGTATCAAATTCAAAACTATTTGATGTAATGAACAAATACAAAGGTCTTTTCTTCATGAGAAGAAGAAGACTCTTGTTACTGTAAGGGAAGGGTAAAGAAGTGCTCAAGAATACACACACCCGTGCTCTAGAAGCTCTGAAGATGCATCGAGTGGCTGAAGCCAACCGACAAGCTGAGAAAGAGTCAGTTATATCCAAACCAGATGAAGTATTTGATGATGAAGGAAATCCAGTTGATGAACCGGTCGACACTATTGATTTTGCTGCCCTGGACGTAGAAGATGTTACTCAGGAAACACCATCTGAGGCAACAAGACAAGAGCAATAGGTTGAACAGGTTGATAAGAAAGCCGAGGACAGATAGGAAGTGGCAAAGGAACAGGCAGAGCAGAGGAAAAAGGATGAAGAAGAGAAGAAGAAGAAGGATGAATAAGAGAAGAAGAAAAAGGATGAAGAAGAGAAGAAGAAGAAAGTTGAAGAGGAGAAGAAGAAGAAGGATGAAGAAGAGAAAAAGAAACAAGAAGATGCAAGTAAGAAGAAAGAGGAAGAGGATGAGAAGAAGAGAAAGGAAGAGGAGAAGCGAAAGGAAGCAGAAAAGAAAAAGGCAGATGAAGATAAGGCAGAGGGGAAGAGGAAGGAAGATGAGAAAAAGAGAAGGAAGAGGAAGACAAGGAACAGGAGAAGAAGAAGGAAGAAGAAGAAAAGGAAGAGGAGAAGAGGAGAGAAGCGGAGAAGAAAAAGGCTGAGGAGGACAAAGAAGAGGAGAAGAGAAGAGAAGTGGAGAAGAAAAAAGTAGAAGAGGATAAGGAAAGAGAAGTGGCAAAGAGTGCCCAAATGGAGACTCCGAAGGCAACCGGTAGTCAAGCCAAACCGGCTGACCTCACCAGTCCTATTGACCTCTAGTCTACAAGTGAAACGGAGCTTGTTAGGGTTTCAAGCAGATCCGAAGCAAATATGAACTAACAATTATATGCAGATTTAAATACAAAAGATAAAGAAATAAAATAGGACACAGATAACACAGAGATTTAACGTGGTTCACCCAGAATGGGTTACGTCCACCATACACAGTCGTCCAATCTTTCTTATTATCCAGCAAAAATAGTACATCAACCTTACAATGCCTTAAGCATCCTAGCCGCTTATAACATGCATTTTTAGGGCAACAAACAAAGTCGGCCTTTTTTAGGGTTTTATTACAATGTCAGTTTTCATCAACAAAAACAGCAAAAAAAAAATTTCTCGGGGGCTGCCGCCCCCGAACCCCGGCAAGGATACGTGCTGAGTGTACAGTACTTTGCTGATCAGTCGCCACATTTCAACAGAGTTGATGCAGAGCATCAAAGTTGCCCAAGAACGGCTTGAAAACATTCAGAGGAAGAAGGAGCAGGATGTAATTCAAGCGGCTGTGGACACTCTTACCGGTTTAATACCCGGTACTAACCTTCCATGCACTGAATCATCACTGGCCAAACTAAAGCTCCTATGCACAGTAGTGGATGATCAGGTGCAAAGCCTAGAAGAGGCAGCAATGGAAAATGTCAAGAAGGAGCATCAGAAAGCTCTTAATATAGCTCTAGTGAAGAAGTTGAATGAGCTCCGGTCTGAACTGAAAAAAGAACAAAAGGATATAAGGGGCGCTTTGGATGAAGGGAATCTGCTACTCAGCAAGATCTGCCAACCCCATCTGTTCTATGACAATGTGCTAGCTCAGAAGCAAAAGCTTCAAACGGACTTACAGTCCTACATGAGCACATTCAAGCTGCCTTATGACTCCTTTACAACTTATGGACAAACTGTTCACCGGTTTCACATCTAGTCCACAAAAATGGAGCAAGAGATCAGCACCCTGTCTAGAGATTTGCAGGAGCTACAACTGGTTCTACTCCCATGTCTGCAAATTCTTCAGAAGTGCTATTTGAATCTGGATGCCTTAACAGTTACACAGGAGATGAGCACAATTGATGCCATGGAAGAACAGGTCTCCCAAATGCAGACAGAGAAAGAAGTAGCCACCTCCCTACTTGAGTCCTGGTCTTTATTGATGAAACGATTCTTCCAGGACTTTAAATCTGTTTTTGACAAGTATTATTCCTTATTGTCATAAAATTTTATTATTTTAATATCAAATGAAAACAGGGTTGTTTAGATGTACTTTGTCATTGTTGGCAAAGGGGGAGAAGAATTCTATTTGGGAGAAGTATAGGGGAGAAGTATCTGTAATTAAAATTTTGATATATGCTCTAAATATCTCAATGTTTATGCTCTATATGCAAAATTGTTATACATTGTATTGTTAAAGGGATAGTGTATATGCTTAGGGAGAACAATTTTGCTAATGGCATGATTTTGTTGTAAAACACTTAGATGTCAAAATTTTATTTTCTTAAGAGTTGCCATCAATGCTAAAGGGGGAGATTGTTGGCATTTTTTATGTTTATGTTGTGATTGTCATTGATGGACACACACTTGCATTGAGATCCCCTTTATATGTATGAGCTTAAGCTCAACCGGTATTTGTTCCAACCAGAATGTTGTATTATAGTCTTTAAACTATTGGTGTTTTGCAGAATGTGTTTACCGGTCTGAAGCGGCATGTCGACCCCAAGCAATTCGTGGATCCCAAGCGGTACAAGGGATTAAAGTGGCAAAACACATTTTTACCAGTATTCATTTTTGACAAACCAGCAACCTGTATTTTGTATGAACCGGTAATACTCTGTGATGAGTTACCAACCGGCATTTTGTGATGAGTTACCATCCACCAATTATTTGACGGTGCCGAGACTTTGGCGGTGCTTTTTGTGTTGTGTTACCTAGTATGTCCAGGTTCATTGAACCTAGGGAATTGGATTGTAAACCTATTGGACCAACATGAAATCAGATTCCTTTAAAAGGACATCATGTCTAGGGTTTTAGGTTGTTGTAAGGTTTTATGTTGTTGCAAGGGTTTAAGGTGGTTGATGAGTTTTTGTGAGAGTGATCTTATCTAAGAAGATCAAGTCTGTGAGGTGTAACAGAGTGAGAGTTATAGAAGACTGAAGTAATGTTGGATTGCATTAGGTATGAGCTATACTGGATCTAACCAAGCAATCTGTGCTATCTGATAGATCATATACTTGTTGATTACTCACCTCTTTGACAAGTCTGAAGCCCTTAACCAGGTAGGCTCAGAGTAGCCTTTGTAAAATCCTCTAACAAGGTGGTTCACCTCTGTGAATCTAAAATCCTCTAGCAAGGTTGTCCTTGATCGGACTTATCTCCTAACAGAGATTGAGATTCCTAATAGGATCTATTCTGGTAAAGAACATTGTAAGACCTTAACCGGTCTGACCTTAACTGGTCTGGTTCCTATTCTGCAGATAGTTACTTGTGAGTTTCATCCCACTGTGGTTTTTCCCATTTGGGTTTCCACGTCAAATATCTTGTGTTATGGTGGTATTGCTTTTGTGGGTGAATATCTTATTTGCATTTTGGTTTGCATGTGTGTTAACCGGTTTGTCTGTTAAACTATTTTACCGGTTTACTGTTAGTCTTGCAAAGTGTTTAAGTGCAAAGATTTTTGGCATACTAATTCACCCGCACCCCCCCCCTCTTAGTATTCATCAATCCATGCTTGGAATATGGCCCACGCACTCTCATACATAGAATATTGAATATTATATTATCTTTAGGGAAACTTCATAGTTATGTGTGGCAGAGCTGAAAAATAGTAATAGGTTGTGAGCTCCTAAGATATCTCTATGCTTCAACTAACGAACATTTCCAAGGTATATGAGTGCTAGGTGGACCACTCATACTTATAAGAGAGATTCTTACGGACCACTATTGATAAAATATTGATTAATAAAGATTGAATAAAAAACTATGTAATTAATTCCTTTAAAGAAATAAATTAACTTGAAACACTACAAATATACTGCCTACTTGAAAAGGATTGAACTAAGGAGCTCTATAATGAATGTATCCTAAGGCACAACACATGGTGAACATTTTGCAAGTGCAATTTTTAGGCACACTTATGTTGGAGTAGTATTGTGATGGGTGACCACTCAATAGGTCTTGATGTGCCACTATTGTGATAATTACCTACATGCAATGAGTGGAGTGAATAATTAATGCTCACAAAAGATGGATTTTGTAAACCACTAAGGGAGAAGACTTAGTAGTTGCACAACCTAGCTTTGAACTTCTCAAGATCTTATACATGGTACATCATTTTTTGTGAAAATTTAAGCACATCCCTTTAGGTGTGTTAAGAGATTAAATCCTATGTTTGAAGTTCTAGTTATCATTGATATAGCCACATTAGCTAGACCATTGTTTAGTTGTACAAAAACATCCATAGAAGAAGTTAGACCAAGCATCAAAGCACTTAATACTAATTGCCATTTGTGTCATCATATGATTGGCTATTTCTTTAATGCGATCCATAAAAATAAATATATTTTAACCATTTATTAGGGGCAAACATAATAGATATTAAGACAAATAACTTTACAAATAATAAATAACTTTATTTTTTAAATACATTGTTACATAAAAACATAAAAGGTGAGTAAGAACTGATAATATTTTTATAAATTTTTCATTATCTTTAAAATTTCATTTATTTATTTATGATATTCTAAACAATACTAACTTATCCACTTCGAATAAATAAATATAAGATATATTTCATAAAAATAATTATATAAATCTTAAACTGCTTAACTCTTTATCATATCCGAACTGTGGACTTACGCCAGAGATATTAAATAATACCGATATTTCCGATCAGAATAGAATAAATATAGGATAAATTTCATAAAAATAGTTCTGTGAATCTTAAACTTTTTAGGCGTTATACCACGTAAGCAGATACGTACTTTTCTATATAACTATTATTTTTTTCTAGAAGTATTTTAGTTTCGTTAACAGGTGGAAGTTGTTTACTTGTATAATTCAACCAGAGATTTTGTACAAATAATTTAACTATGCTTCTGAAGTTTTTCTGTAAAGTCTTCGCCCTCGGGTAGCTGTAAACGATGTCTTCGTGTGGAGAAATCAGAGGCGGGGCTGCCGGGAAAATTAAATTGAAGATATACATAAAAATCAATCCTATCTGGCTTCTTTTGCCTTGAATGTCACGCTAAATGATCTTATCCTTCACCCCTTCATCTGTGGGATCCATGGTCTTTGACTACCTAATTCTCCTTGTATAAATATCCTAAAGAATGTATTAATCAGGCTAATCAACGGTTTGGAGAATGGATGTGCGTGGAAGATAATAGAAAGCTCAAACTGGAGAGCCATGGAGTGTATTGGAACTATATGACATAGATGTGACCAAGTGCAGTTTTGTAGAATCAAATCCGTGTGAAGTGGAAATTTAGCTATGACGAGAAGACAAATGTTTATGGAGAAGATGGAGAATTCTACTGTAATATTATCTGCAGATGACGGAAGCAATGTGAATTCCATTCTCCCGCTGAAAGTACTGAGTTTTGCAGATAACACCAGTAGTAGTAACGCGAACGGGAACTTTAACGGCGCCTATACTATGCAGTTCCATCCCACCGTAGGGATAATCATCCTCGTGCTGCTAAGCCTCCTCACTGGTATGAGTTTTTTCTCCTTCTTCATACGCCGCCGGCTGAATAGCCGGGAAAACAGAAGAGGTTTCAGAGTAGCCGGCGTGGGTAATGGAAACACCGTTGAGGAGGCCCAGGGACTGGAGCGATCGGTCATTGAGAGCTTTCCTGTTTTCAACTACAATCTGGTGAAGGGTCTCAAAGTACAGGCGAAGGGCTCCGAGTGTGCGGTATGCCTCACCGACTTCGAGGACCACGAGATGCTGAGGTTGCTTCCCAAATGTAGGCATGCTTTTCATCCAGAGTGCATCGATACGTGGCTCTGCACCAACACAACCTGTCCCCTTTGCCGGACGTGCCTTATGTCCGCTGGTACTGGTGACTCCAACGACAGGAGTACCGACTTCGGTGTTGTTGAACCGCAGCCGTCTTCTGAACAGCTCAGGACCGTTCGGGACAACGGAGGCAGAGTCAGCGGACATGGAAGCGTGCTGGGAGATTTATCAAAAGACGAGGCAATGAGCGAAGGTGTGGGCTACGATTCGATGGGACACTCATTGATTATGGTGCAGACGGAGTTGAAGCAGAGTAGGGAATGGTATATCGTCACGGCGGACGGTCTCACGCCCGGATTGTACAGTAGCTTTGCGGGCAAGCATCAGCCATCCAGATCTTTTGCCCCGCCCGCGTGCTCTAAGCCTGGCGGTTCTGCGGAGAACAGATCGAAATCGGAAAGGTGGGGGAACATTTCTATCAACCCAGCCTCGTTTTTGAGGACGTTTTCTATGCGCGTAACGGCTGGGGATAGAGATGAGGCTGGGGCTGAGCAGCAGGATGAGAGGCCTTATTTGAAGAGAACGTTGAGTTGGTTGAAGGGAAGAGATAGAGAGGCAGACGGGACAGAGCGCTCACAGGGCGGATCGTAAAAGCGCTGAGTGGTTGTGACAAAGCAAAAGGTTTATTTATGAACAAGAGGCAAAGGACCGGCAAAAGCTATGAGGTTACAGTCTGACCACACACACTCTATCGCTGTATACGGCGAGGTTTGTTCATCATTCTCCACTAGAGTTAACTTGTAGTTAATTATTTTCCTGGAGCGTATGCGGGCCACGGCCCTATTTTACTTCCAATCAAAACCTGAAGATGCAATAGCTACAGCCTACAGGGACAGTTGTAATGTAAGATTTGTATGTATATTATATTATAATGTTTAATTAATTAATTACACATAGTCGAACTCCAAGTAGTCCTCCCAATTTTTGTGAGTTGACTGGAGTCATATTTGATAGTTATCTACTATTGCATTGTAAGTTACAACTTGCAGTTTCTAATTCCAAGGAGGAGCCAAGTTTGGAAGTTCCTATTTGCAAGTGGAGTTGTGCATGTAGGATTTTCTATTTCATGTTGAGTTTGCATGGGATGGGGTTGTTATGGTAGTGTAGTTACAATTAGCTAGTTGTGTTTTGCATGTGAGTGAGTCGTTACAATTGGAAGGTTGTAGTGAGGTATGGAATTTGACAAGTTATATGACCGTTTTTGCACTTTTGGATGGTATATTACAACTAATAAAATTAGTGGACGGTATGTATGGACAAACAAATTGTATATGTGACACTTAAAGTTATTAATAAACCGTAAAAATTTGTAATAGTAATATATATTGATATATATTATTTTACAACGTTTATTATAAATATATGAATTTATTTAGAATATTTTAAAATGGTAGGATTAAGATATAATTGTTTTGAATTTTATATTATTTTTATATGAATTTTTAGTATGTTTTTTCTTATTATTTTATTATGTTTTTTTAATATAAATTTAGAAACTTTGTCAATTTATTTTTTAATATTTTTTATAAGATTGTCTTAAATATCAATATAGAAACTTCTAACAATTGTCATTTCTATTTTTTTTAAATATTGTAATAAAAAAATCTAAAACAGTTTCTTTTTTTATAATAAACAAGATTTTTGGGTGTGAATTTAGAAACTTAAGAGTAAATTTAAGATTTTTTAGTGCATTACTAATTTATCATTGTTTTTTAAATTTTTACTATTTTTTCCATGGAATTATTTGTTTTTTGAATTTTACTGGATGTGAAGCTTAAAGAATTTAAATTAAACTATTCACAAATTTAAAAAATTTGACACTTTAACATTTTTTTTTTAAATGTAAAACAAAAGGCATTAGAATGACGAAACTGTCATAAAAAAATCATATGATAGACAAGGGTAGTCATCAAATTCAGGCCTGGTTGTAGTGTTGCATATAAGAGTGTTCAAATTTAGCAGTTGTTATTAGGTGCTTTGTATGTTGAGTATAATATTTTGCATGAAATCTCAAATACAATAGGTTGAAAAGATTAAAAATTAACATAGTAGTTTATCTCAAACACATTGCATGTTGAGTATTTTTTACCACTTTGTTAATAGATAAATTTTTGGAGCCATGCATGATCTACCTTCTATAGTTGCATGCATGTAATGTATGGAATGATGACACATGGCAGATTTGGGCATCCAATCAGATGGTCTATAAATATGCATTGTGTTGGAGTGTTTTGTAGTACAAGTTGACTAATTTTAGAGATATTGTTATGATACCACATTTTCTCATGAATCATTGTCTAGTGTGCAAACTCTTTCAAGAGAATAGAATTGTTATTGTATTGTAAACTCTCATTACTTAATAATATATTGGGTTGTGTTTTGGAGTGTGGAGTTTTCTTGTAAAATATTTTTCTCCATGTATATGTTGTGTTATAGTGTTTGTGTTTATTGCATAATTAGTTCAATATAGTGAATATGTGTCAAAGTCTAAAATTGTAAAGGTGTTATGGAAACTTTAACAAATACTCATAATTAGATTGGTGTAGAAAGCATCTTTCACGCACTTGGCTTTCTTTTAGAATATGAAAATAATAAGGTGAAATAAGGGGCTAGGAAGAATATGTAGATAAGGACTCTATCTATTACTACAAGGTTCCTAAATTATCTATGTGTTAGGGCATGCTAGGGTCTAAATTGTGCAAAGGAGGTCAGATATTAGTAGAGATAACAATGATAAAAGAAGTTAAGACATGCAAGGAGAAGACTTGTGAACCAAGGGTGTGGATTTTTTGAGATTTTGAAGTAGAAATACAAAATTCATATCTTGTTAAGATGGGATGAATCCAAAGGATGAAGCATGCATCACTCCCAACTTTGTCAAGATAGTGGCCATATATTTATTTAATGAAATATGTACTATTGAAACTAGAATGGAAATACAAACTTTTTTGCTAGTCATATTGGATTTAGAAGTTATGAATTCCTTTAAGCATGCCACTAACGAAGGGATATCAGTATGAATGATACACATCAATACTTGAATAAACTCAATACCTTTAGATGATTGTTAAGAGCATTACAAAGGGTGTTGACCAAGGGCACAATATTGTTAGAGATACTATTGACTTGTGAACACTTTAAAAAGTGGGGAACCAAGGGTTGAAGAGAAGGTATATGACAACATGGGGAATCTTGAAAAATCCATCCATGTCAAGTTTGTGGCACATACACTCTCATATATGTAGAATTTTAAACATTACATTACCTTTGGGGGAACTCCACAATTATGTGTAATTGAGTCAAAATGGTGATATAGGTTGTGAGCTCCTAAGAAGTCTCTATTCTTCATGAGATGAACATCTCCAAGGTATATGAGTGCTACGTGTGTGAGATTTTGCCAAGATCAAGAGGCAATGGAAAGCACAAATATGAGAGAACAAAACAGATGATAGGAATAAACTATATTTTATCAAGATGCAAAATATGATCAACTGGATCATTACAAGATGTATATTGATTTCCCGTACAAACAATGTAGATGAGCCTGCTTATATAGGCAAGGCTAGGGATATGTGAGCACACAAACATGACACGTGGCTCAATAAGAAACAAGAGTAGGTAGAAAATAGGTGTGGGTAGGTAGGAGAAATAATATAATATTCCACATGAAGTGGAATGTAACAACAAGATAAGATCAACACCATAAAAGGTGGAAATACTCTTACACACACTATCTCAATGTGGCACAAATACCCAAGTGTCTCATACCCAAACTACTATGAAATGCATGTACCTAAGTAAACTTAAGTAAAGTGTAATAATATCCAAGATGAATAATTATTTACACCAACAACCCGCCTCAAGTGCAACTTTGGGGAATGCGCTTAAGTCTACAATGCAACTAAGCAATGCAAGATGGGTCTCGACTACTAGGCCATGTTAGGTACCCATGTACAAATGCAAATGCAATCTACCATAAAGCGAGGAAAGAGAGAAAAACCTAAGGGTAAAAATCCCTCCCCCAAAAGAGAGATGATGAAAGCACACAATGCTCTCAATGATGAATGAGAAGAACAAAACTATGTCCCCCCCATAAGAGAGAAGAAGAGACCATGAAGCCCCCCCTCAATGTTGAATCTCCTGCAAAGATGGTCCAATGATGATGACCAAAATACCTCCCCATAAGGAAGAAAGAGAGCCAATGTTGCACCAATAATGTCAAAGTGTGACAAAACCAGGTACCAAGTCGATGACGATGAATCACTTGCTGCAACAAAAAGAAGATCAGGCATGGATACAACCTGTTGTGAGCATCATCTGGATACTCAGAAATAGCAGAAATAATGGTGCAATCCAAGTCTCATGGGAGCCATGCACAAACATGTACAATCTAAGTCTCAACTGGAGCCATGCACCAAGTCTCACAAGATATTCCTAATCTATGTATACAAGAGGATTACATTAAATATGTCAAAAATGACAAGATACAAAGAGGTGTGGCACTTTATGATAGTGTGAGTACAACATTGCTCAAGCAAGAGAATACATCATGATAAAATATTCAAATATGGAAACATGAAAATGATGCCACCAATAAAGAAGCCCTGTAGAATACTGCAGATGAAGATGCCTCCGAATGAAATTTCACCAAGAGATATAAATGAGCAATCGACCCCCCATAAAAAGATCATGTTGGCACTTGCAAATAATGTCAAAATGGACTTCTGATTTCAACTTTACAATTTCTCAAAATGAGATATAAGAGACTTCAACAAATATTGCTAGTGATCTAAACTAAGATCCAAACAAAATACAAGTACCAAATAGGCCAAAAATGACCAAATACTGAAAGTACAATTTCTACTCAAAATCACTGCAAACAAATGGCAGATTATGAAAGTAGACAAAAAATTATGCACTTTAAAAAAAAAACGGCACCTAAAAAGGAGTCCATATGAGCCCAAATGAAGCCTCCAAAGTTGTAAAAATCAGGATTTCATGATTTTCGAAAATCCACAAAATCCTGCACCATTGTACAGATCACGAAATTCTACCCCAAAACAAAAAACATTGCTTGAAAAAAGGAGTCTGGATGAGTGAGATATCGCTATTTGAATATTGCCTGCAAATTTATAATTTCTGGAAAATTTCCGTCGCGGCTTCAAACATCAAATGCCTCTAGATTTGGCCTCCAGAGTTCGATTTGGATGAAACAAAAGGTAAGACTAACTTTCTTGGACCTCCTCAATCCAATGGTAACCTCAGATTCGACCCAGTAAGCTTCAATAAAAACCTGCAATAGAAATCTCCAAAATACACAACCCCAAATAGAATCAAATTTCTCTCAATTAGCAAACCAATGACACTATAATGGCTCTGATACCATGTGAGATTTTGCCAAGATCAAGAGGCAATGGAAAACACAAATAAGAGAGAACAAAATAGATGATAGGAATAAACTGTATTCTATCAAGATGCAAAATATGATCAACTGGATCATTACAAGATGTAGATTGATTGCCCGTACAAACAATGTAGATGAGCCTGCTTATATAGGCAAGGCTAGGGATATGTGAGCACACAAACATGACATGTGGCTCAATAAGAAACAAGGGTAGGTAGGAAATAGGTGTGGGTAGGTACGAGAAATAATATAATATTCCACATGAGGTGGAATGTAACAACAAGATACGATCAACACCATAAAAGGTGAAAATTCTCCTACGCACACTATCCCAATGTGGCACAAACACCCAAGTGTCTCATACCCAAACTACTATGAAATGCATGTACCTAAGTAAACTTAAGTAAAGTGTAATAATATCCAAGATGAATAATTATTTACACCAACAAAGTGGACCATTCATACTCATGATAAAGGTTCTTAGCTAATGAAATATTGATTAATGAAGGTTGACTCAAAAACTATGTTGTTAAATCCTTAAAAGAAATCACATAATTTGACACACTACATAGACACCACCTTCTTGAAAAGGAATGTGCTAAGTAGCTTTATAATGAATGGTTTGTAGGGCACAAAACATGGTGAACATTTTGCAAGTGCAATGTCTAGGCAAATTTATGTTGGAGTAGCATTGTGATGGACGACCTCTCAACAAATCTTGATGTGTTACTATTTTGATAATTACCTAAATGTAATGAATGCCAAGTGAATAATTATTGTTCATAAAAGATAATTTCTAATAAACTTAATACTTTCCACACCCTAACTTTGAATCCCTCAAGCTCAAAAATAGTATAATACTTTTTGTGAAAATTATAGCAAACCTTCTTAGGTGGGTTAATAGATTAAATCCATTGTTTGAAGTTTTAGTTATTAATGATATAGCCGCATCAACTAGATTAAAGTATTTGAGTTTCGTTACCAGGTGGAAGTTGTTTATTTGCATAATTCAACCAGAGATTTTGTCGAAACAGTTTCGTAGAAGTAATTTAACATGTTTCTCAAGTTTTCCTCTAAAGTCTTCGCCCACGATGATGCTTGAGTGAAGAGAAACCGGAGACGGGGCTGCCGGGAGAGTCATATAGAAGATATACACAAAAGTCAAGCTTATCTGGTTTCTCTTGCCTTGAAGGCCACGATATATGAACTTACCCTAGACGTTCCTTCATCTGTGGGATCCACGGCCTTCGACTACATAATTCGCCTTGTATAAGTAATCTGTATAATGTATGTATACGGCTATAAGTCAGCGGTTTGGAGATTGGACGTGGGTGCAAGATAATGAAAAGCCATGGAGTAGATTGGAAGTATATGACATAGATATGACCAAGTGCAGTTTTACAGAATCAATTCTGTATAAAGGAATTGGTTTGCTAAGAAATTTAACTAAGACAGGAAGATAAATGCTTATGGAGAAGATGGAGAATTCTACTGGTATGTTTTCTGCAGATGACGAAACCAATCTGAATTCCCTTCCTTCGCTGAATGTTGTGAGTTTGTCGCTTAACAGCAGCAGTAGTAATGCCGACGGAAACTTCAACAATTATAACTTGAAGTTACATCCCAACACAGCGATAATCACCCTCGTGCTGTTCAGCTTCTTATTGGGTATGTGCTTTTACTCCTTCTTCATGCGCCGCCGGCTGACAAGCTGGGACAGCATAAGAGCTTTCAGAGGAGCGGGCTTAGATGATGAAAACACCGTTGAGGCGGCCCATGGACTGGAGCAGTCGGTCATCGAGAGCTTTCCTGTTTTCAGCTATAATCTGGTGAAGGGGCTCAAAGCACAGGCCAAGGGCACCGAGTGCGCGGTGTGCCTCACCGACTTCGAAGACCACGAGATGCTACGGTTGCTTCCTAAATGCAGTCATGCATTTCATCCCGAGTGCATCGATACGTGGCTCTGCACTAACACAACGTGTCCCCTCTGCCGGACGAACCTTCTGTCCTCTGGTACTGATGATTCCAACGCCACGAACGCCGACTTCGGTGTTGTCGAACAGCAGCCGTCTTCTGAGCAGTTCGCGATCGTTTTGGACAACGGAGGCGGAGTCAGTGGGCAAGGGAGCGTCCGCAGAGATATTTTAAAAGACGAGGCGACGATTGGAGCTCCGGGCTACGATTCGATGGGGCACTCATTGATAATGGTGCAAACGGAGTTGAAGCAGAGCAGGGAATGGTATATCGTCACCGCCGACGGTCTCACGCCCGGGTTGTACAGTAGCTTTGCGGGCAAGCATCGGCCATCCAGTTCTTTTGCCCCGCCCGGCGGTTCTGCGGAGAACAGATCGAAATCGGAGAGGTGGGGGAATATTTCTATCAATCCAGCATCGTTATTAAAGACTTTTTCTATGCGCTTAACGGCTGGAGATAGAGATGAGGTTGGGGTTGAGCAGCAGGATGAGAAGCCTAATTTGAATAGGACGTTGAGTTGGTTGAAGGGAAGAGATAGAGAGGCAGAAGATGGGATAGAGCGCTCGGAGGGTGGACCAGGGTACTTCAGGTATGCCGGTAAAAGCGCTGTATAATTTTTAATCAACAATTATTTTGCTACAGAGTGTGCAGAACGCTGGGCCACGGCCTTTTTTTTTTTTACTAGCAACGAAACCTGAAGATGCACCAGCTAGAGGGGCAGGCGCAATGTAGGATTTGTATATGTATCTGTTACAGGTTTTGGTTGCGGTATGGTGTATTATATTATACCCAAATGAAATTCACAATTTAAAGAAAATATTAAAAGTATTTATTTTGTGAGAAATAGTAATATGCAAGTAGGTTACAATATTATAAGGGTTTGTATTTATTCATAATTTGTCTTTTATGATGGTTCAATTGGCTTTTCTTCGTATGCAATGTCAAGTTGTTAAACCAATTATTAAAAGATTCATTTTCTATGATAAAAGAAAGGTTTATATGCATTTATGGAGCACCTAATGCAGATTGCCAGCTACTCTTCTTCAATTAATATCAAGTTATGAAACAAAAATTAAATGATTGGTTTTCATAAATATAAAATAAATTAAAGTTTGAATATATTTTTACATCTAAAGAAATGACTTTTTCAATTTATTTTTAGAGGTAAAATAGTCATTATATCTTTTTTTCAAGAATGAGAATATGTTTATTTGATAGCATGTTAAATTATTTTTGTTAAAAAAGAATACAATAAAAAAATGATCTTAAAATTTATATGTTTTGTCATTATTCATACAATTTAATTCTTATAAATAAACATATTCTATTGAGAATAAAAGTTTTGGCCCTTCATCATAATTAAAGTTTAAATTAATAGTTTAATTTGTAGAGACTTGCAAATGACTATTCTATTTTGTCATATCTCATCATTATTTCTCATTAATTTTTCTACCAACATTTATTATTTAATTACACTAATTTTTCTTTTTCTCATCAATAATTATTTACTTATTTTATCATATTTCTTCATTCACATTAATTAAATAAATTTTAATTATTTAGTTAATTTCTCAAAATTTTATTCTCTTCAATATTAAATAATTTTGATTATTTGTGGAGGCTCCAATTAGCCAAAACATCCTATTGCAAGCTAGAGATCACAAGGTCCAGTTTTCTTGTTCCAAAACATCCTATTGCAAGCTAGAGATCACAAGGTCTAGTTTTCTTGTTCGCATGGTATCGTAGGACGTGTCGCGTCAACATCATCAATCATGTTAAAAAGTTTACCAAGTGCACTATAGGTTATAATAGCCTAACTCTTCTTGCAATATATAAAAAAATGATTATTAATTAATTAATTCAATTCTATTCTTCACATAATAATTAAATAAATTTTAATTATTTAATTATTTTTTCTAATTTTAACAGAGAATTAGCATTAAAATGTTGCTCTTAAAATGCTTCACACAACTTCCAAATCTCTGCTATCTTCTTCTCCCATTGGCAACGATGTTCAAGGCAACTGTAAATATATGACCAGCCTTAAACCACACACAAAGCAACATATTAAGTCTAAAACATATCAGTTGATTCTAAATGTTTAACACTTTTATACCTAAAAATCAAAACTTAACATATGTGATTTAAGCCATCATCAAGTATATTGACACTGAAGAATTGTGAACCTCAGATGTTAATGCTTCTAGGCACCATGAAATGAAGGTTTTCTTGGCTTTAAACAGGCTATGCAACACAATGTTCAGGGTCTCAATCAGGTGCACAACAAATCATTGGCTCCAATTTCTTCTTCAAATAAATATGCCTCTAGTATAAGCGTTGCAAAGCACTCTGTTGCCTTTGTCAAGGGTTTGTGTAGCGGTGGTTCAGGCACCATTAGGGTTTCTACGATCGTTTCACCACCAAAATGTGCCCAACCGTCCCTACCAAGGCCTCCTGCGAGTGGATTTTTTCCACCCAGGCTCCAAATTTGAGTTGCGTGTATACTTCTGTGATCACGGCCAAAGTCTTTCTTATGTGATTCATGTCTCCTCTGTGACCACTGGCATGGGCATAATGCTACCTATCGTGGTGGATCTGTCCTGAATCTTTGTTGGGGCTAATGGAGGTTTGTTTCCTGCGTGCCAATAGCCTCCCTGCTTAGTGTCTTTAGCGGTGCCTAGATTTGTTCGAATGTGGCACACACCGATCTACCTCTGAGCAAGGCTGATGACCCTACTCAAGCTTTATTTTTGGATGTCACCAGATCCAGGATTCATTTTTCTTTGGCTCCACCCACAACTTTGGTTTGCATACGTATCAACAGTAGGAGGATTGTGTATAGCTCTAAGAAATCCTTACAGCTGAATTTCGATGTCTTATTAGCAAATGAGCTGCATGAAAATGATTTTTTTTTTAAGAATGGTTTAACTGGAAGGTTTACCTATTTTTGGCTCAGCCTTCTAGAGCTTCATGAATGGATATCAAAAGCATGGCTTCCTTTAATGGAATAAAAATCAGAAATTTATCTTAGGGCAAGAGGTTTTCTATTTTGGTTTTTTGATAGTAAGAAAGACAGAAATACCATTCTAAGTTATGTCTAGATATGGGGACAAAGTCTGTTGATATTAAAATCTCGACACTCACACTTTAATCCATCCACAGAAAAAATTGCATTCATGTTGACCAGTGTTTGTCTCCCAAATCTTCCTCTTCACTAATAGTTTGACCCCTACTTTACATCTACTAGAAACACCATTGGCCACTTTGTGTCTATAGATGAAAAATCAATAGATTTCATTCACACAACCTTTGCTAGTATTGGATCAAGCATTCTAAACTTGCACAACATATATGTCTCTCACTCAACACTGTTGCCCCATTTTTTCAAAATTCCCCCTCCTGCCTATAGATTCTTCTCCTGTGCTCAACCTAGTGGATGACCTAGGCCCTATGGTGGATCCATATGATGTTGAAGTTGCTCCTACCAAATTCTCTAGTCCTTTTGGCGTAGCTTCAAGTACTTCTCATTTGGTGGCTATTGGAAGGTTTCGTCCTTTATTTCTAGTGTTGTTATGGCTACTACTACTGGAGCTTTTGCATCCCTTGACAAGGCTAGGTCGGGTGTTTCTTGTGGTGTTGCTACACCTGTTTCCCCTACCTCTTATCAAAGAACCTATTCTGACTCAAGTTGATAAAAATATTGACAACCTCTTCTAAAGCTAGGATTTCCTCCCAGAAGGTTGTGCCCTTTCCTTGATCTTCTACCTCCCTGAAGGTGGTGTTAGACAAGAGGTGATTGACAGTGATATTTTTTTCTCCAAACTAAGCCTGGTTAGTAGATTTTTCCACTTGTGGCCTTCTCTACCAAATCTAAACCACTAAACCTCCACTCATTAGCTCCCTTTATATGATGGTAAGATAGAGATTTACCCTTGTGCAAGGGGTTTCTTTGTTGTTGGTTTTGAATCTTCTAATGATAGGGATACTATCTTGAGGTTGATTCTTGTTCATGGGACTCACACTCTCTCTTGTTGTGTCCTTGGTCACCCTTCAACCCTCTTAAGGAATCAAATGGCGTAGCTCTTGTTTAGGTGAGATTACCTTATCTCCCTTTATAGTTTTGGTGCAAATATCCCAATGAGGTATTTGGTAATATCTTGGGTTTGTTCCTTCAAGTGGATACAACTACTACTAATTTTACTTATACCTCCTATGCTCAAGTTCTCATTGAGATTGATCGATCTAAAGATAAGTTGAATAATATTGTATTACAAGTTAATGATAGATCTTGGTGCCAACTAGTGGACTATGAAGGGGTCCCCTTTCACTACATGAATTATTTTGCTACTGACCATTTGCTTCAAATGTCGACATTGTACTCATAAGAAGTCTTCCTCAACCTAGTGGAAGAATTTTATTGTTGGCAATATGGATGAAATAATTATGTGTTGCATTGATGTTTTGTCATTGATGTCAACACTAGTTGTTTTGGTTGATTACCGGCAGAAGATCTAGTGTTATCGGTAAGGGTTTAAGGTTTTACCGGCAGAGCTTTCACTGAGAATCTTTGACAGGATGTGCAAGTGGTGTTGGTGCGGCTTCTAGATGGAATTCAGGATGCAAAAGGGGATCCTTGATCATGCCTCAACTGATTGGAGACATTGCTTTGGCATGGTGGACCCAGATTAGGTCCAGTACTTATCTAGGTTATGGACCGATATCATGTTAACGTGTTCTCTACACATTACCGGGATGTTCTATGGATTGGTTATTGTTGTTTTGATCTAAAGCCGACATGGCATATCATTGTAATATGAATGTATGTAATGATCTTATTGTAATATCTTTTAGATGGTCAACCTAATTGGTTTAGGCCTTAGGGTTTGTATAAATTGATGTAAGATCTCATTGTAGATCAGGTGTCATGTCGTGGAATGAAATATCATATGGGAAGGAGATTTAGTCAATCATAGGTAATCAAATTGGGTTTAAGTAAGAGGTCAAAGGCCTCTGGTATTGAGCTTAACTAAGACTGTAATAAGGCATGGTAGATGCTATCTTTGGCAGTTCATTCTTCTAGATTGTTGTCCAATTATCTTGAGGTGGTTATAACCTCTCTGTAGTCAGTGAGACTCTTTCATAATGAGCAGTACGCTCTAGGCAGTGTGCCTTCCTGCATGTGTATGCCCATTAGTGTATCATATAATTTCCACAGAAGTATCATCTGACTGTGGGTAGGCTTCCCACCGTGGTTTTTCCTTTTACCGATTTTTCCATGTACAAATCATGGTGTTATGTGGTATGGTTGCATTGTGTTAATTCTTTGTTTCATTCTTCAGTTTTATTGCTTACCGGTATCTGTTTCTCCTATTCCGGTATTCAATGTTTATGTGTGCTCCGGTTAAACGTTATAAAGTGGTTTGATTAATATAATATGATAACAACTGATTCACCCCCCCCCCCTCTTAGTTGTTCATTGGTTATCTTAACAATTGGTATTAGAGCTTTGGTCCTCTTTTGTAGAAGCTTAACTATTTGAGGTAGATCCTATGTAGCTAATACTTCAAATCCACCAGCAACTATTTTTAGAACAGAAATCCCTAACCTTGATCGAACAAATTATGGGATATGGAAAATCCAAATGGAGACTCATCTTAGATGTCTTGGCAAGGATATTTGGGAGATCACTAAGAAAGGATATACACCTTATGATCCGGCATTTGGCAATCTTGCTCCTATAGATATGGAAAAGAATATTGAAATGATTGCAGACCTAGAGAAGCCCTCTTGTGTGCACTTATTGATCAGCAAATCATGGGATTGACTGATAAATCATCGACAAAGGTTATGTGGGATAAATTGCAAACTCTGAATGAAGGTGATCCTACTATCAAAATTGCTAAACTTGATTGTTACCGAGTAAGGTATTCATAGAACTTGAAGATGGAAGATAATGAAAGAATTGCTATGTTTATGGAAAGAGTAAATGAGATTGTCATGGGAAATCAATGTTGTGGAGGATCTCTAAGTGAAGATGAAATAGTTTCCAAAGTCTTGAGAGCCCTTCCACTGGCTTACAAGATGAAGGCAATTGCAATTAATGAACTGAGAACAATGGCAAACACTTCAATTAACAAAGGCATTCTAATTGGGAAATTATCTGCTTTTGAGCTTGAAGAATTTGGACCTTCTAGAGCTGCAAAGTCTGAACTTGCTTATTCATGCATCATCATCTACTGACAAAAGTGATTGGAAAGCCTTATATGCAAAAGAATTGGAAGATATGAAGAAAGAGGATGAAGAATTTGAGCAACTTGAAGCCTTATTTGCTAGAAGAGTACCTAAAGGACCGTTAGGAAGTAAGTATGAAGGAAAAGCACCTTTTAAATGTTTTGCATGTAATCAGATTGGTCATTTTGCATCTAGATGTCCTGAAAGGAATGCAAGATTTGAAGAAAGAGAAGAAATCATTTAAGCCTAATAAGAAAAAATATAGGTTCAAGAAAATTAAACAATGCTACATAGCGGATGAGGAAGGAGTAAGTGATGACTCTAAAGATGAACCGACAGTAGACTCTACTAGTGGATCTGACAATGGAAATGAATGGGTGTTCTATGCTTTAAAGGAAGATGAAGTGGAACCGGATATCATGAATGAAGAAAAGTCCCTGACAGCAAAAGTTGAAGACAAGGATGAATGGGTAATTGATAGTGGATGCTCAGATCATATGACTGGAGATAAAAGAATTTTTTGTCCCTGCAAGAATACAATGACAGTCAAGTCAAATTTGGAGATGACAAAGCAAGTATGATCAAAGGTAGAGGTATTATTTCTTTGATTGGCAAGCATAATACTGATAATGTCTATTATGTAGAAGGTTTAAAACATGATCTTTTATTTGATTGTCAATTGGTGGACAAGGGATTCTAACTTCAATTTAAAGATAGAAAATACAAAATCATTAACAAAATTGGTTTGGAGATTGCAACCGATACTCAGACTGGAGGTAATATCTTTCACTTGAACACTGGTAATAAGACATGTTTGATTTGTCATATTGATGAGAGTTGGTTATGGCATAAGAGGTTGTGTCATATTAATTTTGATTTTATTGTTAAAATCAGTTCAACAAAGGCAGTTAGAGATATACCTAAGATTATAAAGCCTCATAATCTGGTATGTAAGGAATGTCAATTGGGAAAGCAAGTTAGAACTTATTTTAAGAGCATACATGATAAATCTAATAGTGTGCTTGATTTGTTTCACACTAACTTATGTGGTCCAACAAGGACTACAAGCTTTCAAGGTGATAGGTATTTCATGCTGATAATTGATGACTATTCTAGAATGATGTGGGTGACTTTTCTTAGCGAGAAGTCTGAAGCTTTTGAGAAATTCAAGATCTTTAAAGCAAAGGTGGAAACAGAAATTGGATTGAAAATCAAATGTCTAAGATTAGATCAATGTGGTGAGTTCACTTCTCATGAATTTAACAGTTATTGTGAGACAAATGGACTTAGGAGACAATTATCTGCACCCCGGACTCCTCAACAAAATGGAGTAGTGGAAAGGAAGAATATAACCATTTTGGATGCAACAAGAATTATGATGATGGAAGACAAATTGCCTCACATTTATTGGTGAGAAGCAGTGAGTACAACAGTCTACACATTCAACAGATTTCATATCAAAGGTGAAACTGGTGATAATCCTTATGAATTATGGTTTGGACATACACCTACTGTTAAATATTTCAGAATTTTTGGAAGTAAATGTTATATCAAAAGGGATGATTCAATTCGGAAGTTTGATCCTAGATGTGATGAAGGGATATTTCTTGGATATTCAATTCAAAGAAAAGCATACAAATGTTATAACAAAAGATTACAGAAAATTGTGGAGAGTGCTAATGTGAAAGTGGATGAGCAATACAGAAATCAATCTATATCATATGACATGGAACCGGCAGTGGAAATTATTATAACTTAACCGACAATGCCTCAACTAGTACAAGACACTAAGACAGTTACACCAGTACAATCAGAAAAGTCAACTATGATTGATGATCAGAATAGTGAACCTGAAGTTCAAAAGACACCAAGGTATGTAAGGTTAAATCATTCTGAAGATCAAATCATTGGAGATAGGAACAAGGGAGTTATGACAAGAAGAAGACTGGTAAATGAAGAGGTATGTCTTATTTCTCAAATTGAACTAGCATCTTTTATTGAATCTTGTAAAGATAAACATTGGTTAAAGGCTATGGAAGATGAATTAGATCAGATAGAGAAGAATATGACTTGGACTTTAGTTCCCCAGCCTAAAAATAAGAATGTTATTCGAATTAAATAGGTTTTTAGGAATAAATTAAATGAGGATGGTCAAGTTGTAAGAAACAAGGCTAGATTGGTTTGTAAAGGATATTCTTAAATGGAAGGAATTGATTATGGTGAGACATTTGCACCTATAGCTAGAATTGAAGCTGTTAGACTATTTCTTGCCTATGCAGCTTATAAGAACTATAAGGTCTATCAAATAGATGTTAAATGTGCATTCTTGAATGGTGAACTTGAGGAAGACATATACATTGAGCAACCTGATGGATTTTCACTGACAGATGATAAAGATATGGTTTGCAGGTTAAGGAAAGCATTATATGGATTGAAACAAGCTCTTAGAGCTTGGTATGAAAGGTTGGATAAATATCTTTTGAAGCTTGGTTTTACTAAAGGAAGCGGTGACAGTAATTTATATTATAAGATCACTGATGATGATATTCTGATTATTGAATTATTTATTGATGATATCATTTTTAGAGGTGAAGATAAACTGTGCATGGAACTCTCTAATAATATGAAGAATGAATTTGAAATGTCCATGATTGGTGAGATGAGATTTTTCTTAGGTTTGTAGATTACTCAAACTAACAAAGGCATTTTGATCTGTCAAACTAAGTATCTAAGGGAATTGTTGAAGAAGTTTGGTATGGATAATTCCAAACTAGTAAGTACTCCTATGGTGACAAGTGAGAAATTATCTATCAAAGACACATCTGCACCAGTAAATTCAATAAGGTATAAGTCTATGATTGGTGGCTTGGTATATCTAACTCAGACTAGACTAGATATTATGAATGCAGTAAGTATTGTTTCAAGATATCAAAGTAATCCTAAAGAAAATCATGAATGTCCAGTAAAGAGGATATTATGGTATTTGCAAGGAACAACAAAATATGGCTTATGGTATTCTAGCGATGATAACTTCACTTTATGTGCATATACAGATTTAGATTGGGCAGGAGATACTAATGACAGGAAGAGCACTTTTGGTGGAGCTTTCTTTCTTGGAAAGAAATTGGTTTCATGGATCAGCAAAAAATAATCATGGATTTCTTTATCTACTACAGAAGCTAAATATGTTGCAGCAGCAACTAATTGCAGTCAAGTCTTATGGGTGAAGCAAATGTTGAAGGATATCAAGGTAAATTGTAGAGAACCGGTAGTTATCTATTGTGATAACTCTGCAGCTATTGACATGTCTAATAATCTGATATTTCACTCTGAGACTAAACACATATCAATAAAATATAACTTTCTGAAGGACAAGGTGGAAGAAAAGGAAGTCAAATTGGTTTATGTGAACACTAAAGAGTAAATTGCAGATATATTCATTAAACCACTATCTAAGGAATCATTTGAGTATTTGAGAGACAGGTTAGGGGTATCTACCCCTCCGGCAGAAACTTAATTGATGGAGTAGACCATTAGTCTGGTATGCATCATTACCTTTATCCTTTGCTCTGGGTTGATGTAGTGGTGCTACTGCTCAGGGGGAGTAGTTAGCTTTGAGATTCAGAAGATTATATTCTTTCTTTGATATTTTTGTCAGATTTTTGACATTGATGTCAAAGGGGGAGAGATAGTGATGTGAAAAATAAATTCATAGTTTTACAGGCTAGGATGGGAGACAAGAGTAGCTCCAGTAACGAGTTAACAACCATTACCGTTGGCAGGTCCGAAGATATTATTCACGGGGGGAGAGTTATTGATATTCAGAGCTATACGTAGGAGATTGTTGGTTGTCTTCCACAAGGGGAAACTTGTTTGGCATTTCTTGGTACTTAGATGTTTTTCTCATCTAGTGTTCCCATCAATCCCAAAGGGGGAGATTGTTGGCAATATGGATGAATTGATTATGTGTTGCATTGGTGTTTTTTCATTGATGTCAACACTAGCTATTTTGGTTGGTTATTAGCAGACAAGTTTTGGTTACCGGTAGAAGATCTAGTGTTACCAGTAAGGGTTTAAGGTTTTACCGGCAGAGCTTTCACTGAGAATATTTGACAAGATGTTTAAGTGGTGTTGGTGCGACTTCGAGATGGAATTCAGGATGCAGAAGGTGATCCTTGATCATGCCTCAATTGATTGGAGACATCACTTTGGCATGGTGGACCCAGATTAGGTTTGGTACCTATCTAGGTTATGGACCGGTATCATGTTAACGTGTTCTCTACATGTTACCGAGATTTTCTATGGATTTGTTATTGTTGTTTTGGTCTAAAGTCGACATGGCATATCATTGTAATATGAATGTATGTAGTTATCTTATTGTAATATCTTTTAGGTGGCCGACCTAATTGGTTTAGGCCTTAGGGTTTGTATAAATTGATGTAAGATATCATTGTAGATCAAGTGTCATGGTCATGGAATGAAATATCATATGTGAAGCAGATTTGGTCAATCATAGGTGATCGAATTGGGTTTAAGTAAGAGGTCAAAGACCTTCAGTATTGAGCTTAACTAGGACTGTAATCAAGCATGGTAGATGCTATCTCTGGCAGTTCATTCTTCTGGATTGTTGTCCAATTATCTTGAGGTAGTTATAACCTCTCTGTAGTCAGTGAGACTCTTTTGTAATGAGCAGTACGTTCTAGGCAGTGTGCCTTCCTACATGTGCAGGCCCCTTATAGTATCACATACTTTCTGCACAAGTATCATTTGACTGTGGGTAGGCTTCCCACCGTGGTTTTTCCCTTTACCAGGTTTTCCACATACAAATCATGGTGTTATGTGGTATGGTTGCATTGTGTTAATTCTCTATTTCATTCTTAAGTTTTATTACTTACCGGTATCTATTTCTGCTATTCTGGTATTCAATGTTTATGTGTTTCGGTTAAAGGTTATAAAGTGGTTTGATTAATATAATATGTTGACAACCGATTCACCCCCCCTCTTAGTTGTCCATTGGTTATCTTAAAAGTTTGTGACCACCTTACCATTTATCCTGATTCTACTTCTAATGAAGATGTTGTTTCAGAGGATTCTACTCATACCTCCTACGCTCGAGTTCTCGTTGAGATTGATCTATCTAAAGATAAGTTGAATAATATTGTATTACAAGTTAATGATAGATCTTGGTGCCAACTAGTGGACTATGAAGGGATCTGCTTTCACCACATGAATTGTTTTGCTAGTGGGAATTTGCGTCAAATGCCCACATTGTGCTCATAAGAAGTCTTCCTCAACCTAGTGGAAGAATGTTGTTTGTGACCACCTTACCATTTATCCTGATTATACTTCTAATGAAGATGTTGTTTCAAAGGATTCAAAGATTCCTATCCCCTCTACTCTTAGTTTAACTATTGTGCTCGAGGATTTTTCTCCTTCCATCCTATTAAATATTTACCTACTGATGTTATTTGCTAGTCCAAATCTGCTCCTGGTAACAAAATGACAAATGGTTTTTGTAATCTTCCTTTGATGTTCCTTCAGTTGACAACAAAAGAATGTTGTACATAGAGTTTCTTCTATCGGTTCTCCAGTCAATTCGTATTAGTTATTTGTTATAGAAATAGCTCATAAAAACCACAACGATGTTATTGTTTCTTCTGATGTTGTTGCAAGGGTTTCTTCTAGAGCTTCTGATGGTATTGATGTTGTCCCTAATAATGTTGATCCTTCTACCTATACTTATGATGACCCACCATTTCCTATGGGTTAGCACTATTTTGATTGTACTAATAGATTTACCTAGGCAATTGTTCATCATAGGAAGAAATATCATAACTCATCTTCTTCTCAGATTACGATGCAAGTTTTACAGTCCCATAACTCTATTTCAAAATAAGTTGGCACTCTTTTGGCTCCAACTTTGTTGTTTCTTTGTTGTTAGCCCTGTTTTGTTGTGTTTTGTGACTAGTTTTGTTCCAATTCATGATTTTGATGGTTGGTGATAGTTCTGTAATGGGTTGAGGCCCTTCCCCACTTAATTTAATCATAAACCTTTTCTAGGATCTTGGTGGAATTGGATATCAATAAAGATCTCCTCTCACAAATGGTTTTGGATGCTAATAGTCAAGGTTGGAATGAACTTCTAATTTATGGATGTTTAAATTTTAGGAGCAAAAGATGCTACAAGACTAGACATATTTTAGTAGAATGTCCATATGTCAAATCCCAACCAAAGTGGAAGATCTCTCGGTGGAAATATGTCTCCCCTAACCATTAGACTATTGCAATTTTGCCTAGTAGCAATTCCACTTTGAAAATGGATGCAAGGAAGGAAAATATTAGGCAGGTTGAATTAACTTCTCTATAACCAAAGGGAGACAAAAAATTATCTCAGAATGACAACTCTTGTTGCTTGGATTGAACAAATACTCACAATGTTTCTTCTCAAGAACCCTCTCATACAATCACTATGGATAAACTAAAAAACAATAAAAAAATCTCATTTTATTTTCCTTACTATTGAAACCAGTAGCCTATAAGTGATTTGATGTGCATTCAAATTATTGGAGACTCTATTCATCGTCATTGATTTTCAAGATCATAGCCAAAATACCATCATGACATTGTTGAGGTCAAAGAGGTAAGTATTATTAGTTTATAGTGTAAAATTCAATTTAAATAGATAGATTTAATTTTTGTAGTGGAACTTGAGGAAATGATGAAAACCTTGATTCACCTCCTCATCAAAACCCTGCTAAACAACAACCACAACAAACCCCTCCTTCAATGTGTCAACATCCTCCAAGAACTCAAGACAATATATTAGATCAAATAGGAGGTTCAATAAAAGAGAACTTTCAGAGGCATTAATTAGAAGGTTGAAAGATCCAACAAAAACAAATTCCAGTAGGTCCATAATCATTGAATTAATCCAATCCATCATTGGGGCGAGTGCAAGATCATGGGGGTCCAAAAAGTGGCAATAGGACAAAAAAAACATTTTTCATTTGCCAAAAATTGTGAAACAAAGTTTGACTTTTTACTTGGGTCAGGTTAAAAGTACATATTACCATGGTAAGAACTAGAGCATAATGGATAACCATTTCAAATAGATATCCATTTCTAAAATCCAAAAATGAATATCCATTCCAAATGGATATCCATTTCTAAGTGAAACAAATTAACTAGCATACCTATATTTTTTAAAAATATGTAAAATATGTCAAAAGATATCAAAATAATCTTACCAATAAATCTATTTGCATCTAACAAAATTCTTTTTATTTTAAAAATAATAGCTATATGATAATGATATTATCTTGCTTATATCAATGATGATCAATAAAATTAAAAACTGCATCAAAAATAACTAACCAAGATCCAATCACTATCTTTGTAATGGTTTATTACATTTCAATATTATCCATTTATCTTTCAAGATAGGGAAATGGATGTAAATTTATCTATAGAGTATTGATTTCTCTATAAATGTGCTCATGTGTGTAGTATAGGTTAAGGAAGCATTTAATATAATACAAGGTGGTGTAATCCATATGCTTGTCCATAGCTTAATTGCATTATACACATAGACAATTAATTAAAATCCCAATACGGGATAATAATGCAATAATTCATCAAAATATGTATTCAAATCCCATTGTTGGGATGCTAATACATTAGAATATATATTTTTCTAATACATTAGAATATATATTTGATATTGATATTGATGATATATGAGATCCTTTATTATTATTACCAAGGATTTAGTAGATTCCTTGAAAACTATGAGAGATGCAAGGAGTGCACGCTAAACAAAAGGGGATAAATATTCAAAAACTGTTTTGATTTTAAAAGTAATTGAGATTAGGTAAGGGATGACATGTATAACACACAACATAAACTTTTTATCAACTTGCAAAGCCCCTCATCCATAACTAAAATTAATTTTAGCATGACCATATATCATTTAAAAGTGAATTTTAAAATTAAATTGATTATAATATTTAAAATAAAGAGTTACAATTAAAAATGATTTTTTTCTATAAATGAAATGAAAATAAATTTACTCTATCTTAATATTTTTTATAATTATTTTACTAAAAAAATGTAGTACGATCCTATTTTAATTTAAGAAAGCAAAGATTTAGTTGATGGATGAAAGAAATAAGAGATGGAGAATCACCTTTAAGGTATGTTCAGTTGAATAAGTGATGGAAATAGGGGGCCAAAAAGAGGTTTTAAAGGGTCATTGTTTTGTTTAAAGAAATAAAACTCAAACATTAAGGAGTAAATTGAGATGCTTATTCCTAAATTTTGAAGACATGATAAGAAAAAGAATTGTATTACTTCTATGATTTTTAAATTACTAGTTTCTAAAATGGTGAAGATCAATTAGGTCAAACATTGAATATACATAGAGGTGGACATGTTTTATCACTAAAATATAATATAGTATCAGGTGCGTGCCTCATTTTTGTCTATTTTGTTTGAGTATTTTTTAAAACCCATTGATAGAATGATAGTTAAAAGCATGTAGTATAAGTCATATTTTTAAAATATTTTCCTTGAATAATTGTTTCTATAAGTTACACACGCACACACACGCGCACGCATGAAGAGAGAGAGAGAGAGAGAGAGAGAGAGAGAGAGAGAGAGAGAGAGAGAGAGAGAGAGAGAGAGAGAGAGAGAGAGAGAGAGAGAGAGAGAGAGAGAGAGAGAGAGAGAGAGAGAGAGACCAAAATTGATAAACATTGAAAGTATTAATCAATTGCCATATTTCAAATCTATGTGTGAATTAGATAATAGTGAGGTAATATGACATGTCTAATCGATGCCCCTCACAAATGTTGATAATCATGAGTCCATTAATTGTCTCCAATTTTCTAGCATGGGAATCCAATAACAACTAACGTTAAGAGCTACGTTTAATGTGTACTAACCCTACTAAAGATCATGCCTATTTTTCAATCTACACCTTGTACAAGATTCACACATGCCAAATAATATTGGCCACCTCCTAAAATACTTCAAAATATACAACAAATCTTGAATTGGATCTTGCCTTACTTGGTCCTATATCTTGGTAAACCTTTTGTTGTTTCCCCATCCTTGAAAGAAATGTGAGACTAGTTATATGAAAAAAATGAAAGGAACCATGTAAAATGGAAAACTCAAAATCACTTGTTGGAAGGATCCAAGAAGTTCAAAATGTTATTGCTTTACATGTAGTCTATTTGTATACGGTGAAAATGGATGATGAAAAACTATTGTAAAACCATAAAGATCCAACCACAAAACCCTAGCCTAACAATGAAGAGCATCCACCATACACAAATGAAGATACCTAAGATCATGCAAATCAACAAAATAAAACAAAGTATACCATTCACATGTCAAGTAGGGTTTCAATCTCCATTTCTTCCTATCTCCATTGATCTTGTTTGATATATTTGTGTAACGTCATAAATTGTACGCACTTGCTAAAAGCGGTACAATTTAACACTTAGTTTAGCACCCGCCTTGGCGTAGTTGTATTTTGCATTACATTTCCCCTTTAGCACTTAATTAATCGAATTAATTAGGTCTAAAGGTGCTATTTCACCATTTTCCACATCACAAAGTTGGGCCCTTTTCATTAAAGCGTGCCCCTTCCATTTTATTCCTCCAATACATCACTTAATCAAAAACCCTAATTAGGCCCTATTCTGAGCTTGGGGGCTTAATTTCGGGGGTCAAAACATCTCGAAATCACCTGTAACTTTGGGATTCTCTCTAAAATCATCATATCTGACGGTCCTGAAAATTTGGTGAAAAGTTGTTGGGACCGTGGCGCCCGGAGTGCACACGGTCCCAGACATTTTTCCCGAAATTTTAGGAGCGCGATCCAATCATAAAATAAAGCTTAACCCCAAGAAATTGGCAGGATATTCAATCTCTAGGTCGGCCAAAAGACGAAATTGCGACCTAGGGTTTCATACATAAGAGCTCTCTTTCTTCATTTGAAAGGATCCGACTTTTGTTTTCAGGAACTTCATATGCAGCGAAAGAGCAGATCTTTGAAGACTTCAACATCTTACAACATCCCTCTATCAAGCATTTATCAATTCCATTCATCCATTTTAGGGCTTGGAAGACATTGAAGAACAATAGGAGATTACCGACTGAAGATTGGCTTGTACTCCTCCCTTGAGGGTTGGGTATGATTTCATGTTGTTTTCATGTCTTTACATAAGCTTCAATACATCATTTATTCATGCTTTAGATCACTTTGCATCTTGATTTAGAGCATTTACGTTATCATTTACAAGCAATTAGGGTTTACTTTCTAGGTTGCTCTAGTTTGCTTTCTTGCATTTTAGGACCTTGCACACACACTAGGTCTGCACACACAATACATTTTACAAAATAACTTGGCTATTCGTGGAGGTGGAAATCACCGAAGCGGGGGTTTGACTAAGGCAAAACCCTATATAGCCGCCCATACACCCCTTTTCAGATATCATTGCAGGTTTCGGGATTCAGACGACGCCGCGGGATACAGATCCGAAGAGAGAAGGTCGAGACAGCACTTTGTATCAAATTGCAGAGCAGAAGACTGGGACAGGGGCGCTGGGCGCCCTGGTCCTGCCAGGACAGGGGCACTGGGCGCCCTAGTCCCTGGGACAGAGGCGCTGGGCGCCCTGGTCCTCCGGACAGACAGCTTTCAGACAGCTTTCCGACAGTGTTCCAGAGTGCAGAACAGCAGTTTCCGGTGCAATTTTCAGGACAGTGGCGCCCGCGCCCCCGTCCCGAACATTTTCAGTCCGATTTTGACTCCGGGTACACATCTGCATTCTTATTTCATCCTTGTATTTACAGCTGTTCATTGTTTAATCTCAATTCTGCAATCTTGTTATTAGTTCATACTTGCATTTTGGGATTAGGGTTTGAACTTGCATTACTTGATCTTACAATTTCAACAAAGGAATAGAAATCCTAATAGATATCCCATGGCTCTCTCTTTCACCAAAAGAAGTAACCAATTGTGTGATATCTCTAGGCTCTTTTGTATTCCGTAATGTGTGTCAAAAGGTAGGATTAGGGCATGTTAACCTAGTCTCACTTTTTCCCCCACACAATTTGATTTTCAGATTTTGTATGTGCACAAGAGTTCAACAAAGAACAGAAATGTGGTTGATAGATTGATCGCAAGAAGGCTTGATTGCATATGATTGATTATGTCATACTGATTAGGAATGAAAAGGAAGAGGGCATCCTCTTATATAGAGAACACTGCAAGAAATGGAAGAATAAGATTAAAAGGTGAAGAGGATAAATGGTCAGCTAGGATTAAAGGGTAGGTAGAGGAAATACTTAAATGATAAAGGGGGTAGGTAAGAGATGAATTGAAGAAGTTGAGGAAATACAACTTCAGAGATCCCAAGAACACCTGCATGCAAATACCTGTCACAAGAGAAGAATGGAGGCACATAAAGCAAAAAAAGCATAAATGCTCTGAAGAAGAAAATTATCATTCAGAAAGGGAATCAATTGAATTAACAAGTACAATACAATCCTTATAAAAGGATAGTAGAAACCCTAAAGATATGCAACCCTAAAGAAACCCTAAAGGGATAATGTGTATTTAATAATTAGAATACAATATTTATTAAAATGCCTAAGTTTAGCTTAAGTGTAGAGTTTAATAGACTAATAATTAAATAAATAATTATTAGCTAATACAAGATAACTCTAACACCTCCCCTTAAGATGAACTTAGGGAGTACTAAAAAACTAAATGCATGAAGCAAAAAATGCAACTACATGATGAAGGCAAATTTGGGTCCTGGCAACAAGGCCTAATGAGGTACCCAATCACAACCAAATCTCTATGAACCGGAGAAATAGAGAAAACCACGCAGGAAAAAACTCTACTCCAAAAAGAGATGGAAAAGCAAGAAGAACACCACTGAAGCAGGAAATAGCTGCAAACACTGTCAAAGAGTAACTGTCGATCTGAAGAACCTCCACTGAAATATAACATGACTAGGTAGAGAAGACTGTAATCTACATGAGTGCCCTCAAATGACACTACTCAAATTAGATGGCAAACAAAGGCAAACAACTAAACTCGAAGATACATATGGCATGAGACACCAAATCCTGAAGAGCTGATCAATCGAACCAAGGAAGCATTAGAACCAACAGGACAAACCTCCCCATAATGCTGAAAAGGGAGAGGGACAAGTACATTGAAAAGAACGACCAACAAGAACTGCATGACGAAGAACCAGGAACATCGAAGGTGCAGAGAAAGTACAGTGTCGTGAAAGGAACACTCACTTGACACACATCATGAGGCAAATGTCATGGAAAGAACACTCACTGGACAAAGGTAGATGGTAAACAAAAGGCAAACATCAACCCCCTCATGGCACTTTATAAGTAGTGCATGTACAATAAGGCACAAGATGTGCAAGATCCCAAGTAAACAATGCATGCTGACACTTTATCTCAGTGTGTTTGCATAAATGAAGCTATAATGATAAGAAGACTGGAAATAGAAAGAAGAACCAAAACTGAGACATCCTACTCAGAGAAGAGATCCTAGGACCTGAAACAACCAAGATATCCACCAGAGTGCTGAAAAGCAAAAAATTGAATAAAATACTCCTGGAGCAGAATTTGCAAAGAAAACTCATATGGCTGGAAAATGCACAGAACAATCTTTCCAACGATATAAAGTTTTCGAAAAGGGAAATTCGGATGCTCATTCTATGGCTCCCAAAGTGCAAAAAAGAGACCCCACTTTGACTGGAAAAAATCACAGTCAAACAGCAAAATTGGAAAAAAAATTCCAACACCACGAGGTCTAGCTTGGAACCAGCTTTCCGGTGCCTATTCGTTTTCGAAAAAACGACTATGTTTGCCCAAGTTATGGCCAAAAGAAAACAAAACCCCTCTTATTGAGCATAAAAAGAGAAAAACAATTTTATTTTTTTTGACAAAAATTTTCTGACGCATTTGCAGGGACAGTCGTACGGATTGTTGTGCCTCGTAAAGCATGTCAATGAAAAAATCATTGGCCCAAATGCATTTGTCATCGAAATAGGTCGAATTATATATCAAAAAGAATGGAAACACCCTTTGGAAGCCAATGGTGAGGTTTGTTTTGGCCCAAAATGCTCTGATTTTTTTTAATGATTTTTTTGACGAATTTCTTGAAATTCGTGCTAAAAAAAGGCAAAATGCAAAGAAAAATTTCATAACCCAAATTTGACAAATTTTATATGGAAATGGGGGTTTTGAGGCATTCTGAGCTCAACGGTGAGGTCTGTTTGAGCGTAAAATGATTAGAAACAAAATAGCTACCCCAGATCCAATAAAAAACTCTAAAAAAACTTGAAACCCTCCTCCAAAAAATCTTCTGAAAAATCAAGAACAAGCAGTAGTAGATGTAGGCTCTGATACCATGAAGAAGTTGAGGAAACACAACTTCAGAGATCCCAAGAACACCTGCATGCAAATACCTATCACAAGAGAAGAATGGAGGCACATAAAGCAAAAAAAGTATAAATGCTCTGAAGAAGAAAATTATCATTCAGAAAGGGAATCAATTGAATTAACAAGTACAATACAATCCTTATAAAAGGATAATAGAAACCCTAAAATATGCAACCCTAAAGAAACCCTAAAGGGATAATGTGTATTTAATAATTAGAATAATTATTAAATACTTACAATATTTATTAAAATGACTAAGTTTAGCTTAAGCGTAGAGTTTAATAGACTAATAATTAAATAAATAATTATTAGCTAATACAAGATAACTCTAACATGAATGACATGTGTCATGGGTAGAAAAGGCTAACGAATTAATTAAATAAATAAATATTTATTTAATTAATAGAGGAAGTGGGATCAATTAAATAAATAAAATATTTATTTAATTCAGGAAAAGGATAATTTAAATAAATAAAAGTATTTATTTAAATGGGGACATGCTTAGAAGAGGATTAATGAATTAATTAAATAAATAAAGATTTATTTAATTAATAGAAGACTTAGGATAAAATAATTAAATAAATAAAATATTTATTTAATTAAGCAGGACAATTTTAGGTGTCTACACTATTTATGTTCTACTTGGTTTTTTTCTAATTGTCATTCTTAAAAACTTTAGAAGAATTTGAGGGACTTTCTATGGTATGACATGGTAAATGTAATAATAAAAGACATGCAATCAAATGGACTCAATGTCATTTGCCAAAAGAGATTGGTGTCCATTGGGATTGAAAGACCTTCAAATTCAAGGTCTTTCACTATTTGCTAAGCAAATCATATGTGCATGTGATGGTGAAGAGCCTTGGAAAAAGTCAATTAGAAATAATCTTGCCCATTCTAAACCAAAAAAGGGCAAGAATTGGGTGCATCTTCAATTGCAAGATATCTTGTTTGGTCATTTTGAGGTTAGAATATTTAGCTCTATGGTATTTAATAACTTATTGAAGGCACTGGGAAAGTAAAAAATTAGGTGTGTAATATTGATGCCCTCTTTCACAATCCTAATTTATGTGTGAACAAAAAATACATATGGTGGAATATGTATCTAAATGGTAAACCATTGGCTCTCTTTCAAGGGTGATCGGTGAAGGTTTGGGCTTCCTTGGGGATTGTGGTGTTTCAAGATATTTTTGACAATGATGTGTTCAAAAGTTGGGAATAGATGAGAGATGAGTTTCATGTATTCCATTTTCCCATAAAAGCACATATTCCATGCTCAATAGAGCCTTGGAAATTTTTAAGTTTCCTATCATTGTGATCGGTGTTGCATAACTATACAGAAAAGTTTGTTTGAAATATGGTACCTCTTTTGATGAAGTTTATTCTAATACAAGTTGTAGACAACTAAAATTGTCATAGCCTAATTAAATAAATATTATATTTATTTAATTATTTCTCTTTTCTTCTATTAATTAAATAAAAAAAATTATTTAATTAATTCACTAAGCCTTTTCTATTCTAATTTAAATATTATTATTTATTTAAATTCTCTTTTTCTCAAATTAAATAAATATTTTATTTATTTAATCTAGGTGGTCATTCTTTTATTAATTAAATATTCTTTAATTTATTTAATTAATTCATTTACCTTTTTCTTCTATCCATTTATCTAAATGACAAGTGGACCCTTATCCATCTTAACCACCTCTTTTATTTTATTATTTCTTATACTTACCTTTCAATCTTAGCCAATCATCTTTATCTCATCGCTTAATCATATCCCTTTATTTTTTAGGATTTTCTCTATAAAAGAGGCTTCCTCCTCTCATGCTCATATATCGAATCTTGGAGCATACTTACACTCTGTCGAAATCATAGCTTACATCAAGTCTACATCGTGACAACCACATATGTACTTGATGCTCTGCAAAAAGGGGTTAATGTTTAGACTAAAACCTGTGGTTGTATAACACATAAGAAACACAAGAAACAAATAAGAGTTAGTGTTAATCAACCAAAAACTAGTCTAAGTAGGCATACCAAGAGAGAGACACTAAAAACAAAGTAAAGCATTTAACTATGAATATAAATGCAAGAAGACATCTCCAAATGTCTTCTACCATGCTCGTAGCTCCTCCTCCCTTGTTCCTCTCCTCTCCAAGTTCCAAATTAGTGTAGCTCTTAGCAGCTTTTTGCACTATGGATGCCTTATGGAGATTCAAGATGAAAGACGATTGTTCTCAAAATGATATGCAAATGTGAACAAAAACTAATATTAGATGCTATGAAATGAGAATGATTTATTTTAGACCAAAATAACAATGTATTTATGATTTATGCTAAATGCTCTTCTCTAAAACTCACTATAATGTAAATGCATACAAGTTTTCAAGATTGTGGCTAAGAATGCTAAATGCTTGAGGATTTGAAAATGAGGAATGTGAGCTCTATTTATAGGTAAAATGGAACAATGAATGGTTGAGATTGAGTAATCTCAACAAGGGTCAGGATTGAATGATATTCAATCCATGTGAGGACTTTCAACCCAATCCCAAGATGGCAAATGTCAATATGAGATAGGTTGAGAGGAGAGGGAAGAAGCATTAAATGCTTGACATGACCTAAGAGTTAACTTGGGAGTTAAGGTTAAGGTTGGGTTGAGTGAATAAATTCATTATCCAAAGAATAATGCTTTTATCCAATGGATAAACTCTTGTGCAAGAGTTAGTGAGGATAACCATGGTCAAAGCAATAAATGCTTGAGGAGACACATGGGTTACATGAGGGTTGAGTTAGGGGTCAAAGTCCCTAACCATGGGTGCAAGTGGATTTCACCATAAATGGTCATGTAAGAGCCATTAATGGTCATGTAAGAGCCATTAGTGGTTTGGAAGACTTTAGAGGTTAAATTGTTGAACACACAAAGCATTTAATGCTTTTCAAAGACTTTGAGGTCTTTGAGAAGTGACTCCAAGCTGCTTAGGAATGTGACAATATTTAGGGGATGGATTAGGCTAATTAGGAAGGGTTTAGAAGAATCTAGAAGGGGGTTAGGATTGCAAGTGGGTTTGGTAGGTGAGAGAAAATAGGATTTTTATTTAAAATAAAATTCATTTATTTCAATAAATAGGTGCAAGTTGCATTTTTAGGAGAATGCAAGTGGGGTGGATTTTAATGATTTAAATAAATGTTTTATTTAATTTATTTAAAAGAGGAAAGGGGATTAAATTGAATAAATAAGATTTATTCATTTAATTGATTGTGAATTTGGTTTAATGAATTAATTAAATAAATTGAATAATTTATTTAATTAATGGGAGAATGTTTGAAGATGAATTAATTAAATGTTAATTTAATTAACTGGTGGCTAGTGGATTTTTTAATCAAATAAATAGCAAATATTCATTTAATTAAAATGGACAGATTTATGTGACTACAGTACTTTTTTTTTTTTTTTTGTTTAAAACCAAAGGGGTAAAAACTTTATTGAAACTCAAAGAACAACATTACAAATGAATCAAGAGACCAAAGTCCCCAGGAAAATCCTGACCACCAAGCAGGAAAAGACAATCAACACCTTCAACCATCACCTTCTCCCTCCCTATCCTCAGCAAGAATTCTCTCAAAATCAGGACGAAGCGCCGAAGAGACCATTTACCACTCCTCAATTCTCCATCCCTCCACATACCCTGATGCCCATTTCGCCAAGCAATCAGCAGCCCTATTCCACTCCCTTGGAATATGAACGAAAGTCACCAACTCCATTAATGAACTAACCCACAAAATCTATTGCACCACCCCAGCCAACTGCCAACTGACATCCTCCACTTTCTGCTTAATAAGTAAATTGATCACAACCTGGGAATCAGATTCACAGACAACCCTTCTCCATCCCAAATCATAAGCTTTCTCAAGAGCACAAAGAATTGCCAACCCTTCCATAAGGTTGACAGTATGAACACCCTCATAGACCGAAAAGAGGAAAACTACCGAACCCAAATAGTCCCTACCAATCCCCCCAATACCAGCCAGCCCCGGATTGCCTCTGGAGGAACCGTCAGTATTGATTTTTAGAACCCCAATTGGGGGAGGCTGCTAGAATCCAGACCTTTGAACTCTCTGCTTCAAATGCTTACCACGCTTTACACATGCCGAGGCCAAGGACAGCCCTTGAATCCCCAATCTCTCCGCCACTTCAGCATCCCTTTTCCCCAAGGGGAATTCCAACTCACACTTAGCCACCACCGTCTCCTAAACCATGCCCAAAGTTCTTTTCCAAATTTGTTGAACCAACTTCTTTTCTCCACGAAATATTCATCGGTTCCGCTCTAGCCAAATCTGCCACAATATGAAGATAGGACCCACAGACCACACCACCTGTAAAAAGGAAGCCATAGATGGAGGCCTACCCAACCTTTGCAAAAACTCAATCAAGGAAGAAGCATGAACACAGGGACTATTCCAAACCCCCCACCAGAAATGCCAAATCTGGAGGGAGAAAGGACAACGAAAAAACAAATGAGCAGAGTCCTCCTCATTAGCTCCACACAAAACACAGACCGAGGGACCCTGGAAGCCACGCTTCTGAATATTATCCCAGGTCAAGCACTTATTCCAAGCCAAAATCCACACAAAACAATTACATTTTGGCCAGGAAGACTTATTCCATATCTTCTTCCACCACTGAATTTCATCCCCATCCACCCTATGGGACAATAGCTCCCGATAGCCAGAAGCAACCGTATATTCCCCTTTAGGATTGGGAGACCAGGCAAGCACATCATCATACTAGAGAGGGTTGCAACGTCTATTGGAAAGGACATTATGTAGCTCAACACATTCTTCTAGCATCCCAACATCAGGCCATTCATCTGGAGACTTCCATCCAGCCACCTCCAACTGACCACGAGAGGAAAATGACTTAAAGTCACTTACCCGAGTCCAGCCATTCTCACGAAATCTCTGACAGAGATTTAACAAGTGAGGAAACTGAGAAATGATGGGGGGGTATCCATCCCACGAATCAGACCAGAATTGAACCTCAGTCCCCTTGTTACAAATCCAAAATAAACCATCCTTAATAAGAGTAGCCTCTTTCTTAAGCGTACTCCAAATCACTGAGCCCTTTCCAAGAAGGGGGTAACGGGGCATTTCCAACTGAGGGATTCCCTAAAAATACTTCTGAGAAAGAATCTTGGCCCAGCTCTTATCCTGCTCCTTACACCACCTCCAATATAGTTTCGCAGCCAAAGCCACACTAGTCAAAGCCATCTACCGCAGACCCAAGCCACCATAATGCTTTGGGCTACACACCACCTCCCATCTAACCAAACTCCATTTGGAAGACTCCAAGCAACCAGCCCATAAAAATTGTCGTGTCACAGAATCCAAATCCTTAACAAAACCCATAGGGGCAACCTGTAGCATGCATCTGTAAATGGGCAAAGCCTGTACCACTGACTTGATAAGCTGAACACGACCAGCAAAGGATAACCACCGGTGAGTCCAGTGATTAACCTTTGCCCTAAATTTATCTAGAATGCTCTTCCATGACTCCCGAGGCAATCTGCCCACCGAGATAGGGAAACCAAGATAGGTCAAAGGAAGTGTCCCGATCTGAAATCTCAATGTTTGAACAATCCTCCTCTGAATGGGGCGCGAAGTGTTGAAGAAGAAGATAGAAGACTTATCCTCATTGATTTGTTGACCTGAGGCAACCAAGTAAACATCCAACACCCTATGTAAATTAGAAGCCTCTCGCATTGTAGCCATACCCATCAGAGCAGTATCATCCACAAATTGCAGATGAGACTGCGGAGGTAAATTACCTCCCCATTGCCAGCCCTATATGCTACCCATCTCCACGTTCCTTTGAAGCAATCTCCCCAAACCTTCAACAAGGAGGATAAACAAGTACGAAGAGAGAGGGTCCCCCTGACGAAGGCCCCTAGAAGCCCCGAAAAGCTCAGAATGATTCCCATTAATAAGCACAGAGAAAGAGACTAAGGTGACACAACTCATAACCCATTGAATCCACTCTGCCGCAAACCCAAAAGCAGCAAGAACCCTCCACAAGAAGGACCATCGAACTCTGTCATAAGCCTTCGCCATATCCAATTTGATAAACATTGCCTTTTCCTTGGAGCTGGCCATAGAATGGATGACTTCAATTGCAATAACAATCCCATCCAGAATTTGTCTGCCTGCAACAAAACCACTTTGTTCTTCGGAAATCAGCTCCTCAAGACCCTTTTTCAACCTGTTAGCAATTACCTTAGAGATGATTTTATAGATGACATTGCAAAGAGAAATGGGTCGAAATTGGCTTAACCTATCCGCCCCCTCACACTTGGGAATAAGAGCAAGGAAAGTAGAATTTAAAGCCCTTAGCAATTGCTTGTTCCTTTGAGATTCTTGCACAACCTCCAGGAGATACAAACTGATAATATCCCAAAATTCTTGGAAAAACTTGATCGGGAAGCCATCAGGACTTGGCGCCTTTCCCTTATACATCTAGAACACAGTTCCTTCAAGTTCTTCTAGTGTGATATCATTCATAAGCTGTTGATTCAGCTCCCTAGACACAAGATGAGGAATACAAGAAAGAACCTGAGCCTCCTCAGGAGACCCCCCTTGTGAGTCCTCCCTAAAGAGAGAAGCAAAGTATTGTCTTACCTCATTAGAAATTTCAGGGAAGGAAGATAGATGTTCTCCCCCATCATTCACAAGACCAGAGATAGAATTCCCATGCTTCCGTGCTTTCATCGAATTGAAGAAAAAAGACGTATTTTTATCCCCTTCCTGCAACCAAACTATTCAAGCCTTCTGTTTCCAATATATCTCTTCCCTCAGCTCCCATTCCTCCAAGGTTCTCATAGCTTGTGCTTCAGCCTGAAGAAGCTCAGGCGTCACTCCAACCTCCCTTAACCTCCTTGTGATACTATCCAATTCTTCCTGAGCCACTGCCTTTTCCTGGAAGACATTCCCAAAACACTGAGAGTTCCAGCGCTTAAGCTGATATTTAACATGTTGAAGACGCTTGGAAAAAATATACATTGCCATCCCATAAGTAGGTCTTCCACTCCTCCACCATTCTGCCACATAATCCTTCAGAGAAGGGTCACGTAACCACATGAGCTGGAACCTAAAAGAAGGCGTACGCGGAGCACAAGTCAAATCAATGACAAGCTTGATAGGCCAGTGATCTGAACCTTTCCAATCCAAGATCTCAGAGCGGGAAGACCACATCCCCCCAACCCAGTAGCAGGACACCAGAAAGCGATCCAGCCTTTCTGCGATGCAATAATCCCCAACTCGACGGTTGTTCCAAGTAAACTGTCCATTACTAGGCTTGATATCAACAAGATTTAAAGAGTTGATGCTATCCCGAAGCAAAAAAGCAGAGGGCTCCAGCCTCCCAGAACCACCTCGCTTCTCAGCCAACTCGCAAATAGCATTGAAGTCTCCAGCCATAATCCATGGATGGAAAGGTGCCATAGATCGGACTAACCTGATATGAGACCATAGAGCTTGCTTACCCTGGATATCAGTAGGAGCATAGATATTAGAAAAGAGAATAACCTCCGCTGTCTCAAAGCTAGAAGCAATCATAGACATAGTGGATTTAGAAGACACCCACCAAAGAGGTCGAATTTTTCGAGGATTCCAAAAATAGGCCACACCCCCAGAAGATCCATGAGTACCAATACATTAACACTCACCACACCTCCATAGCCTAGGTGCCAAATCAAGCATACTCTCAACAGATAACTTAGTCTCCTGAAGAAAAAACACATCAGGACCAAGATTTCAAACTAAATCGTGAACCGCTTTTTGTCGAGGGCCGCTGTTCAAGCCCCTTACATTCTATGAAAGAACTATCATTTCAAGGGGCTCGAAAAGTGAGAATCCAGAGTCTTTACTGACCCTGACTCAACCAAGTTCTCGCCTGTCAATTTGATCTTTTCCACATCCTTCTTTCTACCTGGTTTAGCAAATTTCTCTGCCCCACCTTTCTTAATATCTTTTTGCAAAATACCCAATTTTGGAGGCTTAGATTTCTTAGCAGAATCCAGATCTGCACTTCGCCCAAGAGGAGAAGAATCCTCCCCCACTGCTGGAATAACAACCAAAGAAACAGGAGCCTCCAGACCTTCTGTCGGCATAGCAGCATCCGTGAGCACACCAGAATCACCTTGTGATTCCATAGAAGAATCGAGAGCAGGTCCCTCTTGAACAAACCCCTCAATCCCCTGCTCCAAGTTTACCAAACCTGGGTTAACTTCCTGGTGACAAAGGTCGTCCAAAACCTCAAACCTATTAAAAGTGACCTCTTCTTGCCTTTCGCTGAAAGGCCTCTTTTGCCCTCTGTTCTTATTCTGAGCCTTGACAGGAACAAAACCATCATTATCTACCCCCGCAGTAGGACCGTTGCCCTTCCCCTTATCTGCCTTGGGAGGCTCCCTAGAAGGCTGAGAAGGCTGGGGATCCACCGACTTGTATCTTGGACACTTTCTCAGCAAGTGGCCATATTCACGACAGAGCCTGTAGCGGAAGGGAAGGGTCTCGTAGTCCAATTGCTGCACCCAAGAATAAGAGCCCGCACACATATCTATTGCATCGGGCAAAGGCTTACTTAGGTTAATTTCAACACAAATTCTTGCAAAAGTCATTACCTTTTTCCCCAAGGTCTGTGACAAAGTTCCAACTGGTTTTCCAAGCAACAAAGCCAGCAAAAGCAACACATCCTCCTGACAGCATTCCACTGGGAGGCGAGGTAAACGAACCCACACCGGGACGTGATTTGGAAGCTCCTCAGCGGGGTTAAATCCTGCATGCCACGGCTTGATAAACAACCCCACCTTATTATGAAAATAAGGTCCTCCCTCAAATACCTTGTTACGATCAGCTATACAATTAAAGGTAACCATGAAGTAATTGTTAGCCAACAACATTATCTCCATTTCTCCCACCGGCTCCCAAGTTCTCTGAGCCCAAAGCTCCAAAAACTGAAGCGAGACCCTCATCCCCAAAAAATTGCAATATAAGGAATGATTTGAGTAGTAATCAATATCGTCAGCAATCATTTTAGGTGGGACAACAAATTTCGGTCTCACCTTGCACCACTCTAGACAGCCATTAACCTTCGTGATCCATGAGCCAGAGGGAAATCTTGCACCATCCATCCCAGGATCTGCTGCAAATAGACTGTTATTAAATGTTGACATCTCATCCGTTGGGGACATCGCGTTAATTGATGCATGCAAATTCAACACAGGGGTAACCCCAGACGCCTCCCCCTTGGAGAAGGCCATCGAACCTTAGGCCAATAGACAAGCCCCAGAAAGGAATGAGGGAGAAAATCCCCCGCCACACCCTCCACCCAATCTCCGCAAAACCCACCACTCGAACCCTGCCAAAGCCGCACCAGTCAGGGAGAGAGGCAAGCAAGACTAGAAGGGACCAGCCACGGACTCCTTCCCAACTCCTCACACGATGAAATCCACTCCAGACAGTCACAGGTCCCAGCCACAAGCCAAGCACACAGGCACGTATAAGCTCGGCCCAGATCACACCAAAACAACCCCCAATCTTGAATCTCGAACCAGGCTTTCACCCCAAAGCTAGCCGCACCACATAAGCTGAAAGTCCGCCCCCAGGAGAATGAAAAACACCCACCCAAATTGCGCAGAAACAGAAGAAAGCGACCACGAGCTAGGGCTCGGGTGCCCTAGCTCGGCCCACGCAGGAGCAGACCCGTTCCATTTTTCCTCCTTTTCAATTTCTCAATTTATCTTTATCTTGACTACAATACTTCATTGAGCTCTTATGCAAGCATAAAAATTTGAGAGTAACCATATTAAAACAAGATCAATGGAGATAGGAGAATAATGAAGATCAAACCCATTTGAATGTGTGAAGGTATCATTTAGTTTATTTTATGATTTTGCATGTTTTATGGTTTTTCATTAATGTTTTGTTGAATTTCATTGTAGATCTAGGGTTTTGTGGTTGGAACTAGGGTTTGCATGAAGGGATGAAATTCAGCATATACACAGGTTTACTATATGTTGACTAGAATGGGAGAGGCCTTTTATTGGCTTAATAAATTTTAGAACCTTGATTGGTCAGAGTCTAAGTGGGTTAGCTGATTAATACATATTTGATATAACTTTTGTGAATCAAAGAAAGATTGTTTGAGATGGCTTTTTCTTCTAGAAAAATTGGTCAAGCATATTATGGTTTTCATTCTTATGGTCTACCTACTAGGACTTGTGGTTTTTGTGATAAACTAGGATCATTTGAGCATATTTTCTATGATTTCCCTTTTTCTTTTTCCTCAAGTTTCATTTATTTTCTTAGTAATCATATTAGCTAGGATGGTAAGGAAGTTTTTTCTTGGCATGAGCTATGCGAATGTCTTTACTGCTAAATTGAATTCTTTTTGTCTTGTTCTTGTAGACACCTATTTTTGTCCACTTAATTAAATGAATTTTATTTATATAATTATCATTTATCCAACCATTAATTAAATTCATATTTATTTAATGTCTCATTTCTTGTATTCAGCTATTAATCAAATTTAATACTTGATTAATTAACCTTTCTTCTGTTAATTGAATAAATCCTATTTATTTGATTAAATCCCCTTTCCACATTTAATTAAATTCATCTTCTGATATAAATAACTCAATATTTATTTATAAATTACCATCCCACTTGTGTTTTCCCACAAATGCAAGTTGCATCCACCTTTTTGAAATAAAACATTTTATTTTAATTAAAATCTAAAAATTCTCCCACTTGCATCCTCCTAACAAATCCACTTACATGTCTAATCCCCCTTCTAGATTCTTCTAAACCATTCTAATTAAGCCTAATCCCCCTCATAATCATTTGTACATTCCTTAAGAAAATGGTCAGTTCTCAAAACCTCCAAAGTCTTCATAAGCCATTAAAGACTTTGTGTCTCCAACAAGTTAACCTCAAAAGTCTTTAATAACCATTAATGGTTAACTCAACCTCAACCCTTGGTTAGAGATTTCCTCTCTAACTTAACCCTTCTTTAACCCATGGGTCTCTTCAAGCATTCATTGTTTTGACCATGGTTATCCATTAACTCTTCCACAAGATTTTATCCTTTAGACAAAAGGATTATCCAATAACTCAACCCTAACCTTACCTCCTAAGGTAACCACCATGTCTTCTCAGGCATTTAATGCCTCTTACATCTCTCAAGCCTCCTCATGGTTACACTTGTCAACCTAGGATTGGGTTGAAAACTCACGAGGATTGAAGATTATTCAATCATAACACTTGTTAATATTACTCAATCTTAGCCCTCCAATTGCCCATTTCTTCTATAAATAGGCTTCATTTCCTTCATTATTCATCAATCCAAGTCTTCATGTATCTAAGCTATAGTCTCATTTCATCAAGCATTTTAGCCTCTCTTTGAAAACAGTAATTAGATCATTTAGTATCACTAATAATTTTATATCATTTCTTTTAGTATCATTAATCATTTCATTAGTATCATTTCATTTAGTATTATTTAATTAAGTATCATTTTATTTAAATTTCATATCATTCAAAACCATATCATTGCATTTAGTGTCATTAACATTTAACTGCATTTCATATCATTAATATCAGTGCATTTAATATCATATGATTTAGTTACACATCATTAGTACATTTTAGCACAATACCAAAGCATTTATCATTTCTCATCATCCAAAGAATTCAAAAACATGTTAAAAAGAAACATCATATCAAACTCACATCTGCATATCATATCATCTACAAATGTATACATCATAGGATCATAATAACATATTCATTTAATCACATGTAATTAAAATATCCATATGCATTGCATAAATCATTATTTTCATACATTCAAAACATATAGATCACATCATCATAGAATCATATCAACACACACATCACATAGATATCATCTACATCATAAAAACAAAATCATGCACATAAACATCTAGATCATCAAAGTAAATGTGTCCATAGCACGTATAAGTATATCATCATACATAAAGTAACCCATGTGGATCCAAAGGAAAGTCATTGAATTGTGTCAGAAAGAATCAATGGAAAGAATAAATGTCCAAAGTCCCTGGATATCATCTCATAAATAAAACGTACAAAAAGATTTGAATCATCACTATACATTAATGTGTACATCGCATCATATTAAAATACTTGAAAGAAATATATCAGGGTATACATATCATCAAGGACTACATCAAAATGATCAACAAACATCATATGAGGAGCAATCTAGGAGTGGTTTGTTACTACTTATCAAGTTGCCATTAGTTTTATGTTCAAAGTTATTCTATATACTCTAGTCGGCTATCTCTATCGAGATATTTAGTCGGTATGCACAGTCCAGTCGGTTACAGAAGAAAGTAGTCTCGGAGCGTAGTATACACTGAGTTGTCTACCGAGTATCATTCCATGTCTACCGAGTAGCAAAGATGACATACCGAGTTGATATACACCGAGTGAAATGTGTTACCAGATTCATTGAACCTGGACATACATACAAAAACGTGTTACAAGATCGAGGAACATCTAACCGTTATCACATTGGAAATTGCACTTAAAGATTGTGTATGATTTTGAGGTCATCTAACCAATGAAATATTTTTCATGGTTATTCATTCGATAAAACATGTTTGTAAGATTGAAGCAATGAATGCATCACTGACATAAGAGATCTATTTATACAACATGGATTAAGATCAGACATATACATGTAGTATGATAGAAAGGAAGATATAGAAATATATGAAGCAAGACATGTGAAAGCACTAAGTGTTATGACTGTTACAGAGACACAGAGGTCACCGAGAAGGATTTCAGAGAACAATCAAAGAACAGAGTAAACAGAAGGGTTTACTAAGTTACTATATGGGTTACCTAGGTATGCTATAAGCAAGGTAATCTTATTCTAAGCACATAGAATCTGCTATAACATTTCAGATGTAAAGTTGCAGATATTTGTAATGATTTTATTGTAATATTTTGAAGTTGTAAGAGAAACCTTTAATAGGGTAAAAGACTCTAATCAAGTCTATAAATTGTAAAGCCTCTAACCAAGTTCAGCATTTAGATTAAGTGTTGTAAAATCCTTTAGCAAGGTAGATCTAACAGATCTTGATACTCCTAACAGGGTAAGCTATCAGAAATAGCTAAACATGTAGCTCTAATTGAGCAACCTTTATTACTGCAGTAGTGAAGTTCTAGGTGTCATCCCCATCACAGTTTTTCTCTCTAACCAAGAGTTTCAGCGTAACCAAAATATAAGTGTTATGGATTGAATCATGTATGATTGTTATCTATTTGTTTTAGCTTTATATTATGTTACTGCACTATTCGGTTTATGCATAACAGTAAAGTTATTGTTGAAGAAATGTTTTGAAGTACTGATTCACCCCTCCCCTCTCAGTACATTTGCTTTCCATATTGGGCCTAACATGGTTGTTGTAGACACCTAAAAATTTCCTGTCTAATTAAATAAATTTATTTATTTAATTAATTATTTTATCCTAAGTCTTCTATTAATTAAATAAATCTTTGTTTATTTAATTAATTCATTAATCTTCTTCTAAGCCTTTCCTCATTTAAATAAACACTTTTATTTATTTAAATTGTCCTTTTCGTAAATTAAATAAATATTTTATTTATTTAATTGATCCCACTTCCTCTATTAATTAAATAAATCTTTATTTATTTAATTAATTCATTAATCCTCTTCTAAGCCTTTCCTCATTTAAATAAACACTTTTATTTATTTAAATTGTCCTTTTCGTAAATTAAATAAATATTTTATTTATTTAATTGATCCCACTTCCTCTATTAATTAAATAAATCTTTATTTAATTAATTAATTCATTAGCCTTTTCTACCCATGACACATGTCATTCATCTCTTAATTCTTCTCTTACCTACCCCTTTATCATTTACTTGTTTCCTCTACCTACCCTTTAATCCTAGCCAACCATATATCATCTTCACCTTTTAATCTTATCCCTCCATTTCTTACAGTGTTCTCTATATAAGAGGATACCCTCTTCCTTATCAACCATAATCGTCTAATCATCAAATTAATCCATCTAACTAATGATTGCATCAATCAATATTTCTTGTGATCGAGCTATCAACCACAAGCCGTTCTTTGTTGAGCTCTTGTGCACACATAAAATCTGAGAGCATATATATCAAACAAGATCAATGGAGATAGGAGACAATGGAGATTAAAACCCTACTTGACATGTGAATGGTATATCTTGGTTTATTTGGTTTGTTCGCATGGTCTTAGGTATCTTCATTTGTGTATGGTGGATAGTTTTTATTGTTAGACTAGGGTTTTGTGGTTGGATCTTTGTTAGTCTTTCGATATTGTTGTTTTCACTATCCATTTTTACCGTATACATTTTGGCACACCCGGTGGGACTCTTGTCCATTTTTTATTTTGACATCTTGTTTGCAGATTTTGTGTTTTTAAAAGTTGCAAATTCAACATTGCGTCAATTTTGCATTTTTTTGCGTCTGTGGCGAATCTAACCCCGTTTGTGTTTTCTTTTCGCGTATGTGTCTACTCTTTCTACGTTTCTAATTTCCCATTATTTTTGCAGATCTATTATCCCAAAGTCGCACCTATGATTCATCTAATAGCGTTTTTTATTTCTTTTTGCGTCTGTGTTGTCTTTTGTTGCATTTTTTTTGCAAGTTTTTAGTCAGTTTTTGTAGGTTGCAGGTTTATGGAATCGGGTATGTGAGTGTTATTTTTGCATCTGTGTAGGTTTTTGTCACGTCTACATTTTGTTGTCTCTTTTGCAAGTCTTAGGTCTGGGAAATTATGTCTATGTTCTATTATTCTGTGTTTGTGATATGTTTCTGCATCTGCATCCTGTATAGCTATGTCTATGTTTTTCAGTTTTGTCTTTTTCACTTTCATTTAGGTTTTTTAGATCTAGTTTTGGATCTAACCTCTTTTGATTTGACTAACAAAGTGGTGCGGTTGTTTAGAAAGGAGAAAACATCTTGTCGAAGGCCCCTATTTCACAGTCTTTTGGGATTTTTTTTAAAATTTACCCAACTTGTGTGCTTGGAGGAGGGGTATTACTTCAAAACTACTAACAAGTTTGGTGCAGGACCTTTGGCAAAGATTTGATTTTCAAATTGCTTGCTTTATCTTCTTTAGTCTAGAGAAACACTTCAATTGGTGCTCTAAAATTAACAAGTGTCTTTTGTGTCTTAAGCAATAGGCTCTTTTTGTTTTACCTTTTAGAGGGTCTACCTTCTGAGTAGCCCATAAGGCCAAGTGAGAGGGAAAGACCCAAGTGGTAATGAGTTAAATCCAAGCTATTCTAAACCACTATAGATAAAAGTGTTTGTGACGAAAGTTGCAAGAAATGGGTGTTACATGCTACTATAATGACATTATGACTCCCCATAAACCCTATAGAGTGCAACCTCTATAGATTGGGAGGCTTTCCATTTAACAAAGCGCAAGACGCTACTAATTATAGCCACTCAAATGGATGCCCTTACTAGACAACTTTTGTGTTAGAATCCAAAAACCTTCTAGTTGTTGGTGCAGGAGGTCAGACCTCTGAAGCGAATCACATTCTTATGGTTCTTAGTAGAGACAAAGTTCGCCACGGAGAGTTTTCGTGGAGACTGGTGCTTGGCTACCCTGGATAAGTGAGTGCCAAGGGTGGAGCCAGTGGGGTCAAGCATCTAATTATCTTCTCTGAATTGTGTAGCTCAGGGTAACCCTTAAGTGAGATTCAACAACTATTGTCCCGACCAGCCCTAGGTTTTGTACTTGCATGATAAAAAACACAAACATTTTCAAACAAAACAAAGAAACATTGTGTCTATCGTGTTTTCAAGTGTATGCAAGAAACATTTCACATTATATTTAACATTTGGAAACATTTTTATTGCTTTGGACAAAACACTTTCAAATATTGAGTCTTCATTGTTATTGTGTCCTCTTGCCATGAAAAAATTCAAAAACATTGAGATTTGGTCATATTGAACAACTTCACAATCAAACAGAATTGCACAAAGTATCAGAAAACATGTCTATGACTGATGAAACCACATCTATGTTCATAAATCACATCTATGCGATACAGAATTGCGTTTGTGTCCTACAATAGAATATCAACAAGAAATTATCGCATTTTCAGAAACTGCTTCTGTATCAGATCTATTCACGTTTTTTGTTGGAAACCACGTCTGTGTCAGGCAGCATTATGTTTGTGCTTTACAAAACTTGTCACTGTCAAAATTCCTAGAAAACACATCTATGTCTACTATAACAACGTTCTCACTGAAAAATCACTCCTGGGTTTACTTAAACGGCATCTGTGTTCAGAATTAAGAAATTGCAAAATATTTATCAAGAGAAAGAGGACTCAAGTTTTCAAGATTTAAAGAGCTTCTAAGGTTGCTTCCTATAGGGCTTCATTTTTTTCAGTCAACCTATCTTGGTCACACATAGTCAATCATTTTCCTTCACTTGCATTACTCTCATACATCTTTTCTAAATTTGAGTCAAAAGGTTACTTTTCTTATCCTCATCACGTTCTTACAAACATACTACAACACAACACTAGGTGATTCCCTTATCAAGATCTATCATCTTAGGGTCTCATTTGGTCTTCTTGAGTCAAGGTCAACTTACCTCATCAAGAGATCCATCATCTCTTTGGAAGCCACACCTTACTCTAAAAACATACATACTTTGGTATTACACTCTTGGACATTGCAAGTTTACCCTAGATTCATCTACATTTCGTACACCTCTTGATCTTCCATAGTCCTTGCATTTTCATCCTACCTTTCATTTTGGTCAAGACTTTAGTCCATGGTTGAAACTCGTTCACAAAGGTCTAGAAGGGAAGCCGAAGAAGCTCTAAGGTCTTTAAACATGAGTACTTATGAGTTTGATGGAGATGAATTTTACAATCCATTTGACAATCATAGTAATATACCAAACAATGGCAATGACAACAATGAGAATAACAATGGAAATGATAATGACAATGACAATGCATCTGTGGATTCTGTAGAAGTTGAGGAAACTATCATGGATCCCCATTTTAATAAATTGGTTCAAGAAATCATGAAGAGAGATAGACAATATTTCCTACAAGTTATGGAACAAAGTGGAACAAGATTACCCCATGATTTTGATATGTCACAAATTTTTAAGGATGATTTGAATCAAGCAAATCTAGCTAATACAAGACAAAGGAGGCCCGATAATGGTGGTAATAGAAGAGAGTGTCTCATGCTTGATTCACCTTCCTCCCTTTTTCAAAAACCTAAGATTCCAAACACACACCCATTCTTATGCCAGTTATGATATAACCTCTCATGAACAACTCCGCAGTCATCCTTTCCCATGGAGAAAAACTACCACCACACATGCTCATGATGATACCCAAGATCATACCAATGTATACAATTACAGTCAAGCAAACATTCAAAATCATGACACGAGGAGACCCCATGTCAGATCTGGGATAAATACTCAAGATCAATATTATGATACCTCCCATCCTCATGGTCATGACATGTATCGACCTTAACCTAGTGCTCCTCATTACAGCACCATACCAAGTGATCCATATGCAATCTATAACTATGTCCCTCCTCCATATTAACACATCTATAATCAATACCATCCATACATGCATTATATCCTTCCTCCATATGAACACATCTATAATCAATACCATCCATACATGCATTATATCCCTCCTCCTCTGCCCAATGGCTCGGGCATAGGACTAGCTCAAAGAGAAAAGACACCACCCAAGAATGACTTGCAACAACAGATCAAGGATTTGCAAAAGCAAATGGCAGACATGAATACACCAAAGCAACAATATACAATGAAAGATATATGTCATTACCCCTTTGATAGAAACATTCCAATGCCTCCATTCCCTCCATATTTTGTGACACCAAAATTTGATAAGTACAAAGGCAAAGGGGATCCTAAGGCACACATAAGACAGTTTTTCACAGCTTGCATTGACGTAGCAGGAGAAGAAACATACTTGATGATATTGTTTCCACAAAGATTAGGTGAACAAGTAATGGAATGGTTCTCCCAACTTCCACCTAGAATTAAGTCATGGGGTGATCTAGTAGAGGCTTGTATACAAAATTTCTCATACAACATTGAAACAGATGTGTCAGTAGCTACCTTGTGCAATACTACTTGCAAAAAAATAGGGAATCCTTCTCTTCATTCTTACAAGAATGGAGAGATCTTGCTAGTTGATGCTCTTGTGATATCCCACAAAAACAAATGGTATAAATGTTCACTCAAAACGTCAACAAGGATATTGGATATGAGCTAAGAAAAGCTTTTTTGTCTACCTTCAAAGCGGTCATTGAGAAAGGAATGGTGATAGAGAAAGTTCTTATTGAACAAGGTATCATAAAAATATTCAAAGAGAACAAAGAGGAATCAAATGGGAAAGACAAACCCCTTTTTTTGGAACAAGAATAAGAACACAGTTAATGATGGGGTAGTAGATGCAAATGTTGTAAAACCAAAAATGACTTTCCCTGGTGCAAGTTCTTCTAATACGAACAATCAAGTGAGCAATCAAAGGCAATCAAAACCTTGAAGACAATACACTCCGTTGGGAGAACCGATTGAAACATCATTCAAGGAGTTAGTGGAAAACAAGCTAATAACAAATCTAGACAATCAACCATATGAGCCAAAAGTAAAACCAAATTGGTGGAATGATGATGAATATTGTGAATATCATAAGAGTGACATATAAGGAATCACCTAGTGGAAGGACATTTAACTAGAAATTGTCGCATATTGAAGAATACCATACAGGATCACATTGATAGAGGTGACATATAAGTTGATGGTCATGCCTCCAATGAAGATCATACGATGTTTAAGTATCCATTTACTAAACATGACAAGGGAAAAGACAAAACTACAGACAATCGAGCTAATTATACCAATACGCCCTTATGATTCTACTATTAATCACATTTCAATGGACAATAATTTTTTGACTATTATCATAAAGGACAAAGCTCCTGAGAGTTATACCCAAAGGATTAAGGCTTTTTTAAAAGGCATTGGATTGGATCTTCCTCAACCTCCAACAATGGAACCTCTAAATGTAATGTCATAGCCCGTCAAGGTAAAGTTGCTTTGAAAGGTGTTCAATCCAAGACCATAGCCTCATCATCCACCAAGAATGAGTATGACCTTGTAGATCAGCTAGGGAAAACAACTGCTCTCATATCCATCCTTGAAATTTTACGCATATCTCCTACACATAAGGCCATCCTTGACAAAACTTTGAGAGAGACCTCCGTACCTAGTGATCTGAATGTGGACCAGTTTCAAGCCATGGTGGGATACCTTTCTATTTCGCATAGCCTTACATTCACAGAAGCTGATGATGCATCCATAACCCAACCTCATAATGCACCTCTACATATTAAATTCTTTCTAATTAAAATCGAATAAAACGAGTCTTCATAGATGGAGGAGTAGGTCTGAACATTTGTACATTGAATACTATTAAGCAATTGGATATTCTGAAAAGGTTGTGAATTATACACATGCAATCACCATTAAAGCATATGATGATGATGAGCGCTCATCCAAGGGCACAGTCACCTTACCTCTTAGAGTTGGGCTAGTTACAAAGGATGTGGTATGCCAAGTCCTTTATTTAGAGCTTACATATAATATACTCTTGGGATGTCCATGGATTCACGAAATGAGAGTCATTCCCTCAACATATCACCAATGTATCAAGTTCCCACACAATAGAGTTGAGGTGATCATTAATGGCGATCCAAATTTTTTTCATATATTGCAATAGAATGCGACCAAAATCAGAAACAATAATACCAACCAATAGAGAAGCAACTCCATCATCCACATATGTTGATCCTAAATCATTAAAACCTTCTACATCAAAACAAGTAGAGCTAAAAGAAAAATTCAAGGTTAAAGACATGGGATGTGGTGAGTATATCTTTCATGTTGATCAACTCCCACTATCTACTAAGACATTTAGTTGACAGCAACATCCTACAAAAAAATTGCAATATCAAGGAATTGGATGTGAACCACCTAGTGTTGTAGCTACTAAGTTTGAATGCAAATCTCCTTTAGTGGTACAAGCAGCTCTTGATATCAATAGTCCTAAGAGTGGTTCAAACAAAGAATCTATTGAATATATCACCAACCCTCTTGAGAACTCCTATATCCTTACCATATCATCCAATCATTCCATTTCCACTCCGTTCCTAGACTTGGATCAACAAGAATCACAAAAGCCCTTACTAATTGGGGATCAAAAATCAAGCCTTGAAAATAAAAATCTAAAAGTCAAAAATAAAGAAAAATCCTTTAGTCCAAATCAAAATCAAAAGCTATTGGACTCTTCAAAAATCAAAGTCAAGGATAAAAATTCTATGAAGGAAAAAGAACAAGAGTTGATCTCCCCTAATATCAAAATAACTAGGGGCAAAAGTTCTAATATTTCAAGTAAAAAAGAATACTTGGGTTAGTGCAGGATCATGGGGGGCCAAAAAGTGACGATGTGAAATAAATAGCCTTCTCCACTCGCCTAAAAATGCAAAAATTCATGTTGACTTTTTGCTTGGCCTAGGTGTCAGTACACCTTGGCATGGTAAACACCTAAGCAAATCGGATATCAGATAAAATCAGATATCCGATTTTTATAGGTAATTTTAAATAAAAAAATAAATTATATAATATATAATATATTATTATATTATATATTATATTATTATATTATATAATATAATATTATATAATATATATAATATAATAATATATTATTATATTATATAATATATATAATATAATAATATATTATTATATTATATAATACGTATTATATAATTATATATTATTATATTACTGTTACCAAAATTTTGCACATACCAAGTTTGGTTCCCTAATGAAGCCTTGCATTCATTTTGAGAAGGTCAAATCATGAACGAGAAATCAGAAATGCACTATTTTTTCTAACTTGTTTGCTTCATATGCAAATATAGGAAATTAAGATAGCATGTGGGTTAAAATGTGGCTCCCACGAGGGTTGAGCTTAACATGTTGTAGATCACAGAAAAATCTATGTTTTAGATCACAGAAACATCTATGCTTCATTGCAGATGAAATTGTGTGGCTATTAAAACCTTAAGGCCAAAAGAAACTCAGAGAAAAATGTAGTCGGCCTATGTAAAGTTTTACTTGGGTGCCAAAGAGGGTTTTAAAAGGCCTTAGAGTTTCCAAGTGGTTTTCAGTCGCCAGGCAGGAGGACCTTTTATCCCACATTGGTTGCATGGAGGGAGTTCGTCATATTTAAATATAAGGTCACATATAACTATAGTGTCAAAGCTTACGGGATTTTGGCAAGAAGAGGCAACTCATGGCGTGGTGGACCCCGTGTGCACGCATCTCAAGGCACCCTAATTTTGTGACCAACTGGCGGGAAGAGACTAAAGAGCGAGCAAGTTTAGGAAAGATCAACAGTGATCACAGAGATCTAACAGTTGTCGCTATGTCCCAATGAAAAGATGCAAACTGGATTATCACCACAACTTGGTGACTGATGACATGGCAGAACAGAGAGTATAAGACTAAGGACAGGTGGCAAATAGGTTGTGGTCCAGTGGCTAGTGACATGGCACGGATAGGCGACATCGAGCAGATCTTGGTCGCGATGAGTCCCATAAAGGTTTCATCGAAATATCAGTTTCATCGATATCGAGCAGATCTTGGCCATGATGAGTCTTGTAAAGGTTTCATCAAAACCTCAATTCCATCAACATCGAGCAGATCTTGGCCGCGATGAGTCCCAAAAAAGTTTCACCGAAGGCTCAGTTTCATCGACATAATAATATCGATGAAACTGGTAAGCGGCTTGCCGAAGGAATACTTTGGCTAAAAGAATGAGATCTGACAGAGAAGGATGCATGGCAACCCAGTAGACAAGTGGTTCCTAGGTGGATCTCATGAACCAATCAAAGGGTGACACAAGTTGACATGCGGCACAAGAGAGAAGATCAGTCGAGGTTAAAGGTCGAGCAAGTTTAGGAAAGATCAACAGTAATTCAAAGGATCTAAGGGCCATCGCTATACCGCTATAGAAAGAAGCTCACCAATTATCATAGTAACTTGGTGACTAAGCACGTGCAGAAAAGGCAATGGGGAGGTGAGCGGTTAAGAGGTTAAAGATTGAACAGTTTGAGGTTAGATCAACGACCGTCACTATACCGCAAGATAAAAATGATCGTTGGTAATCTCATGCGACTTGGTGACTAATGATGTGGTCATCCAAGTGGGCTCAGAACGAATGAGGATGCACCACATGGTAGAGAGAAGACAAAGAACCATGAGTAGACCAAGAGTAAAGATTGAGTGATTGATCACATCCAATGGTCAGGTGGACAAATATGATGATGGTCGCTAAGCTGCAAGGAAAAGTTGCTCGCCCAGTTATCGATGCGACTTGGCGACAAGGTGGGTCTAGGTCCAGATGGAAGACAAAGTGGACCTGCAAGCAAATCAAAGGTTGACACATGGCAAAAGTCTACAGATGAGTGGATGTCTAAGTCAACCTTGAACTTGAATCGGTTCAAATTGGTTCCAGGCTTCAAAATGGTTCAATGGTTAAAAGTTTAGTCTTTCAAGGCTTCAAAATGGTTTGATGGTTAAAAGTTCAGTGGTTCAAGGCTTCAAAGTGGTTCAATGGTTCAAAGTTCATTATCGTCACTCATTCTCGTGGGCCCAGGATAAAGAAAGCAAACAAACAGAGATAAAAACAAACAATGGGGCCCACTAGGAATTAAACGAAAAAATTAAATGCAAGCGGCCATGGCCAATGCAGGTGATCCAGTGGCTGACAATAATAAAAATTGCACAGTGGACTTAGAACTGGTTGCTCGGATGGTGAAAAGCCCGCCAAGCAAGGAGATGATTTCTACATGAAAGATTAATGTAGATGCTTGTCTGAATATGCAAGAGATACATACCGTTGGAAAGCTCGCGAAATAGGAAGATCATTTCCACAATCCTTTTTTTAATAGAAGTTTCAACATGGAGAGCAATTACCAGAAAATGCATAAGATTTTCTTAGTGGGATTTATTTTTAATATAGTCACAGTTCAATTCATCATGCAACTTTCACATGGGGATAGCTATTTTTCGCATTTAGATATGCAGATTTTTAAATAGGAGGATCAGTGGTAGTCCTTTTGAGCAGAAAAGATTATTATTTTAAAGATTATGCATGAGTTTTTATGCTATTGTAGCATCGTAAATTGTACGCACTTGATAGGGTGGTACAATTTCACACCTAGTTTAGCACCCGCCTTGGCGCATTTTGCATTTTGCATTGCATTTCCCCTTTAGCACTTAATTAATTAAAGTAATTAGGTCTAAGGTCCTATTTTATCATCTCCCATATCATAAAGTTGGGCCCTTTTCATTAAAGTGTGCCCCTTTCATTTTATTCCTCTAATACATCATTTAATCAAAAACCCTAATTAGGTCCTATTTTGAACTTGGGGGCTTGATTTCGGGGGTCAAAACATCTCAAAATCACCTGTAACTTCAGGATTCTCTCTAAAATCATCATATCCGACGACCATGAAAATTTGGTGAAAATTTGTCAGGACCATGGCGCCCGACGTGCACACGGTCCCGGACATTTTTCCCAAAATTTTAGGAGCGCGGTCCAATCATAAAATAAAGCTTAACCCCAAGAAATTGGTGGGAGATTCAATCTCTAGGTCGGCCAAAAGTTGAAATTAAAACCTAGGGTTTCATATATAAGAGCTCTCTTTCTTCATTTGAAAGGATCCGGGAATTTTGGTTTCAAGGGCCTTCTACGCAGCAAAAGAGCAGATCTTTGAAGACTTCAACAACATTCAAACATCCATCCATCAAACATTCATCAAATTCATTCATCCATTTAGGGCTTTGAAGACATTGAAGAGCAATAAGGGATCACCGACTGAAGATTGGCTTGTACCCCTCCCTTGGGGTTGGGTATGATTTCATGTTGTTTTCATGTCTTTGCATAAGCCTCGTTATATCATTTGTAGTCATGCTTTAGATCACTTTGCATCTTGATTTGGAACATTTACATTATCATTTACAAGCAATTAGGGTTTACTTTCTAGGTTGCTCTAGTTTGCTTACTTGCATTTTAGGATCTTGCACACACACAAGGTCTGCACACACACAGCTTTTACTATACAACTTGGCTATTCGTGGAGGTGGAAATCACCAAAGCGGGGGTTTGACTAAGGCAAAACCCTATATAGCCACCTACAACCCTTTTCAGACATAAGTGCAAATTTTCGAATTCAAAGGACGCCGCAAGTTGCAAATCCGACGGGAGCAGACTGAGACGGGACAACACACCAAATTGTAGAGCAGAAACCTAGGACAGGGGCGTGGGGCGCCCTGGTCCTGATAGGACAGGGGCACTGGGCACCCTGGTCCCTAGGACAGGGGCGCTGGGCGCCTTGGTCCCTCAGACAATAGCAATTTTCAGCACTTTTCGACAACTTTCAGGTTGCCAAAAGGAGCAGTTTCAGGTGCAGAATCAGGTCAGTGGCGCATGCACCCCCGTCCTGAACATTTCCACTCAGATTTTAACCCTAGGTACACATTTATATTTCTCCTCTTATCCTTACAATTGTTCATCATTAAATTTCAATTCTACAATCTTGTGCTCAAAGTTACTAGTTCATACTTACACTCTAGGGCTAGTAGTTGAACTTGCATCATTTTATCTATCATTTGCAACAAAGGAATAGAAATCCTAATAGGTAGCCCATGGCTCTCTCTTCCACAAAAAGAAGTATCCAATTGTGTGATACCTCTAGGCTCTTTCGTATTCCACAAGTGTGTGATTGAAAGTGAGATCAGGGCATGTTTGCTTAGTGTCACTTTTTCCCCTACACAGCTATTTTTGGGACAGATTCGTCCAAGGCTTTTCTCATGCAGTGATTTTAGGGTTTTTTGAAAGGGATTCATCATGATTTCTATATATTCATTCTCTCCTTCTTTTTTCCCTTTGGTTCTTTCTTTTTTGCATTACACATTTTTGCAAAAAAAAGCATTGTATCTCAGCAGTATTTGAGTTTTGTAACAGTAGAACTCCTTTATTTTCAGTAATATAATAGCAGATTTCCTTCTTGATATTTCATGTATTATCTAGGGAATGAATGATTTGATAATTTCCTATGATTTTTATCCTCTATTTTATCTTATTCAGTCCATTTGTGGTGCAATGAAATATGTGTTAGTTGCAGGTTCTAGTTTGTGGTAGTTGACTTTAATTGCTTGAGGTTGTGAAAACTTGTTGTTTTTCCTTCATGCATGCATTAAATTCATCCATTCCTAGGAAATTTTTATGCATCTACATGTTCAGTTGAGTTGTGAAGCAATCAAGGTTATTTGTTGAAGGTTTTGTGAGTTACGCAGGTTATAGATCTCAGATAAGATATTTGGTGCATCACCTTCATTAGAATAAATTTTCATTACATGCAAAGCCTTCTATCCCTTTCTATCCATTTTCTTATCAATAGTATTTACAAGAGATTCACCAAACAGGAAGTCGGCCTGATCTCCGAAGATTCACCTTCACTTTGAGCAACCCACAGGCTCGAAGGTGTTTCCATGTTTCATAGGATTACTTGTTTTCGAACTTAGCATCATGGGTGCAATCCTTAGTGATAACAATTACATTATATATTATATAATATAATATTATATTATATGTAATATATAATATATTATTATATTATATTATACATTATATAGTATATAATATATAATATATTATTATATAATATATAATATATTATTATATAATATATAATATATTATTATATAATACGTATTATATAATATATTATTATATTATATAATATAATGTTATTTTAAAATAATTTAAGTATAAAAATTGGATATCCGATTTTCTGAGACAATATAAATGGACTGTGACAGCCCATGAGTTATTTTTAACCCACAGGCTGCATGATTTTTTAGAATCCGATATCCGGTTGGACTCGATATCCAATTGTTTGACCCAAATTTGCTAAAAAATACATTAAAAGGTAGGATTTTTATTGTTTTCAATCATTTTCATTCAAATTTTGTATGTTTTTTAATGTTTATTTGTTTTTCATTGAAAATATGGTTTTTTTCATGAAAACTAGGTTTTTTTAAATCAAATACAAAATTTTTCAAATTTGTTAACTAAATTCAATTGTTTACATTCAATTAGGTTAAAAATGGGGGATAACAGTGAAAACATTGATCAACATGGGGTAGTCAAAGTAGTCCAGGGCCCATATGTCCCCCCTCCTCCTGTTGATCCCCCACCTCCAGTGCAGCATCCGGATATCATTTGTGAGGCGACATCACGGACCATATTAGCTATTCACTCTTTGAGTAGCCTTTTGGTTTCTCAGGCTACGTCTGTAGCTCAGCCTACTTTTGATGGTAGCAATGCATCCGGTGGTGCTGACATGTCCTCCTCGATTCCACACATTTGTGTACCCCATAGTTGTGTCATGTGTGGGCATGTATGCTTGGGTCCAATTGGACAAGTTGTTGATCCCCCTGTGCACAGTGAATTTTATGAGGTGCATGAGATGCACGATGCACTAGATTTTATGATGTAGACTAGAGGATACCCTAGAGAGTCCTCGCATGCTAGAGGCGATGAGGCACCTTCATCATACATTGATGATGTAGTGGTAAGATTTATATTTTCACAATTCATTCTATATTTTAAATAAATATTTAGAATCTAGATAATATTAAATACTAATTTTTATTTACATGGTCTATTTAACAGTTAATAACTGAGGAGGAGTTGACACAAATCCAGGAGGGTACCTTGATGGCCATTTCATTTGGCCTTGATAGCTTTATAGTAAATATATTATTGCACCTAGTCATTTGTATTTTATTGTACATACATGCTCACCATTTATATTGGTATTAATTAGATTATGTAGTAACCTGCATGTATATCTTATTTTACTCTTGTAGGGCACAAGCAGCACGAGTGCGGGGCTGTGTGATTTAGGATCTGGTAGTGCAGTTGGAGACAAGGGAAAGGTAGTTGAATGCAAATATGATTGAATGAATAGTTTAAATAACTTATAATGATTATAATTGTCTAGACATAGATTGATAGTTTCATATACTTGTGTATATGTACAGAGAATTGTTGGCTTCACATCCTTGTTGACTACACCCACTATACCTAAAGATGAAGAAGAAGAAGAATAGATGCCTCGATTACATGTGTGTTTATTTTATTTTGTGTTTAGTTAGATATAATTTGTTATTATCAATGACAATTATATGCTAACTTGTATCAATGTCATGTTTGTGAGCATATGTAGGTTGTGTATGAAAATATTGAAACCATACCTCCTCTACCAAAGGCATACATCAAGAGTCCTACAAAGCCGAAGAGAAAATGTGGAGATGAGGTAAACAAGAATAGTTCGATTGTAGTTCATTTTTATGTTAACTTTTTGAATGTGAGTTATATAATATAACTAATCTTTATGGTGGTTTGTTTTTTCTTGTGCAGGATCCTTCAGAGCCGAGCAATGCGGTGAAGAGGATTGATTTTGATGATCCATCAGTAGCTTAGGATGTTATAGATAGTTTTGGGATGCTTACATGTCTAGTTGGCATGTATATTTTATATATGGACATACATTCACGTATATAGACATACATTTTGTTTGAGTTGGTGTTTATGCCATATTTGTGTATGGACATACACTTGTAATCATTTGACATTTTCATCTATATAGAAGTTGATATTTGATCATATAAATTGTTGCTCATCTGTGCATGGTGTTATCATGGAAATCTTTAATCTTCAATCCAATAATTAACAATGGTTTATTATGGTTATTTAATGAACAATAAAATTCATTTCATTTCATCATAAGTGTTGTTTGTATAATGAACAATACAATACAATTCATTTAATGAACAATACAATTCATTTAATGAGCAATACAATACAATTCATTTAATGAACAATACAATACAATTTTATTATTACCCTATGCATGCTCCTATTCCCCCCCCCCCCCACCTCGGTTGAACGCTCGAGGTCATACCCTACCATCGTCATCCCTTGAGCACCCTAAGTGCTAAAAATTGTCAAACTTTGACGGGCCCTAACTTGGAATCCGTTGCACCTACGAATGATCTATTTGAACCTATGGGGCCACGAGAGGGGTCCTTATAAAAGCCTATCTCAGTTTTTTAAGTTTCCCTATGGTTTTATTAGGGCAGCATTTTTTCGGTTGGCGAAAAAATTGTCAGTCTCATTCAATCGAATGTTGTTGCGTGGCCAATGTCTCATTCTTCTCATCGCAATAATGAACCATCAAATCCAACATGTCCGATTAGGCATTATTACCCTATGCATGCTCCTATTCCTCCCCCCCCCCCCCCCCCCCCACTCAATCAAACGCTCAAGGTCATACCTTGAGCACCCTAAGTGCTAAAAATTATCAAAATTTGGTGGGCCCTAACTCAGAATCTGTGGCACTTGAAAATGATCTATTTGAACTACAGGACCATGAGAGGGGTCCCTACAAAATCTTATCTCGGTTTTTCAATTTTCCCTACGGTTTTATTAGGGTAGCATTTTTTTGGTTGGCCAAAAAATCATCAGTCTCATTTAATTGAATGTTGTCGCGTGGCCAATTTCTCATTGTGCTCGTTGTGATAATGAATCATTGGGTTCGACATGTCTAGTTAGGCATTATTACCCTATTCATTCTCCTATTTCTCCCCCCCCCACTTGATCGAACGCTCGGGGTCATACCCTACTGACGTCGTCCATTGAGCACCCTAAGTGCTAAAAATTGTCAAAGTTTGACGGCCCTAACTCAGAATCCATGGCACCTACAAAAAATCCATTTGAACCTATGGGGCCACGAGAGGGGTCCCTACAAAATCCTATCTCGGTTTTTCAATTTTCCCTATGGTTTTATTAGGGCAGCATTTTTTCGGCTGGCAAAAAAATTGTCAATCTCATTCAATCAATGTTATCGCGTGGCCAATTTCTCATTCTGCTTGTCGTGATAACAAACCGTCAGCTCCAACATGTCTAGTTAGGCATTATTAACCTATGCATGCTCCTATTCCCCCCCCCCCCCCCCCACTCGATCGAATGCTAAAAATTGTCAAACTTTGACAGGCCCTAACTCAGAATCCATGGCACCTGTGAACGATTTGTTTGAACCTACGAGGCCACGAGAGGGGTCCCTACAAAATCCTATCTCTACTTTTCAAGTTTCCCTACAGTTTTATTAGGGACCATTTTTTTGGTTGGCAAAAAAATCATCAGTCTCATTCAATGAAAAATATAGATAAATAAGCATTACACTGTAGACACATAATGATCATGAATATTTCCATGTATTTTATACACATAATTACCATTACACTTGCATGTGACATCCATGAAGGAATATGCAAACATGATTTTTTTTCATTATCAATACAACTACACCAATGTACTCATGTACAGATACATTGTATATCATCAATATAACTAAACCAATTTTCTCAAGGACATTGTATATCATCATAAATAATTTACATAAATTCACATCCATATACAAATACAACATCCCACTTCATCTGCATCAGACATCCTCATGTCCTAAGAGAAAAGCTTACATACAACAATGCCTACATATAAATGAAGACCAAAATAAGCAACCTTTTTATGCAGAATGAATGTGCTACAAGAAACAAATTATAACACTTAATGCAAATTTTTTTGTCAAATTATAAATATATCGTTTGAAACATTTTTAAGACGTACAAGATTGTATAATTATGAAACTTACTAGTTTCTCTGCAAAGTATACAAGCATAACTTTAAAGAAAGACGCATGTTGATTAAAACCCTTCTCACTGCATTTCTCTACATGGTTGAAGATGATGGTAGATATTGTCATTTCTAAATAGCAATACATTCACTTGACTTAGTGTTTATGCAAAAAATTTAATCTCATTAATGCACAAAGGAATATGTACCATCACCAAGAGTAAACTAGTCAACAGTGAATGATCTAGCATGAACCTATATTTTTAAGAATTGTTAGTTTACACATAAAATGCATAGATGAACATAAAGGCTTTATGATAATCACTTCAACTGAAATGCATGATAATAAATGAAAAGGTGGGATTATATACCATAAAAATATGTCCCTTCGAATTATATCAAGCGAACCCACTATGTTGACACAAAAATCATAATGTGATTGTTTTATATCATCAAAAAAGACCTACATGAGCATAAAGGTTTTGCGATAATTATATCATCAAAAATTATCAAATAGTTTTGTTTAATAACAGAAATTGTAAAGCTCATCAAATGCATGATAATAAGTCGTGTTGCAAAAATACGTCCCTTCCAATTATATCAAGTGTACCCGCTATATGCATGCAAAAATCATGTTGAAAAAAAAAACCTTCATCAATAGACCTACATTTTAAACACATCCTTAATATACACGTAACAAACTTGAACATTAAGGTTTAATGATCATTGTTTGAAATGAAATGCATGATAAAAAAAAATAAGGCACCATTAAAGACCTACTACTGAAGTATGTCTGAAGGGTCATCTCTTTGCTTAAGAGTATCCAGTATTGCTTCATGATCAACAGTAGTCACTATCCATAGGTCTTTGGTCTTTGGTTTTGCTTGATGTTTCAACAACTTGACATTTGTAGCTATAATAAGGTGTGAATACATTAGAATGGTTTTGTGTCTCTCATAGTCTTCAAATGCAGGTATGCCATTCTTTCTAATCATGTATGTTTGCAACCAAGTTCCCACAACAACAACTGAACCTGTAGGATATGTGAACCCATCATCATCTGTCACTGGTTGTTTTAGCTTCTATTTTCCCTGCACACATAATGCCAACCAATATTTTTATCTCTCTTCATTCCCTTGCGGTGCAACAATTGCAAAAACATGTCCTAGTTGTACAAGATCCGATAGATGGTCATATTCAAGTGAACTTTCCATGTCATCGTTTGACAAGGATATTGTTTGAGATAAAGGAGTTGGATATTGGGGAACCCACATATCAACCCACTCACTTGACTCGCACTGATCCCAATCACATCAAACACAACTCTGACAGAAACAAGCCAATGTTCATGTCCAAATAGTCCATGTACTTGCATTTGAGCTGAGAAATGAATGCATCTTTGAAGAATCTTTAATTGTTTGACAATCCAATTTGTATCCCACTATGCTCTCCTCAACCAACCAAAAGAATTTAGTCATTGTTGAATCAAGAGTAACTCCATGTGACAATGTTGAACTACACCAATCAATAATAGAACGTGCATCAGAGAAATTTGCACCTGAAATCCTCAATTGCTTCTTAACTAGAGCTCTCTTCAAAGATGCACCTACTCCATCATGCTCCCCCTTCCCATGCCCTGCCTAAAAAAAACACCAATTATGAGGTATATACCTCTCTACATGCATTCTACTCAACCAATAAAATATACAAGCATTCTTGAATTTACCCATACAGTTATCTGACCATATGATATTTCGATCAATTGCAATATCTTTCTCATGCAAGAACACAAAAAAATTCTTGAAAGAATGTTGCACATACTCAAAGGAGTGTGATCTATCATCACTCATATAAAAAATGATACTCCCTGATTATCTTCCTTTCCTCTTATGTACTATCATGAGCATGTCTATATGTAATATGAACAAAAATAGCAATCTGGATTGAATTGTAGTACTGAGACTATACCTCATTTTGTGGTTGCGATGTATAGTTCTCTACAAAATCAACCACCGATAAAATAGTGCCAATTGGGAAAGAGTTCTTACACATTTTGAACTGTTGATCCAACCTGAGACCTATGGGTGTTCCTTGCATATTTGTAGAAAACATTTTCCTTAAAATCCAAAATAAAATCAGCAACACTCACTTCTCTTGAGACTAATTCACATCTAGAACCTTCACCTCCACTCTTCAAAGTATATTTCACTGTCTCATATCTTTTTTTCTCAACATAATTCTTTGCAAACTCGTGTTCTCTACCCTCGTGAAAACATGAAACAAACATTGACAACTCACCACATTGTGAGCACTTCTCATTCAAACAACCATTTCTATAGAAATAGCAGTCATCATCTCTCGGGCGTAAAAATAGATCTTGCAAGTAATGGCTTACTAAGGAGGTTGTAATCACTCTTCGAGCGGCTCTCTTATCTCTTTCTTTGGTATTCTTTCCATTAGAATTGAGAGCATCAAATATATTTTTGGTAATAATAGAATTTATCTCCATCTTATTGTTCATACAAATATTCAATTTGTTTAGCAATGGTCTCATCTTTATCATCTTTAGCAATTTAACAAAGATTTGGCATTGCTTGGTCAATGTCTTATTGCTAAAATTTTGGTCGAAAAGTTGTGTAGCCCACAACCGAACAGTTCTTGTTGACCTCTTGCCTTCAAGATTCGCAATAATGTTCTCATCAATTTCAAGTAACCATTTTGGGGTTCTTGAAGGTCTTGGATTTGGAATTTGTCTTTCATCCATGAGAGGGTCTTCATTTCTAAAGTAATTAGGTCTTACATATTGATCACTTGGTTGAGAATTTCCACCTTCAATGTCAAAGTTATCCACATTTTCACCTCCAATGTCAAAATTTTCCACATGTTCACCTCCTATGTCAAAATTTTCTACGTTTTCACCTCCAATGTCAAAAAAATCATATTTACAGCAACATTATGGACACCTTCATTGTCAACTCCCAAATTTTCACTTTCCATTCTCACGTCATGTTGAGCATTTTCATTATCACTTTCAACATTTTCAACATATTCAAAATTTTCACTTTCAAAATCTACATTTTCATTTTCAATAACTTGTTCAACATTTTCAAATTCAATTTCCTCTTCACTTGAAGTAACATTAGCAATATTTAACATACCTTGTCTTCTCCTCCTATGACCTTCTCTATCTCTTTCTCTATACACTTCAATTTGGTCATTTGAAAGTTTTCTTTTGCGTTTAGACTTTTGATGACTACTACTCCCCATTTACCTCCACAAAGATTCTCCTAAATGATTGACAATGTAAGATTTGACTTTAAGAATCTCTCAAAAGCACAAATTTGTCTCAACTTGTCTTAAAACCCATGATTGTCGATAGAAAATAGAATGTGAAGACTATGGGCCATTGGAATCCACAAAATGGCCCACAGGGCTCTTTTTTATTTACAAAAATCAAATATTCGATAAAATCAGATATCAGATTATATCGGATCTCGATTTCAATGTATAAATTTGTGGTGCCAAAAAAATTTCCCATTGCCGCCTTTTTTTTTATTGTTGCCACATTAATGGCAGTGATAGAAATCGGATATCTGATAAAATCTTATATCTGATTTCATTACTCATATTTTAGAGAGAGGGAGAGATTATGTGAGAGACAAAGAGAGAGAGAGATTAGGGGAAGGGGAGAGAGAGAGATTGGGGGAGAGGGGAGAGGGGGTAGGGGGAGAGAAATATTAGGGGAGAGGGGCGAGAGAGAGATTAGTGGAGAGAGGGGGAAGGGGGAGAGGGAGAGAGAGAGAGAGAGAGGGGAGGGGAGAGAGAGAGATCCCCTAGGACACAATATGACCCTTTACAACTCTATACGGAGTTGTTATGGGTCATATGACCCCTTAAGACACCAAATTGCATCGTTAGGGGTCATATGGTGTCCTAAGGGGTCATGGGACACTATATGACCCCTAAGGACAACATATGACACCATATTGGGTTGTTAGGGGTCATATGGACCCCTTAGGACACCATAAGACCCATAACGACCCAATATGGTGTCATAAAGGGTCATATGTTGTCCTTAGGGGTCATATGGTGTCCCATGACCCCTTAGGACACAATATGACCCATAATGACACAATTTGGTGTCTTAAGGGGTCATATGGTGTCCTAAGGGGTTGTAGGACACAATATGACCCCTTAGGACACCATAGGACCCATAATGACCCAGTATGGTGTCACAAGGGGTCATATGTTGTCCTACAACCCCTTAGGACACAATATGACCCTTTACGACTCTATACGATGTCGTTATGGGTCATATGACCCCTTAAGACACCAAATTGTGTCATTAGGGTTCATATGGTGTTCTAAGGGGTCATGAGACACCATATGACCCCTAAGGATAACATATGACCCCTTATGACACCATATTGGGTTGTTAGGGGTCATATGGACCCCTTAGGACACCATAGGACCCACCATATGACCCATAACGACCCAATATGTTGTCATAAGGGTTCATATGTTGTCCTTAGGGGTCATATGGTGTCCCATGACACCTTCAGACATAATATGACCCATAACAACACAATTTGGTGTCTTAAGGGGTCATATGGTTTCTTAAGGGGTCGTAGGACACAATATGACCCCGTAAGACACCATAGGACCCATAACTACCCAATATGGTGTCATAAGGGGTCATATGTTGTCCTTAGGGGTCATATGGTGTCACATGATCCCTTAAGACACAATATGACCCATAACAACACAATTTGGTGTCTTAAGCGGTCATATGGTGTCCTAAGGGGTCCTAGGACACAATATGACCCCTTAGGACACCATAGGACCCATAACAACCCAATATGGTGTCATAAGGGGTCATATGACCCATAACAACACTGCATAGAGTCGTAAAGGGTCATATTTTGTCCTAAGGGGTCATATGGTGTCTTAAAGGGGTCATATGACACAATATAACCCCGTAGGACACCATAGGACCCATAACGACCCAATATGTTGTCGTAAGGGGTCATATGTTGTCGTAAGGGTTCATATGTTGTCCCATGACCCCTTAGGACACAATATGACCCATAACGACATAATTTGGTGTTTTAAGGGGTCATATGGTGTCCTCGGGGGTCATAGGACACAATATGTCCCCTTAGGACACCATAGGACCCATAACGACCCAATATGGTGTTGTAATGGGTCATATGTTGTCTTTAGGGGTCATATGATGTTCCACAACCCCTTAGGACACAATATGACCCATAATGACACAATTTAGTGTCGTAAGGGGTCATATGGCCCATAATAACACCGTATAGAGTCGTAAAGGGTTATATTGTGTCATAAGGGGTCATACGATGTCTTAAAGGGGTCATATGACACAATATGACCCCTTAAGATACAATATGACCCATAACAACCCAATATGGTTTCATAAGGGGTCATATGTTGTCCTTAGGGGTCATATGGTGTCCCATTACCCCTTAAGACACCATATGACCCCTAACGACCCAATATGGTGTCATAAGGGGGCACCATATGACCCCTAACGACACAATTTGGTGTCTTAAGGGGTCATATGATCCATAACGATACCATATAGAGTCATAAAGTGTCATATTGTGTCCTAAGGGGTAATATGATATCCTTAGGGGTCATATGGTGTCCCATGACCCCTTAGGACACCATATGACCCCTAACGACAAAATTTGATGTCTTAAGGGGTCATATGACCCATAACAACATTGTATAGAGTTGTAAAGGGTCATATTATGTTCTAAGAGGTTATATGATGTCTTAAAGGGGTCATATGACACAATATGACCCCTTAGGACACAATATGACCCATAACAACACAATTTGGTGTCTTAAGGGGTCATATGGTGTCCTAAGGGGTCGTAGGACACAATATGACCCCTTAGGACACCATAGGACCCCTAACGACCCAATATAGTGTCGTAAGGGGTTATATGTTGTCCTTAGGGGTCATATAGTGTCCCATGACCCCGTAGGACACCATATGATCCCTAACGATACCATATGGTGTCATAAGGGGTCATATGACCCATAATGACACTGTATAGAGTCGTAAAGGGTCATATTGTGTCCTAAGGGGTCATATGGTGTCTTAAAAGGGTCATATGATATAATATGACCCCTTAGGACAAAATATGACCCATAACAACCCAATAGGGTGTCATAAGGGGTCATATGTTGTCCTTAGGGGTCCTATGATGTCCCATGACCCCTTAGGACATCATATGGCCCCTAACAACCCAATATGGTATCATAATGGGTCATATGTTGTCTTTAGGGGTCATATGGTGTCCCATGACCCCTTAGGACACCATATGACCCTAAAGACATAATTTGGTGTCTTAAGGGGTCATATAACCCATAAAAACATAATATAGAGTTGTAAAGGGTCATATTATGTCCTAAGGGGTCATATGATGTCTTAAAGGGGTCATATGACACAATATGACCCATAATGACACAATTTGGTGTCTTAAGGGGTCATATGGTGTCCTAAGGGGTCGTAGGACATAATATGTCCCCTTAGGACATCATAGGACTCATAATGACCCAATATGGTGTTGTAAGGGGTCATATGTTGCCCTTAGGGGTCATATGGTGTCACACGACCCCTTAGGGCACCATATGATCCCTAACAATACCATATGGTGTCATAAGGGGTCATATGACCCATAACAACACCGTATAGAGTCGTAAAGGGTTATATTTTGTCCTAAGGGATCATATGGTGTTTTAAAGGGGTCATATGACACAATATGACCCCTTAGGACACAATATGACTCATAACAACTGAATAGGGTGACATAAGGGGTCATATGTTGTCCTTAGTGGTCATATGGTATCCCATGAACCCTAAGGACACCATATGACCCCTAACGACCTAATATGGTGTCATCAGGGGTCATATGTTGTCCTAAGGGATCATATGGTGTCCCAAGACCCCTTAGGACACCATATGACCCCTAACGACAACATTCGGTGTCTTAAGGGTTCATATGACCCATAACGACATCGTATAGAGTCGTAAAGGGTCATATTGTGTCTTAAGGGGTCATATGATGTCTTAATCATATGACCCCTTAGGACACAATATGACCCATAATGACACAATTTGGTGTCTTAAGGGGTCATATAGTGTCCTAAGGAGTCGCAGGACATAATATGACCCATTAGGACCCATAACGACCCAATATGGTGTCATAAGGGGTCATATGGTGTCTTAAAGGGGTCATATGATACAATATGACCCCTTAGGACACAATATGACCCATAACAACCCAATATGATGTCGTAAGGGGTCATATGTTGTCCTTAGGTGTCATATGGTGTCCCGTGACTCCTTAGGATACTATATGACCTTTAACGACCCAATATGTTGTCATAAGGGGTCATATGTTATCCTTAGGGGTCATATGGTGTTCCATGACCCCTTAGGACACCATATGACCCCTAACGACACAATTTTGTGTCTTAAGGGGTCATATGACCCATAACGACATCGTATAGAGTTGTAAAGGGTCATATTGTGTCCTAAGGTGTCATATGATGTCTTAAAGGGGTCATATGACATAATATGATCCCTTAGGACACAATATGACCCATAATGACACAATTTGGTGTCTTAAGGGGTCATATAGTCTCTTAAGGAGTCGTGGGAC